>NC_137791.1:62971182-63375700 GCF_963383645.1 Muscardinus avellanarius | reverse complement strand
GAAAATGATAATCAATAGGGCCAGCTTTTCGGTTTTCTAACTCTCTAAATAAGTAAGTGCTTCTCAAACTTTAATGCACATAGGCATCAAGTGGGCCCTGTTTTTAAAATACTTAGTCAATGATTTAGTAGATTTTGGGATAGGGAAGGGGACAGTAAGATCCTGTGAGTTTGTTGTTGTTGTTTTGTAGTGGTGAGGATTAAACGCAGAGACTTACCCATATAGGCAAGTGCTCTGCCATTGAGCTGTATCTCTATCCAGATTCTGCATTTTAAATAAATTTCCCAGGGATTCTAATGCTGTTGGTTTGTAGAAGACAATTTGAGTTGCTAGACTCTAAAATCCTTGCAACCAAAATTCTTTAAAACTTCTACTGGTGAGAAAAATGTATGCTAACTCTAGTGAATAAAAGTTACAATATTCCTTCATAGCTTAAAGGACAAAGAAACTGAGGCATCTAAATCAGTCATGAAACAAGTGATTTCATCAATTTATTTTCGCTAGTATATTTATTTTAGTTCAGATTTATGATAAGCTTATGTTTTATATTCTTAATAGTACTTTGGAATTTCTAGTTTATGTAACTTGTCCATAATTTCATGCTTTTAAACAAATTATGAGAAGAGAATATTTTCCATCAGGAATCAGAGAGGAGACGGTCTGGTCTTGGCTCTGCAGTTAATTGGCTGAAATCATAGATAAGTTATTGGTTAGCTTTGGGTTGGTTTCTTCGAACAGAAAATGAAAGGTTTGGTTAGAGAACTCTGTGGTTTTCATCTAGCTCTAAAGTTTACAACACTATTTCAGATTCAAGTTTATTGCCCTAAACTTTAAATCATTACAAAAGGCTATAACTGTGTATTTAGTTTTATGACAGAATTGGTCAAATTTATGGCTTCTTGGATGCCAAAATCGCTTTGGTTAAGTATCCAACCACCTCCATCATTCCTGTGGGATATGTTTAACAATTCACCAATAACAAGATTTCTAAGAAAATGTAATGATGGCAATAAGCATGGCTTCCATAGCTACAGCCGCTTCATGGAAGAAATTCCAAGACACTGACCAAAAAATTTAAATGATAATGAAATAAGCTAAAGTGAGAGATAACAGTTTGCTTCATCTACATGTAGCTTATTTTTATTCCTGCATACAAATATAAGCATGTTGACTGACTTGCTAAGAAAATGTCTTATGTACTATAAACACAAGTGTGGGAGAGCTCGATTTCTAATATAGATAAAACATGTATCTAAAATGGAAACAAATAGGCTCATGTGCAAATGAAACTCAAATTACATTTCCTTAAGCCACTTATGCTCAGCAATATTAGTTTCTAAAATTTTCATGTGATAAGATACACAGACTCCTGGTTATAAGTGACTTGAATTAGATCTCTTGATTTAAAATAATCACACAATTAAAAAGAAAGAAGTTTAAAATCTACAAAAACCAGATTATCTCTATAAACATGGATTCTATGTGTCCTCTTCCACTGTACGTTCTTTTCTGTGGCATGTAAAATCATGCCTGGGAAATATTCTTTTAATAGAAACCATGAGGTCTAACAGAATTATAATTTCTCTCTAGAATATAACATTTAGACTTCTGGGAAGATGGCAACGGAGAAAAACGGGGCTTATGAGCCCCGCTAACAACCAATCTCTATTACTACAAAATCAGCGCCTTTCATAGTCAGAAAACACCATCAGCAGAGAAACAAAAAATGTAATTACAAAGGACAGAGAAAAAAAGGGCTGGAAAAACGAGACACAGAAAGAAACCAGATCGCAGTGCTGAGGCTGGAGCCGCGGCGCGGAGCGGCAGGCGCCATTTTCCCTTGCTGCACCAGACCCCAGAGAGGAGGGGAACTCAGAATGGAGCTCAGAGCCACAGAGGAGACATGCCGGCCTCACGCCTGAGGATGCGGTAGCAGCGCCTTACTGCCGGCAGCAGCGGCGAGTTCACCGGACGGCACCAGACCAACGCACTCAACAGCCCACCAGGCTCCAGAGAGGAGCGGTGGACAGCGAGCCGAGGTGAGCTGCTGCGGAACAGGCAGGGGGATTTGGCAGATTTTTCGGCATAGGGAGCATCTAAGGCTCCGAGTGGCTGGGCTCAGCATACCCTGTAGGGACTCAGAGCAGAGGGTGTGGCAGCGGCGCCATATTGCCACCGGCGGCAGCAGCAGTGAATTCACCGAGTCCACTACAGCTCCATCGGCGCACTCAACAACAGTGAGTCAAATTGCGGCCCCTAGAGAAGAAATCCCAGTACTGCACTCCCAGGGACTTGACCCAGTGGGGGAATGGCGGTGGCAGAGATATCATACCATAGGAGAATGCCCAACCTGGCACCCCTCCATAGTCTAAAGCAGCCTCATTTGACTCCCTGGGTCTGAGACTCTGCCATACAACCTAATAAAGGAGTAATGGGGACTACTCCTTTCGAAAGTTTGTGCCTTCTCTGGGTTCTTCCCTTGGGTCACTACGACTTCACTTAAGGTGCTCTGGATCTCGAGTCTGTGGTATCTCAGTCCCCACTACTCCTTTACTGGGTTGTATCGCAGAGTCTCAGACCCTGGGAGTCAATTGAGGCTGCTTTAGACCATGGGGGGTGCCAGGTTGGTGTGATATCTCTGCCACCAACACTCCCCCACTGGGTCAAGTCCCTGGGAGTGCAGTACTGGGATTTCTCCCCTAGGGGCCGCAATTTGACTCACTGTTGTTGAGTGTGCAGATGGAGCTGTAGTGGACTCGGTGAATTCGCTGCTGCTGCTGCCGGTGGCAATATGGCGCCGCTGCCACTCTTTCGGCCATGAGGCTGGTGTATTTCTTTTCTGCTTTTGAGCTCCGCTCTGAGTCCCTGCAGGGTGTGCTGAGCCCAGCCTCTGGGAGCTTTAGACACTCCCTATGCCAAAAAATCTGCCGAATCCCACCCAGATGTTCCGCAGTGGCTCACCTCGGTTCGCTGTCCGCTGCTCCTCTCTGGAGCCTGGTGGGCTGTTGAGTGCGTTGTTCTGGTCCTCTATTTTTTAATTTTAAAATATTTGATATTTCTCTCAGTTAGCTGGGTATACAATAACTTTTATTTCTACTTTTTTTCAACTAATATGCCTTCTTCCTTAGAATCCTAGTTTTCAGGTTGGCTTTTCCATTTGTGGCTTTCACTTCTAACATTATTTTTATCATTTTTATCTTTATTCTTTTCTTTTTCATTCTGAAAGGCTTCTCGTTCCTTATCTTCCCATTCTCTTCACATTCTTGACTAGTTTTAATGTCTGCCCTTTACTGCTTCCCACATGGTTTTAAAATCTTTAATACATGCCTATGCTCTCCCCACCTCATTTCAGTTTTTTCATGTCTTTAGTGTTCCATGTCAAAACCTATTCTCCCTTTATAACTTCCTACTTATGTTTTAAAGAGGTTGGTTTCATCCTATGTGTTTCTTGAGAAGATCCTTCTCAAGTTTTCTTCTGAATCATAAAAACAAAAACAAACCAAAATTGTCTGGAATCTGTTTTTATGCTGCGCCTCAGGGTAAACCATTTTTCCTCTTAGTTTGTAATTTCTCTTTGTAAGTTCCAAATTTTGTGTGTGTGTGTGTGTGTGTGTGTGTGTGTGTGTGTGTGTGTGTGTTTAGTGGTTTTTATAACAGGGAACTATCCATCCAAGAAGAGCCAGTATCAATAACTGGAATGAGTGAATTGCTCTTAGCTTATGTCTGTGAACACTTTGCTGTGGGCAAAGGCTCCCTCTTGGTCTTAGTCTTGAAGATCTAGCATATGGTCCTTAGGACAAACTACAAAGCCTATTTATGCAGAGTTGCTGTTTCCAATGTTATGACTAAGCTGGACAATAATTAAAAAATATATAGTTTGATTTTGTACAGTGTAAATTTGAAAGCACACATTAAATCCAATAGTCTTCCTGCTTTTTGTTCGTCCTCAAATGTTTCTGTTAGGTGACTAGCATCCCAGGGGGTCCTTTCTCCTCCCCATTGCTTTGTAAGCTGAGCATTCTAGTCTTTGAATGGATATTGAATAAAGAAGCTGATGGGGTCTCAGCTGAAAATAATACACATCTCAGCTCTGGATGGTTTAGAAAAAAAAGCTTCTTCTCAGTTGGGAAATGCTGCTTGCTTTTCTGGCCTGTGCAGTAGAGAGTGGAAGGAATCCAAATCTGTTTCCGTCCTCCTTCCCTCTCCTTTTGTGGCCATCTATCTTGGTTAGATGTTAGAATACAAAGTCTGCTTCTCTGTCCATCTTTACCTGATGATGTGACCTTTGACATGTGTTTTTTTTTTTATTATTGCTACAGAACTATCTCTAGTTTTTGTCTTTTATGCCCTCCTTAGAATTTAAATGGGAAGCTGGGAGTAGTAATAACAGGCAAAGTAGTCTGCCACCTGTATATAAACTAGAAACTTACATTTTATTAAAATCTTAACTCCCCCCAAAGAGAAACACACAGGGAGGGAGGGAAACCGAGGAATAAGTAGCAAGAGCTCTAGACAGAATGAATACAAAAGTGATTTTCTACAAGTATATTTTTCCTTTGCTTTATCGTATCATATGAAGAGAAGCATTAGAAGTTATATAATCTGTCTTTCTCAGTATAACCTAAACGTATGCTTAGCATTTTCACTTACACTGATAGAATTAAACCCAGAATCTATACCTATAGAGATAGGTATGCAAAGATTCTCAGATATCACGAAGTCATTACTGAGTCCTTTAAAGACTATATGATGATCAGTCATAAAGCTTATAATATTCCTCAGCTATACTGGTGGTTTGGTTCAGCAGTTTTCAGCTAGAGGTGTGCATCAAAATACCTTTTGAAAATATAGACACCTACCAGTTATACTCGAAATTTAGGATCTTTGCAGTGAGATCTAGGCATCTCTAAAGAGTTCTACATACTTCAAACCTATAAGGTGCGTGCGTGTGTGTGTGTGTGTGTGTGTGTGTGTGTGTGTGTGTACACATAAGCATAATGAAATAAGAATTGATAAGGATAGGAACCAATTGGTACTACAAATGTAAAATGGTATAGCTGCTATGTAAAACAGCCTGGAAGTTCCTCAAATAATTAAATATAGAATTACCATATGATCCAGCAATTCTGTTTCTGGGTATATACTCACTGAAAGCAGAGACTTTCCCGACCAGACATGTGGCATCGCATTATTCGTAGTAGCCAAAGGATGAAGCAGTTCTAATGTCCATTGATGGATGATAAACACAATGTTTATATAATGGGTTTATCAGTCAGCCTTAAAAGAGAAGGAACTTCTGACACATGCTACCACAAGAGTGAACCTTGGAGACATTATGCTAAATGAGATAAGTTAGCCACAAAAGGACAAATACTGTATGATTCCACTTATATAAGATACCTGGAGCCGTGGAAATCATAGAAACAAAAGGTAGAACTGTGATTGCCAAGGGCTGTGGTTGGGAAGGGGGAAATGAGGAGTTAGTATTTAATGGGCATAGAGTT
This sequence comes from Muscardinus avellanarius, assembly GCF_963383645.1. Taxonomy (NCBI): domain Eukaryota; kingdom Metazoa; phylum Chordata; class Mammalia; order Rodentia; family Gliridae; genus Muscardinus; species Muscardinus avellanarius. Next base: position 63,370,196 of record NC_137791.1, on the reverse strand, counting down.
CAGTTTCATAAGCTAGAAAGAGTTCTGAGGGTAAATGGTGGTGATGGATGCACAGCAATGAGAATGTCCCTAATGCCACTGTCTATACACTAACACGTTGTTCAAATGGTAAATTTTACATTACATGTGTTGTGTATTTCACCAAAACTTAAAAAAACAATTAAAAATGGTTCAACTGATGAATTTTAGGTTATATTTATTTTACCATAATAAAGAAAGCTAAAAACAATATTGCTCCACAGACAGAGGTAGTGTATAGGCCTCCTCAGCTTAGAAACAGTACCCCAGTCAAAAAAGGCAAGGAAAACACATATTTAGGATAAACAGTTTTTTGTGTCTAAAGATGCCCAAATACGGCCGGGCGTGGTGGCGCACGCTTGTAATCCCCGCGCTTGGGAGGCAGAGACAGGAGGATCGCGCAGGTTCGAAGCCAGCCGCGTGCGCTGGCTTAGGAGACCCTGTTTCCAAATATAAAATATAAAAATAGGTCTGGGAGTATAGCCCGGAGGTAGAAGGGCTTCCAGGAACCCCAGTACCACCAAAAAAAAAAATGCCCAAATACATAGCTGGGTTTTATCATCTTGGTAAAAGCAACCAAGCAGATACTTATTAGTAGATTTGCATATCATCAAATACAGTATCTGGTATGCTCTATCTATCTAAACTCCTGCCTGGTAATGATGGACTTTTACTTCAAAAAGAGGTTATAAAAACATATCTTTTAAAGAAGAAAAGCAAACTATTAAAAATTAAATTACTGGGATACAACAAAAATCATAAATATAAATTCTATTACAAGTCATTTGGAGAGATATTTCTCCCCCAAAAGCCATCTAGAAATGCTTCCTAAAGATATTTTCTTATATCAAGATAAGAGTGGTAGAATATAATTTCCATATCTCATTTAATATCAGAAAGAATTTTTTTTGTGGTACTGGGGATTGAACCCAGGGGTATTCTACCTATAAACTACATCCCAGTCCTATTTTTTACTTTGATAAAGGGTCTTACTAAGTTGTGGAGGGCCCCACTAAGTAGCTGAGGCTGGCTGTGAACCTGCAATCCTCCTGTCTCAGCCCCCCTCCCCAATTACTGGGGTTATATGCGAGCACCACTACACCTGGCTATCAGGTAGAATTTTAATTTGAATTCATTCAAAGTATAAATCTGTATAAAATTCTTTATCCAAATAATTTTTTCTTCAAAATAATTGTTGTTAAGCCAGGCGTGGTGGCTCATGCTTCTAATCCCTGCACTTGTGAGGCAGAGACAGGAGGATCGCGTAGGTTTTAAGCCAGCCTTGCTGGCCTAAGAGACCCTGTTTCCAAATAAAATATAAAATAGGTCTGGAAGTGTAGCCTGCAAGTAGAAGGGCTCCATCCCCAGTACCACCAAAAAAAAAAATTGTTGTTAACAGACTTTTATAAGGTTTATGGGGCTTAGGTTCTAACAATTAAAAGTGAAAATTCTAAAGAATGAGCTTATATGCCTAATAGCTAACTTAAATATTAATTTATCTGAAGTGTTTTTCCAGGAGGTTAGAAGGCAGATGAAACATTGAAATAGACCCTAAGCAATTCTATGTCTGCTAAAATAATTTAGCTTCAGTTGGTACTATGTTAAAACTTGGGCTGAAACTTCAAAAAGATGGTCAACTCTACGTTCTGATGGTGCATCAGGTAAGAACAGGGAAATGAGGAAGAACAGCGTCCTCGCTAGAAGACAGGTGTTCGGTTAGTGTACCAGAAGCAAGTGTTTAGAAGCCAGGTGAGTTGGTAAAAGCCCAGTAGATAAGACTGGTTGTAGGTATATGGCCCTTCAAGAATGTATTTTTAAAAATTTTATTTATTGGTGCATTGTAGTCATACATCTTAATTGAATAAGACTTGTGGAGACATACATGCACACATCACCCCATTAGCCCTTACCTGATCCCCACCCCATTCCCTCCCCATCCCTCCTTGGCTTAGTGATTGACTTCAAGAATGTATCTGAAATAGTAAGTATAGGTTCTAGGACTCTAAAAGCTATATGTATAATCCAGAAATTTGCAAAGAGAGACTTTATCAAATGATGGGATGGGATGAAGATGGGATCTGACCCTGGTCATCGAGCCTGATGGTAGTATAGGTGAGGTGGGAACAGGGGGCGGTAAAGAGAAATAAAGCTGGAGATGAAGACCCGCCAGGCTTGTGGAATGCAACCCCAGAAGTCAAACCCCATGTGTGCAGACACTTAAGACTCAGACAGCAAATGGAAGCAAAACTAGCAACAGATCCCGGCCAGACCTGACTGGATGCCAGGCAAAAGAATGCAGATACAGACGTAGCGTGGCCTGGAGGAACCAAGAGCAGGCTGCTCTGATGCTAACTGAACAGCTGGGGTAAAGGCTCCTGCTTTTGGATTCCAGCCTAGAATATGAAAGAGAGCAGGGTATGAAGCCCCTTGCCAAGAATGTTCTTCACCTTGAGTGTGCAGGTGCACGCTTGATTTGCTGCAATTGGTACAGGTGTCCTTCTCTTCATTCTCCTAATGATTCCCACAGGGTTGGTTGATCCCTACGGAACAACCCGGAGAACAATGACACCTACTGTTGGAACAACTGCAACTGCAATAAGCTTGACACAGGATGGTGGCAGGTATTGATTGATTGGGACCTACGATGTCCTTCCTTTTCAGAGAAAGACAAATAGCTCTCAGTTGAGAGAGGTTAGGCAAAAGAAGAACTGCAATTAGAAAAGACAGACTTATCACAGAAGATATTTGATTTAAAATAAATACATGTGTGCTTATCTATAAAAGCCCTACCTTTTTACAAGAAAGGACTGAAGGCAACTGAAATGTATAGTAGACCAACACGTTGTTCAGCCATGACTGTTAAAAGAGAATGTCAAGTTATAGAAACTGATTCTCCCAGGTGATAAACATTTGATAAAAGGTAACAATTGATCCCAGTGTGGTGGCGCACACTTGTAATTCCAGCATTCAGGAGGTAGAGACCAGAGGATCTTGGTTTGTGGATCTTGGTTCGTGGACAGCCTCAGCTACTTAGTGAGGCCCCTTGCAACTCAGTGAGACCCTGTTTCAAAAACAAAGAATAAAAACTTAGGGCTGGGGGTGTAGCTCAGAGGTAGAATGCCCCTGGGTTCCACTCCCAGTACCGCAAGAAGCAAAAAGAAAAAAAAAAGAAAAAAAAAGAAAAAAAAACCCCCAAAAACGTAATGACTGAAGTGGTCTCTCGGGTTCCCTCTTCCTGCACAGCAAGGACGAGGGTCTTCCTCTCCATCTCCACCCCTCCCCAGTCACCAACTCTACTCTTATCCACTCCACTAGGGGCCCTGTTTGATCTCTATGGATCATCAACTTTACTTCTTCTGAGAGTATAGGCCTGCTTTGCTCTTCTCTCTGTTCTGATCTGTTTCCCCTGAAGACTGCCCTCTCGGACTTGTAGCCACAAAGTTTTCTATCTCATTCTGATCTTCCAGAACTAACCACCAAACTGAATATCCCACTATTGACTCCCATCCATCTCGATCCTGCCTGGCTGGCTATTTCTGGTGAGTACCCACCTCAGATGTGTCTCATTTCTTAACTGGGTCTTTCTTTCCCTTGAAAAAATACCCGATCAATCAACATTATCAAAATACAATATGTAACACTGAGTATTCTTAGGACAGTTTGCAATCACCAATCACTCATTGCTTTCTAAAGACAAATCATATAGCAGGCATGGTAGCGCATATTTATAATATCAGTATAAGGCAGATTGAGACAGGAGGACCACTGGTTTGAGGCCAGCCTCAGCAATTTCGCCAAGCCCTCATCAACACAGTGAACCTAAAATAAAAATAAAAATAATATAGGGCTAGGGATTTAGCTCCGAGATAGAATGCCCCTGGGTTCAATCCCCAGTACCAAAACAAAACAAAGACAAATAATATCATTCTGAATTTAAAAGAGCCAATGAAGTTTCATATGTTAAAAACTCATTAAGGAATTCAAGAGTCTTGCAATAGTTCCCTTTCTGAACATTGCATCAAAGGATTCCTAATTAATAAAGTGGGAGGAAAAGAAAGATGACAGGGAAGCTATAGAAATATATGCAAATATAACAAAATGTGCACTAATTTATAAATTATCAGGTGACATGTCATGTTTCTGGTCTAAAAACCCTAAAAACTTAATCATAATTAACAATCATGTTTTCTTTCTTCTACTTAAATACTATATGCTAGACTAACCCGAGAAAAGCCTATCTCAAGCCAGCCATGCAAATAATTAAAAAACAAAAAGGCTCATGTTTCATTAGTAAATTCTCTCTTCTTCATGTCAAATGGATAATAAAAAAAGTTAATTAACTTGTACCAAACCAATTTTTACATAATTTCTAAGACAATCATATAATGTTACTCAGAAAAAAACCTACTTTAATTTCTTTTTTTGGGGGGGGTGGTACTGGGGTTCCCGGAAACCGTTCTACCTCTGGGCTACACTCCCAGACACGTATTTTTTATATTTTTATTTGGAAACGGGGGTCTCTTAAGCCAGCGAGGCTGGCTTTGAACCTGCATGATCTTCCTGTCTCTGCTTCCCAAGCATGGGGATTACAAGCGTGTGCCACCATGCCCGGCCTAAATTTTTTGATTAAAGGCTAACTAATTATTATTTTTGCATTTATGAAATAACTTAAACTTTCCATCATATGAAAAGAATGCCTGCTGGTAACTCTTCCTTTTCCTACTGTAAATGTGAACTAGTAGGCATGTTCATTCTCTTTCCTAATTCTGTCAAATTTTAGATTTTATGACAAGATTGAGGTCAAATAGCTTCTATTGAAAGCTCAGTAACTATATTATTTTCTTTTATTCTACTTTCTTTAACATTCATTTAGCAAGTGCAGAATTATAGGCCAGGTAATTACAAAAATTTTCACACTATAAAACACTATTATATGTCATTGAAGACTCTAGACTAATAAATTCATTTTCCATTTACTTTAAAGATAGTTAAAATAAAATAAAATTCAATACTACATGCAACAAAGATTGATGTTACCCAAAGTAATGAAAAGAAAACATTCAAGATGGGCATGGTGGTGCACATTTATACTTGAGAGGCCGAGATAGGAGGGTTGCAGGTTCAAGGCCAGCTTGGGCAACTTAGTAAGGTCCTCTGCAACTTAGTGAGACCCTGTTTCCAAAAAAAAAAAAAAAAAAAAAGTAAAATAGAGCTAGGGGTGTAGCTCAGAGGCAGAATTCCCCTCTGTGAGTTTAATTCCCCTCTGTGAGTTTAATCCACAGTTCCACAAAAAGAAATAAAAGTAAAAAAGAGAAGACATTCAGAGGAAGGGTTCCCATTATGATGGCACAATCCAGTGCTGTAGTTTCCTATACTGTGTAAAAATTAATTTCCACTAATAGGTAAAATCATTTGAATTTACCATGTATATTTACACAATGAATACCAGAGTCACTATGTAATTAGCAATAACATCCTCACGTGCTCACAGTAATTGCATAGTTGAGATAACCTATGAACCAGAATATGCTGATTTGGTTGTCAGAAAACCAGGATAAAAAAAAACGGACCACCATGTTGTCTCAAACAGAAACCTCAAGTATTCCCTCTCTAGCCACAAAACCATTATGCAATATGCGTAGGTCATGAAAGCGCTAAACACTACCAAGAGCAGTCACTCGGCTCTGCCTGACGTCTATGACGCATTTCTGAACTATTGGTGGTAGAATTACAATTAAATCTCACTTGGCGACTGCTGCAAAAAAAAAATAAAAATTAGAGTCAAAATAAGTTAATAAACAAATTGGGTAACACATATTCTGATAACTCCTTAAACAATAGTCTTCAAAACAAAAAATTTCAACATCTTTAATTTACATAGTATTATGATTTTCAAACATATTTTCTAAGCCTTTGCAGTTGGTAGGTAGATCAGAAAGAAGTAGAACAAGGAAAACATGGTTCTAGGTTATACTGCAGTGATGGTCCACCAAGAACGCCACATCAGCATAGCAGGCATCCAGCCACCGGAGAGAGGTGACCTTGTCTGGCACCTACATTGAATTCTGTTAGCTGACTGGATTTAACAGTTCTTATTCTGGCCTTCTAAACTTTAAAAGATAATTCTGAACTTTATAAATATTCTGGATACTTATAGCTTCTTACTCCACCCCTACACAGAAAAGAAGCTAATAAGACCCAAGACATCTTCAGCAAGTGGTCTTTGAGCTTGCCCTTCCCTCTCCCACTTGTATCCACCCTTCCTTCCTTCCTTCCTTCCTTCCTTCCTTCCTTCCTTCCTTCCTTCCTTCCTTCCAGATGGAACTCAGAGCCTTCTATATGCTAGGCACTCTATTACTGAGCTACATCCCCAGCCAGATTTTTTTTTTTTTTTTTTTTTTTTTTTGTGGTGGTACTGGGGTTCCTGGAAGCCCTTCTACCTCCGGGCTATACTCCCAGACCTATTTTATAATTTTGTTTGGAAACAGGGTCTCTTAAGCCAGTGCGGCTGGCTTTGAACCTGCGATCCTCCTGTCTCCGCCTCCCAAGCGCGGGGATTACAAGCGTGCGCCACCACGCCCGGCCCCCAGCCAGATTTTTAATTTATGTTTCAACCTAATCATTAGGCAATTTTTAAAATTAAAATGTCCACCCTTGACATTTCTGAATTTAGAACAAAGTTTCTAATTTTAGTCCTTTCAACTGTTTGAACAAAGATTCCTTAAATCAAAGAGGGAATAAATATAGTATGAAGAGAATGGCAGGGGCTACAGCGAGCTCAGTTTGGCCCTGGGGTAGAGCATTCTAGAGGAAAGTACTAAAATGAGCACATAAACCCAAGGTGCCTGAACCCTCCTCCATGCCTGTAGTAGACCAGTAAAAAATCAAATACCTCAAGTAGAAAGATGACAAAGGTCTTTCATCTTCCTGCAAACTAAAAGGAAAATAAATTTTTAAGTGAATGTAACATTTGTTAATAGAGCATGTTAATTTTACTAAAACTGTTCTACCTGTGACAAATTTCCTTTTGCGGCTCTAGTGCTACTCTGGGGTGGGGGGGAGAGTTAGTAAACACACTGTCCCACAAACCCAGCCAAGGTTAACTACTTCTTCAAGGCAGGCCCTGGAGTGCGGTTTCTTTCCAGATGAGCCTCAGGCAAAAGTAACCCCCATCACACTTTCAAGAGGAAGCTTTTTACTACCTAATTCTACAAGCCCAATTCAAGTACTTGTATATTACAGCAAACCCTTGAAATGATTACAGCTACAATTATCTCAACAAAGTTAATTGTAGCTCATTAATATGAGGATGCGCAGAAGAAAGAGCCAATAAAATACTACAGTTAGGCATAAGTTATTTCCAGAACAGTTCCCCAGCAATGAAGAGTGTATCTCCATGAATGTAACACTCATGCTCTTTTTTTTTTGTGTAGGTGTTCTACCAAGTATTAACTACTGTGAAGATTAGAAAAGGATGGAAGGCAATAGCAAACACAGTTTAAGTTCCTCTAACAAGACAGAAGCAATAAGAAGCTGAATATAAAAGCCATTTAACTTTTTTTTTTTTGCAACATTAGAGATTGAGCCCAGAGCCAATCTACCACCAAGCTACATTTCCAGCCCCATTTTTTTAATTCTTTATTTTGAAACAGGGTCTCACTAAGTTTTGGAGGGCCTTACTAAGTAGCTGAGGCTGGCCATGAACCGTGATCCTACTGTCTCAGCCTCCCAAATACTGGATTACAACTATGTGCCACCATGCCCAGCTGCCATTTAACTTTTAAAAATATATAACATATGCCATAATTATTTTTCTTTTCCTTACAATGTTTTTTTTTAAAATAAATGATCTCAAAGCATAAAGTGAGTCACTCCTCTGTTTATTGATTTTCTTAAGTATCACTGATAAAAAGAGGCCATTTGCTTCAACTGGTCATATCAAGCTGGCAGTCAATAATATCTTCCTATAGAGTAAGAAGATACAAAACAATGGCTTATAACACACACACACACACACACACACACACACACACATGCACAGACACATCTGTCTTGGGAGATGAAAATGTTTAATATTCTAGCTGGAATATGACACATAAAATATGGCATATTCCTTTTCATTCTCTCATGATTTGAGTTCATAATTTCAACCTTGCTCAACTGTTATAAATGTCAAAGACACTGTTTGTAATTTAATTGTGCTACTTCTTCCCATGTGAAGGGCAAGTGATGGGCAGGCTTTCTGGTGGACTCTGAGGTGAGTGGGTCCAGTGCCAAGCTTGTAGAGTTAGGTCACAGAGTTTGAGTTAGAGGCAACGCATCTGGGGAACGGCCAGGCCTCCCAGGCGGAATCCACCTGGAGCAGCGCTCTCAGGAGGAGAACACACCGCACTAACCTGACATAAGTAGCTTGCATCTTTAGCTTCAAACTATTCCTAGAAAACACTTAACAAGATAATTATAAAAATTAAGAACAGGTCTATTTCTTAATCAAAAAGTACTAATTATGACCGACACCATGCCAAAAAAAGGAGCTACACCTAAAAGCTTATAAAGATTTTATGCTGTTAGAGGAAAATTGCCTCCAGGTATAATAAAATGGGGCTGTAATACTTTCTTTGCCCAAACAGATTATTTTTCTATTTCTCTTCCCCCCAACTTTTTGTTAATTTGCTACTGCAGACTGAACCCAGGGGCATTCTATCTTTGAGCCACACTCCCAGTCCTTTTTTTTTTTTTAATTTTGAAATAGGGTCTTGCTAAGTTGCAGAGGCCCTTGCAAAGTTGCTGAGGCTGGCCTTGAACCTGTGATCTTCCTGTCTCAGCCTCCAAAGTACTGGGATTACAGGTGGCCTCCAGAACAGAATCATAATGCTAACATGTAACAAATCTGAGTAAAAAGTAACATGCTCATCTTACATGCTATATTAAATATTGTTAGCAATATGCTTTATTTTTTGTAAGAAGTGCTTCTGGGAGGGGATTTAGGTGGCTCAGGGCTTTGAGCACAGCTGTTCGTGTGCTGTGGCTAATTTTCTGTGGGTGCGTGTTCAATTTCTTCCTAGTAGACAGAGTCAGCCCTTTCTTCCTGTGTACCTTCCCTCCCTCACACACTTATTCATTAGGATTGAGGGCTGAGTATTACTCATGGCCCTTGTTATTCATCTCATTTAGATCCTTGCAAAAATCCTCCCTGTGCTTGCCCCTCATTTTGTCTCTTATTTGGAGGAGAAAAGTGGAATCAGAGAAGGTGTCTAACTCATCCCAGCCACACAGCCAGTGACATGTAAATGCTGGTATCACACATGAGTCCTGTGGTTGTATGTTGTCATCTCCTCAAATTTAACCTATCAGAATATAGTGTGATGACAAGGTTACTCAGTAGCCGGTCTGTATTCCAACAGCTCTCCACAAAGGGATGGGATTTACCATGCATCTTATGCCAGCAACTCTACATCCTTGGTCAAATCCACTCACAACACATTATGCCTGACAGCACCTGTAAGGTGATTATCGAACTGTGCTGCTGGTATATCAAGAATGTCTTGATAAGCCAGGAGTGGTGGCACACGCTTGTAATCCCTGCGCTTGAGAGGCTAAGACAGGAGGATCGCACAGGTTTGAAGCCAGCCTCAGCTACTCAGTGAGGCTCTCAGCAACTTAGTGAAGTCCTGTTTCCAAATAAAATATAAAAAACAGGTCTGGGAGTATAGCCCCGGGGTAGAAAGCCCCTGGGTTCCACCCCCAGTAGCACTAAAAAAAAAAAAAAAAAAAAAAGTCTTGATAGAAACATAAAGTTTTAATCAGTCTATATTTAAGGCTGTATTTGAACAATGTGCCTCTGTAAATGAAACAAAATAAGAAATTCTGAATTTGAACATGTCCTTGAATTGTGACCAAATTTAAGTATTCTAAAAGAATTTTACATAAAATGAAACAGACTCCATTATATTTAGTCAATAGCATTCAAGTAGCAATCCACACATAGTACCCAAGGAGAGAAATAATTTAAAAAGAAAATGAGAGTAAATAAATCAATCTTGATAGGTAATTATCATATTTCTCCTTTTGCTTTAATGGAAGTACCCATGTCTAGGACTTAGAAATTTAATCTTAGCCAGGCGTGGTAGCACACGCTTATAATCCCAGCATTTGGGAGGCTGAGGTCTGAGGATCATGGTTCGCGGACAGCCTCATCTATTTAGTGAGGCTCTCCGCAACTTAGTGAGACCCTATTTCAAAATAAAGAATAAAAAATAGGGCAGTGGGTGTAGCTTGGAGGTCGAATGCCCCTGGGTTCCATCCCCAGATCCGCAGAAAAAGAAAGAAAGAAAGAAAGAAAGAAAGAAAGAAAGAAAGAAAGAAAGAAAGAAATTTAATCTTGACAAAGGTATAAATTCTGAAACAATCAAAGCATTGATTTTTCAATTGTTCAATTTTTAAAATCAATTTACTGTGTTATTTTTAAGGCAATTTTAAGAAAAAAATTGCCAGTGACAATTCTGCCTAATAAAATTGAGAAAATAAACTTCCCCAGAAAATGTGCAAATGACAATGCAAAACTTTTTAAAAGATCAACACTTCTACTCACCTGTGCAAAATAGATATTATACTTTGATTCTAGGTCCCTGAACATCTATTTATATAGGCTATTTTTGCCTGTTTCCAGTTTTATGTCAAGCTCAGTCATGTCTGATCATAGTAAATGATTTTAACTAAATTCTAAGTTAAGGATAATTTGTCAGGTTTTTCTCTCTTTTGCCTAAACTCTAAATTTAGAACTAAATCTGACTTACATTTAAAATTTAAAAATAAGCTTATGTTTTGTGAAGACAGAAGTGTACATCGTGAAATTACACTGTTGACAAACGATTTGGAACTCATTTGACTTCCTCCTTGGTGACCCATGTTGATTCCATTTTCAGTTATTTCCTATTTGCCGAATCTGGATAAAAGCCAAGTTTAGTTTGCTTTCTTTAAATTCAAACATACACTTAGGGATGTAGGCAATTGCTTCATCTATGTCACACAGTTATGTATTTAACTCCCTCAGATATATGTATTACATTCTCTCAAAAGAATTGCTTAAGGGAAGGACATTTATCATACAGACTCAAATAATCCTCCAAATATAAGACGCTACAATTGAGAACCTTAATAACTTGGATATTAGGGTTTTAGCAATGAGAGTCCTCTAACTTAACTTTTTTGTGGGTCAACATCGATAAATGCATATGAATTAAGGGACACTGAGACTTACAGTCTCTTCATGAGCTGCAGTAATTTCTAAGCTGAAGCCACAGAATGCAATGCCGGTCAATCTAATTAGATAGTGAGCTCGTTGAAATCATGAAAAGCATGAGGTTTTATGTCTAAGAAAAACCAAATACTGTTGGGAGAATTCCCAGGGTGAGGTATTCAGAATAGGCCTTCATCATTAGAGCAGACCACCATTCCCTTCCATTTCCTTTCCAATTGTCCTTCTAAGCGGTCAAATTAGTTCAACTTTCTAATCAGTTAATGTGGCTGGCTACCAAAAAATTAACATAGATTGCATATTTTCCTATACACTTTAGATACATTTTCAATTGGTTCAAGATGGAAGAAATAGCGTGTAGGCATTTCTAAAGTATTGAAAATGTATAGTAACATAAGTAAGGGCTAAGGATTAGGTTCTTGTCCTTGAAGAAATAAGGAAAAACAACTATAGGGGCTTAAAAAACAAAAACAAAAAACCAAAAAAAAAAAAAAAAACAAAAAAAAAACAACGAGCAAAAGAGAGGACGTGAGGAACAAATGAAAGTCTGGTATTAAGTAAGTATCTTTTCCTGTGGTACATACAGAATGTGCGAAAGGGAGGAATTTTCTTAGAGCTTTGATGGGGAAGTGAAGTTAGCACATTTTCCTTCCTTTTCCTTCCTTCTTCTCAAAACATTAAGTGCCACTCTTGCTTACTTGAGTGTTTTCTGTTCATTCAGTTAGTTGCAGGCACTAACCATGCCCCACACCAACTGCAGAGGGGGGAAGCCGCCAGTGTTCTGCGTCTTAGGTTTTTGCTGAGACCCCATTCAGAAACATGAACAAAAACAGCAAGGAAAACACTCAAAAACTAAAAGAGAAGAAACTCACTATTCTTCTTTTTTGGAAAACCAATGCAAAGGTGTCAGAGACATAGCTAAATTTTTGTGGCTGTAATTCTGGAGTTTTTCTTTTTATAATTCTTTATTTTTTTTGGGGGGGAGAGTCCAAGCAGCTTCATCTACAATTTTGTTTTCTCACTTCTTTACTAAGAATGTGACACTTAGCCAGCAGAAATGCAAATTACCACTGCTCAAGAGTAAATAAATTTTCTTGACCAAAGGATAAACTCAAAGAGCTGCAGCTGTTAATATTCACAGGGCATGAATTTAGCCAATGCTAAAAGGTATTATTTGGAGGTGGTGGTAACAGACAAAAGACTTTCAAAGATTAAGATTTTTTTTATTCCATTAAAATGAGAAAATATTTCCACTATTTTTGACTGTTTAGTAATTTGAAATAGGTTCTTATGAGCTGGGTGTGGTGGTGCATGCGTATTCCTAGTACTTGGGAGGCTGAGAGAGGAGGATCACAGCCTCAGCAACTTAGTGAAATTCTGTTTTGAAATAAAAATAACAAAATAGAGCTGGGAATGTAGATCAGTGGTAGAATATCTCTGGGTTCAATTCCTCGTACTCCCTTCCCAAAATTAAACATGTTATTGGTTGATTTGTATTGCCCCCAAAATATACACTGCAGTTCAAATCCCCTGTACTTCAGAATTTGACTTAACTTCAAAACCTTATCTTTATAGAGGTGATTGGGTTAAAATTAGGTCATTAAGCCCTAGTTAAATGTGATTGGTTGATTAAAAATTTGGACACAAAGAGAGACCTGCAAAGAGGCCTCTGGGAGCTACCTGCAGCCACTGGAGAGAGGATGGGATATATCAACTCCCCAGCCTTTCAGAGGGAGAGCAGCCCTGTTGACGCCTGGATACATTCCTGTGGCTCCAAGTCACCAGGTTTGTAGTATTTTGTCATACCAGCCCTAGCAAATGAATACATCTGCTAAAAAGTTTTCTACATTTTTTTCGAAATTCAGAAATAGGAACCTGCCTAATAAAGATGTCTCCATCTCACAAAAGGGTTGTGCTCTGAAAGTTCATTTTCATGAACACCAAGCTTAGAATTCATTTCCTATACTGATACAGGAATCTGACTTCATTTCTACTCGACACCCCACCTGACCTCTCACTCAAATCTACTTTCATAAGCATCCAATCACAAAAACTCTGATTGATGATTCAGTTTGGACCCTATTTTCTATCATGCCATAAAATGGCTACAGGCTTTATAAAATTATTCTTATTCTGCTTGGATATTTTATATTTTGCTATATTCTATATACATAAAATTATGTCAAATACTGCTAAATTGGCTTCATGGCCACCAACAAACAAGTCTTGGCCTACAGGTAAGGAATAGTGTTCTAAGACATTATGCTGAATATACATCCCCCTGCCTTGACTGCTGCTGATACACACTCAGTAAGCTGTTGGATTAAGATCTTTATTCTTGGCTGAGCATTGTGGCGCACGCTTGTAGTCCCAGCATTCAGGAGGCTGAGACAGGAGGATCATGGTTCGCACACAGCCTCAGCTACTACTTATTGAGGCCCTTTGCAACTCAGTGAGACCCTGTTTCAAAATAAAGAATAAAAAATAGGGCTGAGGGTGTAGCTCGGAGGTAGAATTTGCCTGGGTTCCATCCCCAGTACTGCAAAAACCAACCAACCAACCAACCAACCAAACCAAACCAAACCAAACAAAAAAACTCTTCTAGAACTCATTGCCAGCATTAGCCCTGAGCCCAAAGGAGAAGACCAGATATGCCGGGACTGAACATGATGACACAATTCTGAAGGCCAAGGGGAACTCGGTGTGACTCAGTCTCCTAAATCCTCCCTCCTGGTCGCAGTGGGAGAGGGCAAAGAGAATGTAACACAGAGGGGGGAGGAGACCCTTTGGCACACGTGGACTCCTTGAGCTCCTCCTTAGGTTATGACCATGGCATTCTTTTTCACCTGTACTGTCCTCTGGAGTCACAGAACTATTTTCCTTGGGGAGAACTAAGGCTCCATCTCATGGTATTTCAATTTCTCCCACACCCCCTGCTAGTTCCAGGTCTTGATGCTCATCTGATTCACAGCTTGCAATGTCTAAAAGCCTGGATGGTGGAGGTGAAACTTTGCCATTTCTCTTGCACCCCACACTGTAGCTAGAAGGTAGAAAGTAAACACGGGTGCCTGCTGGCTGACACTGCACTTCTCTGGGGATCCTGGGCTGAGACACGTTTAGAAGTCACAGGACAGAACCCTCAGATACGTTCTAACTACGGCACATCAACAAGCCAGCTGTTCTTGTTAAAGAAGTTTATCCCTCACCCCTTACCTCCAAAAACAGATGTCTCCTGAGTCCTATCTTTCTAGCCCAGTTCAATAGCTTCTCAAGAGGGCAAGACTCTGTTTCCTTGCTGCCCATGCTAGCTCCTTAGCTTCTTGGGCTTCCCCACTGCATTTAGGGGAAAATCCAAATGCCCAAACCTTAGCACAAGAAGTCTCTCCCAGTCTTGGCCTGCTGTATCTCTCAATGCATGTTTGTAACTTGCTCCCTTTGTACGTGTTGTTCCCTCTGTTTCACAGGCTTCCTCCACCGCTCTCTGCCTGGTAAATACCTCATCTTTCAGCTCAAGTGTCATCTGACCTGGGAGGGCATCTCCAGGAGCCTGGAGAGAGAGACTCCCCACTCCCAGCTGTGCTCTGTGCACGCACCAGTTAGGAGCTTGTCTCACCTCTGGGGTTTGTCTGTATCTCTGCACCAGTAGCACACAGCTAGGTACCTAGGATTCTTTTATTTATTTTTTACTATATATTTTTATTGGTGCATATAGTTTCATGTCATAATGTAAGTCATGTTGACAGCGATATACATGCCCACAACACTCGGTGGGCTCTCCCCTGGCTCCCTCCTACTCTCCTTCCCCACATAGGAAATTGAGATTGGCATTAATATTTTCACATATGTACAGAAATGGAAGTATTTCCTTTGTTGATCTTCCCCCTTCCTCCCCCCCTTTCCCTAGACGACCCCCCCTGGCTCCACTGAGGTTTCACCTCCATTATCTGGAGTCCCTCTGGAAAACTGGGAATGGATCCACCATATGATCCAGCTATTACCCTCCTGGGTATCTTCCCAAGGGGACTGAAATCAGAGAATTATAGTAATGCATGCATATCCATGTTCATAGCAGCACAATTCACAAATTACGAACCAAGCTAGGTGTCTATCAACAGATGAATGGGTTAAAAAATTATGGGACAGACACACAATGGAATTCTACTCAGCAATAAAGAACAACATTTTGCCATCTGCAGAAAAATGGAAGGACCTGGTGAAGATTATGTTATGTGAGATTAGCCAGTCACAGAAAGTGAAGGGCTTTCTCTAATATATGAAGTTAGGGACATGGAATTCTATATGTGCTTAGTAAATGGCTGTGGAATAGAATCAACATCAACAAGGTTTACGCTAGTCTTGATTAAATATTTTGAAAACATAACACTGTTCATGAAGTTACTGTTGACAATTAAAACACATGCTTAGATATCTGTGTCTTAATTGATGTAAATTACAGTGATCCTTTCTATTTAAAACTCAGTGGGGCTGCAACTGTGCACTGGAGTTTCCTCCATCCTTACTTAAGGAAAAGAAAAGAATTCCTATTTTCTAACTACACAATTAGAGGTGGGAGTTCTGTCATTATGCCCATAATGTAAACACTGTACTCTCTGTGGTGTAGAGAGAACCCAGAAAAGGATATGTTCAGGCAGAGTAATGTTTGAGTATGGCCTTGCCACACACTGTATGTGTTTGTTCTGACTTGAGAGCAGGAAAAGAGAATTATTTCACCTCACTGCAAACCCAAAGGTTGTTTGGAGCTTAAGGAAATTTTTGGTTTAGTCTTAAAACTATTTTCAAGGCAGCTGAAGGCTTTCATCTGTCTTTGAGATCTTATTCAGAAAAGTGATGGTTATTATCATAACTTTGTAGCATTAAAAGAGTGCTCTAGGGAGGCAATAATTTAGAATATATAATACAGTAGCACTTTCCTTTGGGGGGTTGAAACTAGTTGATTAGAAACTAGTATTAGAAACTAGTATTAGAGTATTTTTAACTTTAGTCACTGAAACAAAATCAAAAGAATGGGTAGATATCTGCAGAAGGGGAGAAGGGACTAGTAAGGGATTTTTGCTAATTTCTTCCAACATTTACCTTTATTATAAATTTCTTAATGGCTTGCTAATACCATTTTTTATTGGGCAGATATATAATTTCCCAAAGTGTTACTTCTGAATACGAAACTCTCAAGGGAGTCAAAAGATGTGCAAAAGGCAACATAAGTTATCCTGGCATCCTTCCTGAAGTATGCTCCCCTCAGCCAGAGAACTCTGCACAGCAAAATGGATGAAGGCTTGTCTCTGGGCATTGCTGTGATTTTACTCTGAGTTTCAGGACTGGCGCACTGGAGGGTGAGTACAGAACCCATGCTGGCCTGTATGTGGGCACTGGCAGCTCCCACAACCATGGCTTGTGCTCATTCAGCAGATTCCTCAAGTGTATGCTACTTACCAGAACCATGATGGTGCCTGACAAGATCAGTCCTAACCCTCACAGAATTTACAGTCTAGCTGAAGCACAGAAACCTGAAATTGCATATTTTTCAGGGGGGATGCAACTGCTGGCCATGAGATCTCACTGATATTGTGAATTATGGATATATTTCCATGTGCTTCCTCTAAACCCTTACTTTTTTTTTTTTTTTTTTTTTTTTGCAGGTCTGGGGATGGAACCCAGGGGCATTCGGCCCCCAACCTACACCCCCTGCCCTATTTTTTTTATTCTTTATTTTGAAAATGGGTCTCACTGAGTTGCAGAGGGCCTCACTAAGTAGCTGAGGCTATCTGCGAACCATGATCCTCCTGTCTCAGCCTCCCAAATGCTGGGATTATAACCGTGCGCCACCACACCTGGCTAACCCTTACTTTTTTTCTAGCCTACAAGATAGGCTTTTGTGCTAAGAGTTGATGTACATTATCTCATTCAAATCCTCAAAGACATTTTCAGAGGAAGGTATTAGTAACCAGATTTTTTTCAGATAAGAAGAACAAGTTTTAGGAAGGCAAATTAACTGTGGAAGGCCCCAACACATCCAGGCACATCCAGGTTCCTGTCCAAGTCTGTTTGAGGCCCCAGTGCCAACTCCAAACTCTATGTAATCTGGCAGGTTAGGCAAGTTTAGGTCAGATAAGACACAATGGGAGTGAATTCTGGGGCAGGGGTGTCACACTGGCATCACTGGGAGAAAAATAACGAACAAGTGAAGACCTCTTCACATGGGGAAGAGAATGCGCTTCATGGGCATGGGAAAGGCTGTGTGCTAACTGGTGTGGCCATGGAGGGGCTCTGGTCTGTGGACAGTGGCACGAGTCACCACTAGACGGGCAGGCTCCTAAGCTTTTATTGGGCCAGGGAGTTGAAAATGATAGAGTCAGTTATAAAAATACAACTCACTGTTTCAATGGTCTACTGTGGCCAGGATCTGGTTTCTAGTTTCAGTCTAGGGGTTATTTTAACCTCAACAGTGAGGTCACATTTCTTTCCACCATTGATTTGCTCACTGAAAAATACTAATGTGCTTTTCCCAAACCCTTGGGTTTTTTTTTTTCTATCCTTTTAATTCCATTCACTTAATATGATCAGAGAAACAGTTTTAAGTATTCACTTTCATTTCTATAAGTTCAGATTTTCTGAAATTTATCTTATATTTGATGAGAAGATTCCATGTTTTTCTGACCCCAGTCCTAAAGGTTTCATAAATGTATTCCTTATCCTTCTTCTCCAATCTTTATTTCTTTACTTAGATGAAGCACTTATCCATCCATCCATCCATCCATTATCTATCTATCTATCTATCTATCTATCTATCTATCTATCTATCATCTATCTATCTATCTATCTAGTGCTGAGGATTGAACCCAGGGCCATTCTATCTCTAAGCTAGACCCCAGCCTTTTTCTTTGTCTATGTTTTTTTCCTACAGTTCTTGAGAGTCTCACTAAGATGCTGAGGCTAGTTGTGATTCTCCTGTCTCAGCCTCCTGATTACTTGCATTATAGGCATGTGCCACCATGCATGGTATAGAAATTGATCTTTTAAATTAACATACCTGTTGGGTGTAGTGCTACATGCCTGTAACCCCAGTATTTGGGAGACTGAGGCAGCAGCACTGCAGGTTTGAGGCCAGCCTCAGCAACCTAGCAAGAATCTGTTTCAAAACCAAAAAATAAAAAAGGGCTAGGAGCTAGGAGTGTAGCTTGGAGGTAGAATGGTTCAGTCCTCAGTAAAGGAAGTGTACACACACACACACACACACACACACACACACACACACACCTTTCCTGACTGTAAAAAATAAATACAAATAAAAATAAATTTCTAATGCTTCTGCTGATCTTATTTTTACTAACTACCACCCAATTATTTTCATTAACATGTCTTTCTGAAATAAGAACTTCAATCAATTTCCACTTCTGGCGTTTGGATGGTCTGTGCGAGGGCTATAATATAGTATACTTGACTTTTGTTTCTGGAATCCATTATTTGAAAATTTGGGAATAATAGTTAGAAATCTGTATTTGATTTTAGAAATTGAATCAACTTCAGAGTTCAACTCAAAATAATAATTTTATATTTGGAAAAAAAATTTATTTTGGAGATACAGCCAGGGTCAGTGGCACATGCCTGTAATACCAGCTACTCAATGGGCTGAAGAAAACTGGGCGTGGTGGCACACACTTGTAATCCCAGCATTCGGGAGTCTGAGACAGGAGGACTGCGGTTTGCAGACAGCCTCAGCTACTTAGTGAGGCCTTTTGCAACTTAATGAGACCTTGTTTCAAAATAAAGAATAAAAACATAGTAGGGCTGGGGGTGTAGCTCGGAGGTAGAATGACCCTAGTTTCCATCCTCATTACGGCAAAAATAAAAAAGGCTGAGGCAGGAGAATGGCAAGTTCGAGGCTACCCTCTGAAGTTTATGAAGACTCTGTTTCAGGGTCAAAAACATTAAAAGGGATAGGTATTTGATAGAGAGTCCCTGGATTGAATCCCTAGTACCACACAAAAAAAAATCTAAATTAATCTTTCTCCCCCCACCTCCCTGCAGTGGTATTGAAGATTAAATATAGGGACTCTCTACTACTAAGCCACATCTCCAGCCCTTTGAAATTTTTCTTATTTTAAGACAGAGTCTTGTTAAGTTGGCTGGCTCACTAAGTTGCTGAGAGCCTCACTAAGTAGCTGAGGCTGGCTTCGAACCTGTGTGATCTTCCTGTCACAGCCTCTTAAGCGCTGTAAAAGTGTGCACCACCACGCCCGGTGCATTTAGAATTTTCAAAGTGTACTCATGTACACTTGGTCACAACAAAGTTCACCAGCCATTTTTATTTCAAAACAAACTTGCCATAATTTTCTTTGATATATCCCCAGTCCTTTTTTATTTTAAAAGAAGATCTCACTAGGTTGCCAAGTCTAGTCTTGCACCTGTGATCTTATTGTCTCAGCTTCCCAAATACTGGAATTACAGGAGTGACCTGCCATGTCTGGCTTATTTTATTTTTAAGTTTGAAACAGAGTCTCACTAAGTTGCTGAGGGCCTCACTAAGTAAGAAGGTTTTATTTTTAATTTTTGTGGTACTGGGGGTGGAACCCAGGGGCTTTCTACCTCTGGGCTATACTTTCAGACTTATTTTATACTTTATTTGGAAACCAGGTCTCACTAAGTTGCTGAGAGCCTCACTAAGTAGCTGAGCCTGGCTTTGAACCTGTGTGATCCTCCTGTCTCGGCCTCCGAAGCGCTGGGATTACAAGCGTGCGCCACCACACCTGGCCAGTAAGAAGGTTTTATATAGTACACATTATTTCTCTGGCAACTGATTCTGATCACTATATACATATATAAGCATCACAGGAAAAACTGGAATGAAAGTTCTGAGAATTTTTTTTTTTGTGTGTGTGTGGTACTAGAGATGAAACCCAGGGGCATTCTACCTCCGAGCGACACCTCCAGCCCTTGTTTTTATTCTTTATTTTGAAACAGGGTCTCACTGAATTGCAAAGGGCTCACTAAGTAGTAGCTGAGACTGTTTGTGAACCACGATCTTTCTGTCTCAGCCTCCCACATGCTAGGATTACAAGTGTGCTCCACTAGGCCTGGTGAGAAATTTATTTTGATACTATGTTCAATAGCATTTCCCACAAACTATTCTAGAGTCCATTTTCCAATATTCATCTAATAAAATAGAATGGGAAGAGAGATCACCATCCAAACTGTGTTGAGCATGCTTACACTCACAGTACTGAAAATGTATCCCAAAGAAATGCGAAAGGTCCTTTACATGGGAGTAACCTTATAATTTACAAAAATAATACTGAGTTAACTCCCAAACTTTCCCTATAAAATAAGTACCTTGGATGATCATCACCTTTTTCGTAGGTGATGAAATGGCTACCTGTGATATATGTTTCCTGATGGCAAGGTTACTACCCTCCTGCTGCCTTCAGTACTTAGCTCCTGCACTTTTTCAGTGGTACAGATAGGATGACCACCTTAAACCTTAAAATTAACCACATTTAGTGCACATTATGCCATATCTGGAGTAATTAGTGAATATGTAGGCTCCACATCTGTCCTGTGAGAACACAGCGCATTCAGATCTAATTTGTTTTAAATGACTTTTTGTTACTACCAAGTACAGGCCATAATAAGTTGCTGAGGAATAAGTTCAGATATACAACCCCATGTGCGTTAACCCAGACTGGAAGGGAGGTGACGTTTAACTCCCTTGCACTGTATCCTGGGAGGGGGAAGGTGCAACAGGGAGGTCTACCTGAGTGTCATTGAGTTAGGAGTGGTGGGGCCTTCAGGATAAAAGGTGTCCTCTCTAAGACAGTAGAGGGCTCTCTAACACCACACAGAAGGCTCACAGGTGAGACCTCTAAGGTATATCCTTACCTGTGCTGTTCACTGGTAAATCCTCCTATCATTCCCATGATACACATTTGAAAATGTTAGTTGAAAGACCCAAACTTAGACCAGGTGAATCCCACTGCTAAAATGTTTCAATAAAATTTTTTGATGTTTCATCACTAATGCATGTTAATTAATCATGCCCCTTGAAGTCTTCTTTGAAGAGCCACTGCAATATGGAATTATATGTGTTTTATTATCATAAAATTAATATTGAGTCACATACATTGGGTACCATAATTTTCTAGATGAAGCAATAAAAACCCAAATTACATAGATACTATTAGTCTCTACTTCTCCTTTTGGTAAATAAACCCAGGAAGAAATCTAATGCTCACATAGAAAATAGATGTCAATACATTAAAACCCAAGGCATCTACATTAATAATTTGTGCTCATAACCTCATCCTTCACCATATCCTTTGTGTATACAAATTAAATTAGGAGCTATTGGAAAGTTAACCTAGTAAATCAAAAGACGGATGCAAAAGTTGAAAGCTTAATTATAGATGTTAAAACCCAGAGGTGAGCCTTTGTATCTTAGCCCGTTGAAGTCTTCTGTGGATAATGTAAAGAGCCTTATCTACAGGCCCATGATATTGCAGGGAAAAAATACTCAACTGAATAAGAATCATGCAAAGGAGCCTGAGGTATAAGCTACCCTGGAATCTAATAAAATTCCATTAATGACAAAAGGTAAATTTAGTCACTTTAGAAAAGTTTTATTTTAGTTATTAATACATTTTCTTCCTTTAATTTGTTATTATTATTTCTTTTTCATATAACAAGACTGTCCATGAAGGCTCTGCTGTGTTGAGTTTTATCATTAACTATAAGAATTATTCTTATATTTCTTATTCTTATATTTTACAGTATTTTGAGAAATTACTGCGAAAACGTAACCAGCTCATAGATATTTAATATAATCCAATCTTTAGATCATCTGAGGTAAACTATAACAGCTAAGTACTTTACAGAGGGATACGTTTTATTTTTTTATTTTTATTTTTGCTATGTTGGGAATTCAACCCAGGGGCATTCTACCATAGAGGGCTATATTTTAAACATTCAGCCTCTAGAGGGGTTTTACTGCAGATGATAAGGTTTTACACAGTCAAGAACTTCCTAGAAATACTGCAAATTACATTCAGTAATAAACAGCAAAAGACATTGAAGGGAGCCCAAGTGTTCTTCCACATACATTTACAATGTGAAGAAAGGCTAAAATATCAGTTGTGGAAATTATACGTTAACTAGACATTATGGACAAAGGTGCCTTCTAATAAGATTGTACATGTGCATGAGGTTAAATAAAAAGCAGGGTAATACCCCGCGGCTGGGCACCCCTCTATTATTGTGCTAATCATGCTGTGTGTCACTGGATTCACTGAGTGGCATCGCAATGGTCTGGTAATGGGTCTGCATCCTCACTAGCATGTGGCTGCTTGGAAGCAGAGACTGTGTCTTAATTACTTTGGGATCACTGGCAGGACACAGTGTTTGGTCAAAGAGAAAATATTTTAAATGTTGCAAGGTTTTGTTTTAACATGGAAGACAGATCATTTAGTAAAAGAAAACATCAATTATGAAAAGAAAACTTCACATAAGGTCATGCTACTAAATACACTACTTGGGGACGTGCAGCAAAATAGTGTTAGATTCCACCATATGCCAGCTGTCAATAGCTTTATATAAGCTACAATCATTAACTAGAATTTACATGAGTGTTTCTCTAAGTGCAGACCATCTGTGTCAGAGTTGCTTTGAGGGAGCTTGTTAGCACTCACACATTCTCCCTGCCACCTCCAGATTAGGATTTAATTAGTCCTGGGGAGCAGGGCAGCAGGGAGGAACTACTTAAAAAATAAAGCACCCAGGTATTTCTCATGCACCTAAAGTATGAGAAGCATTGACTCAGTTCAAAACAAATAATAAAAGTGAATTTCTTTAACTGGTATTCACAGCTATCTATCTATCTATCTATCTATTTTGGTACTAGGGATTAAACTTGGGGGCATTTTACCCTCCAACCCCCTCTTCATTTTTTTTTTCAAAACATGGTCTCATTAGGTTGCTGAGAGTCATGCTAAATTGCTGAGGCTTGCCTCGAACCTACAATCTTCCTATCTCGGCTTCTCAGGTACTGGGTTTACAGGTGCGTGCCACTGAGCGCAGCCATAGCTGCTCTTTCACGCATCTACTTTCAATTCACTTTCCAGCCTGTTGGTGCTCTGAGGCAGAATGAGTTGGTACATTCACATCGCCAGGGCTCTGCACACTTCCTGACTCAGGCGTGAGGAGGCTGGGGCGTCAGCAATAGTTATCATTACCATGAGTCATGGAAATCAATAGCCAAGGACACTGAACTGGGATTTGAAGAAACAAGTACAGGTAGAAGTAGGAAGGTTTTCTGTGTCAATACTTAAACTCACAAACTCCTACTGAAAAGAATCACACAAACCCAGTCCTTCTCTTCAGTAGGTTTATAATCTAAGGCAGGCACAGGCTAGAAGTGAAGAGTACACGGCAATGGATCAAACTAAACTCTAAGAGCCTCAGAAATATTGTGGTGGTGACCGAACAAAATAGTACCCCGCGAAAATGTGTAGTAATGCAGAGACACACAGGTAGCAGCTTGGCACTCTTGAATGCGAACTCAACTCATTCCCAGATTTAATCCTATACATTCACGTATGACAACTAACAATGCAAAACAGTTTTTGGAAAATTAGGCTGGTTTTATTTTAGCTGTCATCAACTTAACCACCTAAGCAATATTTTGGCAGCCTAAAGACCTATTTTCTTCTTGGCAGTTATGACATTATCAAGTAGCTATCACAGAGTTCAGGAATATCTAATCATACTTTCATCTGCAAGACAACCTGCTTCAGACTTGTGAGAACTGACATCACCCCCTTAGAGGGGAAAAAAGTCCCTAACTTTAAAGTGGGAAATCAACTTAAGACTCCAAAGTGTGTATATTGGTCTCAGTCTCCTAGCAGTTTTAAGTACGTGGATCTTTCCGCAGAGCTGATAATTTTCCTAAATTATAGATCTGTCCACAAACCGCTTTCTCCTGCCTTAAATTATTCATTCTTTAAAAAGGAAATCCCTGGACACCTCTGTTGAGTTTCCTCTACAATGTGCTTCTCAGCACAGTGAGAGCAAAACATCTCCGCTGGTTTATCACATAGTCAATATCTGTGGGAACCTCTTTACAAATAATACGTTTTAAAATCTTATTCCCACTGCTAAGCCATAAAACATCAAGAGCAACACAGTTTTTAAAAATAAATTCATTTTTGCCCAGGTTTTAAAAAAATGATACGTAACCATATTTACTATTTGATTTTTAAAATCACTTCACCAATAAAACCCTGTCAATGAAGCATCCAGGTGGCATCACATGCCACAACATGTAAAGAAAGTGAAATTGAAGTACGGTACTATTAGCAAAAGTATTTTTTGAAATCATAAAATGTGACCTTGGGCCACTCTATGACTTTCTACATGCCTCAGTTTTCCTATTGTGAAATCAAAGGACTGGACCTAGTCATCAGTGAGGTGACTTCCAGCTTAACATTCCAGGACACATTGCTCATGTAGAGTCTGAGAGGTCACTAATCACCTTTTTTTTTTTTTTCCCCCGGTACTGGGGATGGAACCCAGGGGCAGTCTACCTTCAAGCTACACCCCCGCTCTACTTTTTGTTCTTTTTGAAACAGGGCCTGAGTTGCAAAGGGCCTCACTAAGTAGATGAGGCTGGCCGTGACCCAGATCCTCCTGTCTCAGCCTCCCAAATGCTGGGATTACAAGCATGCACCACCACGCCTGGCAATCACCTTCTTTTTAACAAGTACCTCCATTCAAAGTTCCCTTTCTCTGCTTTTGTATGACTCCCTGATCACCCCGCCCTATCCATATCACAATTCTAAATAGACAAAAACAGAGCCTTATGCTCAATCATTCTTACAAAGCAGTTTTTTTTTTTAAAGTTTCACTTATGTGGTCGATTTATCGACAATAAAGGGAATTATTATCGTTAACATTTATTTGCATTTATTTAATGCAGCTAAATTAATATTATAATGCACTTATTGACAGAAAATCCTTGTCTACAAAGGAAGGCTCCAGAGATGCATTTTCAAAACCCATCCACAGCTTCTAGAACAGCCCTAGTGGAAATGTTGCTAAGACGCTGACTCAGCTTTATAATAAACCTGCAGTATATTCCTCGTTCTGTGTTTTTCTTCAGATTGTGGGGTATTTTCTTATGGCCATTTCCATTCAAAGGAGGTCATAACTGAATGCAACAATCAAGTGCAAAGGATAAGAAATTGAGCAGAAATGTCCGTAAAAGAGCAGTAGGTTATTTCAGTTTTCCTAGTCTTAGGGAAGAATGTTACATACCACAGACTCTCCAGCTTGCGGCATGTTACTGAAGGATGCCAAGTGTTGGCAAAGTTATATGGCTTCATACTACTTGGGGACACAGGAAAGAATAAAACAAAATAGGAAAGAATACTACCTTTGCAGAGGCATGATTTCACAAGCCATTCTCGGAGGGGAACGTGCAAGAGAATCTCACAACTGTCTCTTCCACAAGTCTGGTCCTCCGGACAGTGAGCGTCTCTTACAGTGGCCAAGCTGAGCTCGGGCGGGCACCAGGCTGCACCTCCCGCCGGCAGAAACAACTGCTCTGCAGTTTGCCAGCTTGCAGCCTTTCAGCTTCCAAACTTCTCCAGGCAGTGCTATTTATCGGCTGCCTGTCTACATTTACACTGCAGTCCACTTTGACCTTTTGTTCTAGGGAAGCAGCTGAACCACCCAGCCAATCAGAGGAGCAGCTGCAGAGTGCGAAAGGCGCCCCTCCCCCTCCCCCTCCTCCCGCTCCTCCTCCCGCTCCTCCTCCTGCTCCTCCTCCTCCTGCTCCTACTCCTTCTGCTCCTCAGTGGGCTTGCCTGGTTCTGGTAACTTGAAACTTTCTGAGCAGTTCCACAGCTTGTCGGTTTGGGGAAAGCAACCAATAACTGCAGCAAAAGTGAAGAGTCCTGCCAGCAAGGAAATCCATTTGTCAAGGAAAGACATTGCCTCTGAAGCTAAAGACTTGTGTGGCAGGAGGCAAAGGCTAGGCTGGCCATGTCCTTTCTTCCTTTACACACACACACACACACACACACACACACACACACACACGAGCGCGTGCGTGCCTTGGAAGGCACCAGACTTTTCTAGAAGGAAGGCATTCTAGACCCTTGCCCTACCCACATTTATTTCCTGCTGTTTGTTTACACTGCGCTGGTTACTAGTCCTCCTGACATCAGCCAAGGCACGCAGCTCCCACTTTGGGGAGGCCGTGTGTCCCAGACTGCTCAAGCTCTTAAGGTATCAAAGAGTCCACACTCAAGGGCATTCCTTCAACTTCTAATTTCTGCATTTTGCTCTTATGAAATTAAATGTGTTTATTTGTAGTCATTTCCTTCCATGAACGTCAGCTGCACTTTTCTTTTTATTGCCATTACTATTTTTTTATAGGGAAACATAAAATCAACTTTTCCCTACGGTCTTCTGGATGCTTCTAGTCATTTTCTCCTTGTAATTTCTTCTTCAGTATTATTTTTAGGAACATAATTGCTAATCCACAGATTTTATGTGTTGGGAGACCACTAACAGAAAAACATTTACATAAGATTTCTTCCCTATCACAAGAGTTGTGAAGAGTTGCCCCATAACCCAGACTATTACTTCTAGTAGAAAACAGGTTAGAGAACCACAAAGTGCAAGACATTCAGAAGCTCTGGGCCTACAGGTCCAAAATAATGCCCTCTTCTCCTGTGTTTTCCCAGAGTGTTTTTTTTTTCCAGGTCTGGGGTTGGAACCCAGGGGCATTTGACCTCCGAGCTACACCTCCTGCCCTATTTTTTATTCTTTATTTTGAAACAGGGTCTCACCAAGTTGCATAGAGCTTTACTAAGTAGCTGAGGCTGTCTGCGAACGGCGATCCTCCTGTCTCAGCCTCCTGAATGCTGGGATTACAAGCGTGCGCCACCACGCCCGGCTTGCCCAGATTTTTTTTATAGATCACTTATAATTCTAAATTTAGAACATAAGGACCAATTATAAGTCTATTTCTTTTGCTGTATCTCTTAATGTAAAACATGTTTACTGTCTGACTAAATCATCTTTCATGCCTATGAAAGTAGATTAATTACTACAAAACTATATTCGGAAATTATGATACACTATGAATAACTAAAATCAGTTTTTTTTTTAAATTAGGAGTTACACCCAAAGCTTACTTAAATTAAAATTGTCAATATATTCCTTTTTATTTTGTGGTACAGGGTATGGAACCCAGAGGCATTCTACCTCTGAGCTACACCCCTAGCCCTATATTTTATTCTTTTTTTTGATTTTTTTTATTAATTTATTTTTTAAATTGGTGCATTGTAGTCATATATCAATCACATTGGAGTACAAGACTTGAGAGGATATACAAGCACACATCATCCAATTAGCCCTCCTCCAGCCCCCGTCCCATTCCCTCCCCCTCCCTCCATCCCACACTTCTTTGGTGATTTACTTTGATACATTTGTTTATGTACCTCCTGTGTTTTAAAGAGGCTCCGTCCTCCAGTATTACATACCCTCTGATTGGTCACATTAGTTGCTTCACTATAGGGCCCTTTCTATAGCTCAACCTCTTCCTGTTGCCCTTTTCCTCCTAGTTATTGCTGATTAAGAGAAGCGTCTGATTTATATTTTCTGCGATACTTCTCTGTGCATGCTGCGTTGCAAGTACCAATCCCACTCTTGATGGTCCCAGTAGTGGCCTGGCTACTCAGTGGACTGATCCAGACCTCGCTGGCTCAAGCAGCGGCCTTGCCTCATGGGAGGCCCCAGTTCTGGTCTCGCTGGCCCCTGCACCGGTCTAACCCCTAAGCTGGCTTTGGTTCTGGCCTTGGAGGCTGCAGGAGTGAACTTGCCTCACGCCAGGCTCCGATGCTGGCCATTGGCCCCTGCACCTGGTCTAACCCCTTGGCAGGATTCCAATACCAGCCTCGGAGGCCCCAGCACCGGCCTAGCCTCACGGCAGGCTCCAATGCCGGCCTTGTTGGCCCCAGCACCGGCCTAACCCCTCGGCAGGTTCCGTTCCCGGGTTAGGAGGCCCCAGCACTGGCCATGTCTCACGGCAGGCTCCGATGCTGGCCTCGCCTCACGGCAGGCTCCGATGCCGGCCTTGCTGGCCCCAGCACCGGTCTAGCCCTTCGGCAGGTTGTTATCCTGGCCTCGGAAGCCCCAGTACCGGCCTTGCCTCACGACAGGCTCCCATGCCGGCCTCGCTGGCCCCAGCACCATCCTAACCCCTCGGCAGGCTCTGATCCCGGCCTCGGAGACCCCAGCACCGGTCATGCCTCACGGCAGGCTCCGATGCCGGCCTCGCTGGCCCCAGCACCGGCCTAACCCCTCGGCAGGCTCTTATCCTGGCCTCGAGGCCCCAGTACCGGCCTTGCCTCAAGGCAGGCTCCAATGCCGGCCTCACTGGCCCCAGCACCGGCCTAACCCCTCGGCAGGCTCCGATCCCGACCTCGGAGGCCCCAGCACTGGTCATGCCTCACGGCAGGCTCCGATGCTGGCCTCGCTGGCCCCAGCACTGGCCTAACCCCTCGGCAGGCTCTTATCCTGGCCTCGGAGGCCCCAGTACCGGCCTTGCCTCATGGCAGGCTCCGATGCCGGCCTCGCTGGCCCCAACACCGGCCTAACCTCTCGGCAGGCTCTTATCCTGGCCTCGGAGGCCCCAGTACCGGCCTTGCCTCACGGCAGGCTCCGATGCCGGCCTCACTGGCCCCAGCACTGGCCTAACCCCTAGGCAGGCTCCGATCCCGGCCTCGGATGCCCCAGTACCAGCCTTGCTTCACGGCAGGCTCCGATGCCGGCCTCACTGGCCCCAGCACTGGCCTAACCCCTAGGCAGGCTCCGATCCCGGCCTCGGATGCCCCAGTACCGGCCTTGCTTCACGGCAGGCTCCGATGCCGGCCTCACTGGCCCCAGCACTGGCCTAACCCCTAGGCAGGCTCCGATCCCGGCCTCGGATGCCCCAGTACTGGCCTTGCCTCAACGCAGGCTGATGCCGGCCTCGGAGGCCTCAGCACCGGCCTTGCCTCACAGCAGGCTCCGATGCCGGCCTCGCTGGCCCCAGCACCGGCCTAACCCCTCGGCAGGCTCTTATCCCGGCCTCGGAGGCCCTAGCACTGGCCTTGCCTCACAGCAGGCTCCGATGCCGGCCACACTGGCCCCAGCACCGGCCTAACCCCTGGGCCGGCTCTTATCCTGACCTCGGAGGCCCCAGTATCGGCCTTGCCTCATGGCAGGCTCTGATGCCAGCCTCGCTGGCCCCAGCACCGGCCTAACCCCTCAGCAGGCTCCGGTCCCGTCCTCGGGGGCCCCAGCATTGGCCTTGCCTCACGGCAGGCTCCAATGCCGGCCTCGCTGACCCCAGCACCAGCCTAACCCCTCAGCAAGTTCCAATCCCGGCCACGGAGGCCTCAGTAGTGGCCTTGCCTCACAGCAAGCTCCGATGTCGGCCACTGGCCCCGGTGCCCGCCTAACCCCCTCAGCAGGTTCCGGTCACTGTCTCTGTGGTTATTATTTCAAAGGTTCCAGGTGTAATGTATCAGATCTCTGCCTCCCCTGAGTATTGGCCACTGGCATTGCCACTGCCTCCACCATTTCAAATCCTTCCCAGGCTCTTTTTCCACTCTGAATGTTGTCCAGTGTTCCTAAGCATGCGTGATGGTGGCATTCGACATTTGGTGTAATTTCTCCAAAAAAATAAAGTTGGTAAGATCCGGTTTCTGCTTCTCCTGAATACAAGTCTCCACCACCATCGCGGAGAACTCTTTCAACACCGCATTTCTCCTTGGTCTCCGCTAAACTCTCTCCTTATATGTGATGTCTGAGATTCTTAACAATATAGAGAAATAGCAGTCCTCTTTCACGGCGAATTTTTCCATAAGTTCCAGTGCATTTAGATAAGTTTTGTCTGCATCTCCAGTGTCCTGGCATCCATAACGGCTTTCTTACCTCCTCTCCAATATTTTCTTTATCTTTTTCTGTTCTGGGCCCGGTTTCTCCAGGGGTCTGGCGTGCTACTCGCAGTTCGGCCCGGGGCCCAGAGTCCCGCGACCCGGGCCCCAGCTGGCGTGCCCTGCGCGCGACCCCCGCCCAGAACCCAGCTTCTTACTGGGCCTGGTTTCTCTAGGGGTCTGGCGTGCTACGCGCAGTTCGGCCGGGGCCCAGAGTCCCGCAACCCGGGCCCCATCTGGCGTGTCCCGCGCGCGACCCCTGCCCAGAACCCAGCTTCTTACTGGGCCCGGTTTCTCCAGGGGTCTGGCGTGCTACTCGCAGTTCGGCCCGGGGCCTATATTTTATTCTTAATTTGGAAACAGGGTCTCACTAAGTTGCAGAGGGCCTCACTAAGTAGCCGAAGCTGGCCATGAAGCCGGATCCTCCTGTAATCCCAGCCTCCCAAATGCTGGGATTACAATCCTGTGTCACCATGCCCAGCTTCCTTTTTTAAATTCTAGAATTGGAAATTCTAATTTGATTCTCCAGTAATAATAACATAGTTCCGTATATTTGCATACGTTTTTAAATTTTTTTTCAAAATGTCTTTATCTCTTGTTTGACACTACTTGAGGCAGGAAATTATGGTTATATATCATCATATCTATTTTACTGATGAGTAAGCTTGGTACCAGAACATTAGGCAGTATGACTGGATTCATGTGGGAAGCTAAAGGCAGAACAGACACAGGGTCAGGACTTCTTTTGCCTGCTCAGAACTCTTTGCTGCACACCACAGTGCTGACTCGACTCTGTGTGAGGCTCTTGTTTGTCTTGTGGTAACTGGGAATTGAACTAAGGGGCACACTACCACCGAACTACATCTTTGGCATTTTTTTGTTTTATTTATTTATTTATTTATTTATTTATTTATTTATTGGTACTAGGGGTAGAACCCAGAGGCTTCCTACCTCTGGGCTATACTCCCAGACCTTTTTTATATTTTATTTGGAAACAGGGTCTCACTAAGTTGCTGAGAGCCTCACTAAGAAGCTGATGCTGACTTCGAACCTGCATGATCCTCCTGTCTCAGCCTCCCAAGCACGGGGATTACAAGCGTGCGCCACCACGCCCGGCTTTTTGTTTTTACTTTGATACTGGTTCTTGCTAAGTTGCCCAGGCTGGCCTCGAACTTGTATTCTTCCTGCCTCAGCTTTCTTTTTTCTCTTTTCTCTTTTCTTTTTCTTTCTTTTTCTTTTTCTTTTTTTTTTTTTTTTTTTTTTTGCGGTACTAGGGATAGAACCCAGGGGTATTCTACCTCTGAGCTCCAGCTCCAGCCCTATTTTTATTCTTTATTTTGAAACAGAGTCTCACTGAGTTGCAAAGGTACTAAGTAACTGAGGCTGTCCATGAACCACGATCCTCTAGTCTTAGCCTCCCGAATGCTAGGATTACAAGCGTGCACTACCATGCCAGACTTGCCTCTGCTTTTTGAGTAGCAGAGATTATATGCATTTGCCACCATGCCTGGTTCCATATGAATTTTTAAAATATCTCATAGCTAGGCATGGTGGCAGGAGCCTATAGTTCCAGTACTTGGGAGGCTAAGACAGGAGGGTCCCAGGTTCAAGACTAGCTTTGGCAATTGGCAAGACTTTTAGCAACATAGTGAGACTCTATTTCAAAACAAAAAAATAAAATATAAAAAGGATTGGGGTAGAGATTGGAGGAAGAATGCTTCTGGGTTCAATATCCAGTATCAGAAATTAAATAAATAAATAAATAAATAAATAGGAATGGGCGTATAGCTCAGTATAGAACATCCTGGGTTCTATCTCAGTATCAAGCACACACAGATTTATGAACACACACACACACACACACACACACACACACACACACACACACACACAAACGTGTGTGTACACAATGCACAAACTTATAAGAACAGTTTTTTTGGAAATAGAATTTAAATGACAGAAATGATATTTTTCCTTTATGAATTTTCTGAACATATGAATATTATCTGGTTAAAATAGACACAAAAGTACATTAAATGACCCCAAACTCAAAATATATGTGATATTGAACCACAATTCACATGCAGTACATTTAAATGTTATATTGAACTACAATGTCATTCAATATCTGATATCACATATATTTCCTGATAAATTCAAACTTCCTATCAATATTCCTGTAGTATACCTTATTACACAGCTAGAATGTCAAATTTATTATTATTCTTTTTGGTACTGGGGATGGAACCCAGGGGCATTCTACCTCCAAGCTACATCCCCAGCCCTATTTTTTATTCTTTATTTTGAAACAGGGTCTCACCGAGTTGCAGAGGGCCTCACTAAATACCTGAGGCTGTCCTCGAACCGTGACCCTCCTGTCTCAGCTTCCTGAATGCTGGGATTACAAGCGTGTACCACCATGCCCGGCTCAAGTTCTTTTTTTAAAAATCTATTAACTCAGTGATTACATGACTTTTTAAGTCTCTATTATTATTTTTTATCACTTTCTTGGCATTATATAATGATCATTTTTCAATGTGTACCTGAACTGCAGCCCTTTGTTGCCCATTCTCAGATTCCTTGGTTACTTAAATTCCTTTATTATCTTTATTTCTCACAGCCTCTGGTCAGTTTCTTATAGTCAGGTAGTAGGAGCGCAAGTCCAGGACCTCTGTCCATTCTAACTTCTCAGACCCTGATGTTCCGAGCCTGGCCTCACTCCCTCCTTAACGTGCACCTGTTAACTGCCAAAGCTCGCGCCCCATCTCTACCCTTCCCCAGGCTCTGAAGTGAGCTCCCGTTGTTTCACAGTGTCTGCAAAGGACAACTTGCACCCAGACCAGCTGGCATACAGATTTTAAAAAGGCACCTTCCTGGCTCCCCTCAGCATTTAAGTATTCCTTTTTCTTTTTTTTTTTTTGCCTTTATAATTTTATTATTTAAAAAATTATTGGTGCACTAGCCAGGCGTGGTGGCACACTCTTGTAATCCCCGCACTTGGGAGGCTGAGACAGGAGGATCACACAGATTTGAAGCCAGCCTCAGCTACTTAGTGAGGCTCTCAGCAACTTAGTGAGACCCTGTTTCCAAATTAAAAAAAAAAATACAAAATAGGTCTGGGAGTAGAACCCAGAGGTTAAAAAAAAAAAAACAAAAAACCAACCCTGTGTTCCACCCCCCAGTACCACAAAAAAATTATTGGTGCACTATAATTATACATAATAGTGAGATTCAAAGTGATACATTCCCACATGCACACAACATCATTGGTCTGTTTCCCTCCCTCTACCTTCTCGCTCCCTTTTCCCTTCCTGTATGTAATAGTGAGTGAGATTCATGGTAATATATTCATATATGCACATGACATTATTTGGTCCGTTTCCTTCCTCGTATCTCCTCTTTCCTTTTCCTCCTTCCTTCCCCAACCCACTTCCACTGCTCTGCTAGTCCATATCCTAATTCACGAGGTCCCTTTTCTATCCTTTTTCTTCCTAGCATCCACATATGAGATAAAACATGCTGCCCTTGCTTTTCTGAGTCTGGCTGATCTCCCTTACCATGATATTCTCCAGTTCTAGCCAGTTGCCTGGAAATGACATAATTTTATCTTGTATGGCTGAGAAGAACTCCACTGTGTATATACCACAGGTTCTTTATCCATTCATCTGTTGATGGGCACCCAGGGTTGGTTCCATAACTTGGTTATTGTGAATTGTGCTGCAATCAACATGGGTATGCATGCATCTAGATATTTCTTTTTTTCTTTTTCTTTTTCTTTTTTTTTGTGGTATTGGGGGTGGAACCGAGGAGCTTTTCTACCTCCGGGCTATACTCGCAGACCTATTTTATACGTTATTTGGAAACAGGATCTCACTATGTTGCTGAGAGCCTCACTCAGTAGCTGAGGCTGGCTTCGAACCTGTGCGATCCTTGTCTCAGCTTCCCAAGCGCTGGGATTACAAGTGTGCGCCATCATGCCTGGCTCTAGATATTTCTTTTTTTTTTTTTTTGTGGGTGGTACTGGGGCTGGAACCCAGAGGCTTTCTACCTCCGGGCTATACTCCCAGAGCTTTTTTATATATTTTTTGGAAACAGGGTCTCACTAAGTTGCTGAAAGCCTCACTAAGTAGCTGAGGCTGGCTTTGAACCTGTGCGATCCTCCTGTCTCAGCCTCCCAAGTGCAGAGATTACAAGCGTGCGCCACCACGCCCGGCTCTAGATATTTCTAAAGTGACTTTACTAATGTCCTCTGCTTTTTCACCCTTTATAAATCCAGCCTGCTAGCCTTTCTGTTGCCAGACCTCTAAACACTGCAAAAGAAAGTCACAAAACCCTGGCAGCTAGTTATACTAAAAATACATGCAATTTAACCTCAGTGTGAACCACAGGCCTATGTGTGGCAACCTTCCTTCATCGTTGGCTGCTTGCTGCATTCCCACAGCAACTGCTGCAAGTTGTCTCCGTGATGCAACCCTGACCTCTCTCAGTCACTAATTTACCTCATTTACTAATTGGCTAAAAAAGTCAAGATCATCCAACCCCAGTGGTCTTCGTTGCTTCACTTAGACCTTCTTGTGAAGGTCTTGTCTCAGGGAAGGGTCTCAGAGGACTGCAGCCTCTTGTCCATGCATTGGACCTCCTCACTGTCTCTTTACTGTGGGAGAAGCTGGTATCCCCATGTCTTAAATCTGTCCCTCACTGCCGGCTTGCAGTAGGCACCCAGTAGTGTCCTTAAGTCTTACAATGCTTTCCCAGGCAGTCCTGTGCTCTGGTGCCATGGCCTGTCCATTGCCAGACTCGTTCCACATCTCCCTGTACTACTTCCACTTCCTCCTAAGTTACTTTCTCCTCCAGTCTCACGCCAACAGACTTAAGACTTCACTTTCTTGGAGCACCTTTTAAGGCTGCCCCTTGCTCTTTTGGCCACTAAACCCAATTGCCTTTTTGTAGATCCTCTCCCACACTTCCCGTTCCCGAATTGCCCACCTTCAGCTTTCTGAAAGTCTTTGGTGCTCTGGGAACTTTCCTGGAAATGCCCCCCCAAACTCCCTGATCACCATTCTCCTTTTATTTCCTTTATCTTTCCTTTTCTTTCACCTCATTCTCCAAGTCCAACGCCAATCAGTACAAATATTCAATAAATTGGGATCTGGAATTCTGCCCTTGGAGAATGGATCCTGAGTGCATCGCTAATAGGCAGTGGAAACTTGGGCAAGATGCTGAGAAGCTCTGGGGCTGCTGCAAGGAATCAATGAGATAATGCCTGTTAAAACACTGAATAGTGCCTGGCAAATTATAAGCACTCTGTAATTGTTATTATTACCATCCCAGTCAACACATCCAAAATCTCCCATTATCTGATCTCCAGTTTCTCCTCCTCCTGGCCCTTCTTGTTAATGACATTATTATTCTCTTTATGAATCAGATTCAAACCATGAATCATTTTTACTCCTCCCTCTTCCTCCTCCCAAATCTGTCGATTGCCCTGTCACGCTGGTCTAATCAGTCCGCCTCGGATGTCTGTGCGAGTATGATGACTTTCTGCCTCCATCCGTCCTATCTCCAATGTGTACACTTGGCAGTTAGAGTGGATTTTCTACTGTGATTGTGACCTGGTCACTTGCTTCTCTGCTCAAATGTCACTAGCTTCCAATACCTCTTACACGAGCCTCAAACTTTTTTTTCCCACAGTTCTGGGGATGGAAACCAGGGGCATTGTACCTCTGAGCTATACCCCCAGCCCTGTTTTTTTAGTCTTTTTTTTTTTTTTAACAGGGTGTCACTAAATTGCAAAGGGCTTTGCAAAGTAGCTGAGGCTGTCCACGAACCGAGATCCTCCAGTCGCCACCTTGCGAATGCTGGGATTATAAGCTTGCGCCACCACGTCCGGCAAGCCCCAAACCTTTTAATATGATATTTAGGACTTTACAGATTAAACCCAATGTACATCCCCTGTTCAGCTGCTTATACTTTCTAAGGATACGACTTCAGACATGCCTGAGTCACTCTTTTCAAATCTGCTCCAAACTCTTCTATCTCAGTATTTGCACATACTATCCACCCCCTCTGCCTGGAATATTCTTTCATTCCATTGTCTTCCTGCAAATTTCTTTGCATGATTCAAGCTTTGGCCACTTGGAAAAAATCTCTTGTCCCTTTGAACTCAGCCCTTTGCATCTATGGTGATATTCATCCTATTTTTCACACAGTTTTATCATTATTTATATTGTTTATATTACTTATGCATTACCTTTCTTTTGGAAGGTAAATTCTCTAGGACAAGAACTCTATCCTTCTTGCAGCTCTTACAGAGAACAATACTCAGTAAGTGTTGAATGGATTAGTGCATATATCCATCACTATTCTAGAGAGTCTAAAACATAGATTAGATTTGAATTTTTAAGCAATATTTTATCTACTTAGGATTTTCCTTGTATAGCTATACTTGTGATAAATCAAATGTCTCAGGACAGTAGTAATCAATTACTGATATCAGAAATAAACTGCCTGTGTTATATTTTGATGTGCAGTCACAGAGATATAAGGTATAAGATTCTATTAAAAAGTTCTAAAATCTTTTAAACATTCGACTTAACCCATTTCTCCTAGGTTTTTGTTTCCTTTCCCGTACTTTACAAGGCTTGCACATTTCTAATGTTCTTACATAACTTTGTTAGCAGATTCCAAGTATTTGGTAATATCTGTGTTTGCCCTTGTGCTATCAAGAGCAACAACTATTCCAACAGTGAAGTGGCTGCTTTTCTTTTAATTTCATCATCAATGAAAAACAACCAAAGAACTAGTGACATTTCTTGGTTACATTAGTTTGTTTTCAGATATTTAAAAAATATCAGGTTGATTTGTTTCCTAGGACATAATGGCATATTAAAATAATTTCTATTTTCTAAGAAAGGTGCTTCTCAGGCAAGAGTTCTTCCATAAACATATATAATTTCAATCTTTGTAATTATACCAAGGGGCAAGGCCCTTACAAGATATTTTGATGGTATTTATAAATAGTAATGACATGATTTAAAAAAATAATAATGAAGCTAAGATTTATAAAACATACATAATTTAGATATTCTGGAATTGCTGTACAGGATCTGTATTAAACTAGTTCTCTAACAACTTGTGTTAGAACACTGGTGAATTTCTGGGCTTGTTGTAGGACAATGTCACCACTGGCATCACCATCATCACCATCAACACAGTGTCAGAAAGGGCAGGGAGCTGGGCGTGGTGGCACACGCTTGTAATCACAGCATTTGGGAGGCTGAGACAGGAGGATCCGAGTTCACAGACCGCCTCAGGTACTTAGTGAGGCCCTTTGCTACTCAATGAGAACTTGCTTCAAAATAAAGAATAAAAAATAAGGCTGGGGTTGTAGCTCGGAGGTAGAATGCCTGTGGGTTCCACTCACTGTACTGCAAAAAAGAAAAGAAAACAAAAGAAAAAAAAGGGCGGGGAGACTGGAGGGATAATAGGAGCAACCAGCTTTTACTGAGAATTTATGTTGTGCTCATCGTAATATATTTGGAAATGAAGAAATTAATTAACATGAGCACTCAGCTAGAAAGCTGCTAACATGAAGCCAAAATCTGAACATCAATTTCTGTGTCGCTTTTCCACCATTTAATAACCCTTTAAAATAATGAAGTATTAAACTTACCTACCTACATACATATCAATTAGCTACAGAAAGTAAAGAATCCTTTCTTCTCATCTGAGGTTTATATTTAGGTGTGTGTGTGTGTGTGTGTGTGTGTGTGTGTGTGTGTGTAAAATATGTACAATCTTATAATGTATGTCTCAACACAAGGACATTCACTGGACCATAGTAAACCTCTTCTAGTACTCTGAATCAACACTCCGTGTGCGTGTGTGTGTGTGTGTGTGTGTGTGTGTGTGTGTGTAAGTAAAATATGTACAATCTTATAATGTATGTCACTGGACCATAGTAAACCTCTTCTAGTATTCTGAATCAACACTCCGTGTGTGTGTGTGTGTGTGTGTGTGTGTGTGTGTGTGTGTATGTGTGTTAGAAACCAGTTGTAGTTGCTGTGGGGGGAGGAAGT
Source organism: Muscardinus avellanarius (assembly GCF_963383645.1). Classification (NCBI taxonomy): domain Eukaryota; kingdom Metazoa; phylum Chordata; class Mammalia; order Rodentia; family Gliridae; genus Muscardinus; species Muscardinus avellanarius. The sequence goes on along the minus strand of NC_137791.1, from coordinate 63,331,848 downwards.
GGCTAGAGTAGGATATTAGGGAAAATAGAAAAATAGAAAAAAAGAGGATAGAAAATCAACTTGTAACTTGTATTCTTAATTGTATTCTCTTATTAAAACTGACTACTGCCAGGCGTGGTGGTGCACGCTTGTAATCCCCGCGCTTGGGAGGCGGAGACAGGAGGATCGCACTGGTTCAGAGCCAGCTTCGCTGGCTTAAGAGACCCTGTTTCCAAATAAAAATATAAATAGGTCTGGGAGTATAGTCCGGAGGTAGAAGGGCTTCCAGGAACCTCAGTACCACCCAAAAAACCCAAAAAACAAAACAAAAAAACCCCTGACTACTTCCAAGGGCAGGTGGTCTATAAGTTATCTCTGGAGAAATACTCCATTATAGTATTTATTTTTAAAATTTTGGGGAGTACTGGGTATTGAACCCAGGGGCATTCTACCTCTGAACCACAACTGCAGCTTTTTATCTTCTGTTTGGAAACAGAGTCTTGCTCGGTTGCCGCGTCTTGCTAAGTTGCTGAGGCAACTTAGGTCTTAAACCTGTGATCTTCCTTTCTCAGCCTCTGAAGTACTGGGATTACAAGAATGCATCACCATACCTGGATAAAACACTAGAATATTTCTTAAAGAATATTTGTAAAACCTTAGAAAAGATTTATTTTGATCATGAGAAACAGATTCATGCTAAGAATAAGGAATTCTTACTTAAGCTTTTCTCCAGTAACAACAAAGTAAGTACGCTTACTTTACTCAAGACCAAAATAAAAACAATTTTGTTCTTTACTGGGGATGGAACTCAGAGGCATTGTATCTCTGAGCTACACCCCCAGCTCTATTTTTTATTCTTTTTTTTTTTTTTCCAGTACTAGGGATGGAACCCAGGGGCATTGTACTTCTGAACTATACCCCAGCCCTATTTTTCAGTCTTTTTTATTTTTTTGAAACAGGTTCTGATTGAGTTGCAAAGGGCCTCACTAAATAGCTAAGGCTGTCCGCAAACTGCGATCCTCCTCTCTCAGCCTCCCAAATGCTAGGATTACAAGTGCGCGTCACCACGCCCGGCTCAAAATAAAAGCAATATTAACAATAACCAACATAATTGAAATTTGTTTTCTCATTTATTAATTCAATTTGTCTACTCTGTATTAGAAGACTGCTGAAAAAATCCAATGCAGATAGAAATTATATAATAGTTCATTTCCAAAGATACACCTCTTTAATTCTAATGGTAAGTTTTGCTTTTAAAACTGTGTTTGGTCCTATTTCATTACAATATCTTAGTAGGCTTAATGGATGCTCAGATGGTTCATAGGATTCATTTATTTAGATCTTAAAATCCTAAGGAGTTGCCAGGGAGGGAAGGAGAAGATGGTACCGACAGACAGGTGAGGTTTGGCAGCCTGGACAGCTGGAGGTACAGGTTCAGAAGGGCTCTTTTACCCAGCTCACTGGTTCCATCACTGCCAATGTAGAGAGTGAAATCCAAACCAGAAGGACTAAGTATTGATCTCAAATAAAAAGACAAGCCAGGCATGGTGGTGCATGCCTGTAATCCCAGTACTTGGGAGGCTGAGACAGGAGGCTTGCAGGTTTGAGGACAGCCTTAGCAATGTAGTCAGGCTCTCAGCAAACTAGAGAGATGCTGTTTCAAAAACAGAATATAAAGGACTGAGAATGTAGCTCAGAGGAGGTAGAATATTCCTGGGTTCAATCCTCAGTAACACACACACACACGAATAGTGATAATTCATGGTAGATGAAGCTTAGTTATACAGAAACCCATGCAGAAGCTTTCTCTCTCTCTTTTTAGAATGAATTTCTTTGAAAAATGGAGGGACTATAATTTCTTCATTAAAATTGGTTAAAAATAAATTCTTTGAGATGACTTACATAATTGTTCCCCAACTTTCTGGGACAGGGAAAAATCCACAGTTTTGCCAGATGGAATCTCAGTTAGTGATCACTGCCAATAAATAAGTGCTTCGAGCACATTTTCCTGGAACGGGCTTCCCCGGGCATGACTTTCTCCAAGTCTCCCTGGGGAGTCCGGATAATAGTGTTTCTGTTCTCACAAAATAAGTCATGTCCGACACAACAGCTGCTGCCACACCTGAGATCAGCTGCCTCAAATTGTCCCGGAGACCTTTCCCCCGATTAAATGGCATTTCCTGACAGGAGAAGCAGGCTTCAACATGGCTTCTGTAGAGACACATCAAAACTGTTTAGTGTGATATGATAATGAACTGGCTGACTGTGTCCATAAAACATAGGATATACTCTATTTCTGAGACATGAAATACTGGGCCAAGCATAAACTCTCTCCATGTCGATGAACTGGCTGGGAAAACTAATTTAATTTAAAATGAAGTGAATGCTTTGCTCTGAACCAGTCCAATAAATGAATAAGCAAAAGCATATTTAAAAGGAAAACAAGGGGAAGTAGCAATTATTTGTGTGACAAAGAAGGGCATATTTTATTTAAAAAATGTGGTATTGCTGGGCGTGGTGGCGCACGCTTGTAATCCTGTCGCTTGGGAGGCTGAGACAGGAGGATCGCACAGGTTCGAAGCCAGCCTCAGCTACTTAGTGAGGCTTTCGGCAAATTAGTGAGACCCTGTTTCCATATAAAATATATGAAAAACAAGGTCTGGGAGTATAGCCTGGAGGTAGAAAGCCTCTGGGTTCCGCCCCAGTACCACCAAAAAAAAAAAAAAAAAAAAAAAAAAAAAAAATATATATATATATATATATATATATATATATATATATATATATGGTATTAATCCACACAGTGTCAAAATCTCTATTGAATTTTAAATGATTTAAATGATTTGATTTTAAAAAACTTTAAGCTCTCATAAAATTGAACAAGATGCATTAATAAAGCATGTATATATGTGTTTGTATCTTCTTTTAGTAAGATATACATACATTATATATGTATACATATGGCATTATTAGAATTCCTTTTCTTTGTTTGTTTTTTTGCGAGTCTGGGGATGGAAGCCAGGGGCATTCGACCTCTGAGCTACACCCCCCTGCCCTCGTTTTTATTCTTTAATTTGAAACTGGGTCTCACTAGGTTGTGGAGGGCCTCACTAAGTAGCTGAGGCTGTCCATGAACTGAGATCCTCTGGTCTCAGCCTCCCGAATGCTGAGATTACAACCGTGCGCCACCACACCTGGCGGCATTATTAGAATTCTTAATGAAACTAAACAACTTTTCTCTCACTGAATTTTAATGAGAAATACATAAATTGGAAAAAGAAATTTCAAATGTATTAGAAGACATAAAGAAAATAGACTGGACTTATGAATAAGCAAAGCTAATAAAACTACTGCCCCCCTCAAATAGGCACAAAATTAATTCAATATTTAAATAAAGAAAATGAGGAGCTGGTGTGATGGCACACACCTGTAATCTCAGAACTAGGTAGACTAAAACAGGAGAATAGCAGGTTCAAGGCCAGTCTCAGCAACTTAGGCCCTCAACAACTTAGTGAGACTCCATTTCAAAAAGAGCAGGGGGGCTGAGGACGTAGCTTGGAAATAAAATGCCCTGGGTCCAATCCCTACCCCCCTAACACACATGCACATGCATACACACACACAGTAAAAGAATGAAGGAAGAAAGGAAAAGAAAAGAAAGGAAAGAAAAAAAAAAAGAAGAAGAAAAGGGCTAGGTATGGTGATGTGCCCCTGCAGTCCCAGGTGCACTTGGGAGGCTGAGGCAGGAGAATGGCTTGAGCCAGGAGTTCATTCAAAACCAGCACAGACAATACAGAGAGAACTGGTTCAAAATAAATGAATAAAAATACAGTTTTGTAGTAGGAATTTCACTGCTTTCGTGTGTCAAAACATGCTTTACACCTTAAATGCATACAATAAAAAATACTACACAGATGAAAATACACTGAAAATTAATTTTAATTCCACAGCTCTCCAAAATACTACTTCAGGAAGATTAAAAACACAAATCAGGATAATTTTAAAAGTTTAGAAACAGCCTAGTGAAAAATTTTAAGAGCACTAAGTATCTCCAGAAACAATATGCTCCTAGACTTCAAAGTATTCTATATGAAATGATATGAAATGAGTATTCTATATGAAATAATATGAAATATTTATTTTGACCAAAACAAGTGGTGACTGACTACTTTGTTAAGAAAAGTTTAAAGGATCATTATTCTCTTTCTTTCTTCCCCTGTCCATGAACCCATGACCACCACTTGTTCTCTTTCATCTCCTTCCCTATTTAAATAATCCTTACACTATAGGTTTTTTTTTTCTAATAGGTTTTTACTAATTTTGGTCTTCACTCTATGTCCAGACTATACAAAACTGATCTTACCAAACACTGCTTTAATCATGTCAAAAAGCTTTGGGTGCTCTTCATTGCCTACAAAGTGAATCCACATTCTGAGCAGAGCGCTCCTCCACAGCAACTAGGGCAGGTTACTTCAGACCCCAACATGCTTGCTCTCTCACCACAAGTTTCTGTTGAGGCATTTCCTGAGCTTGGAATCCTCACCCTAACTCATACCACTCATCCATCAAGACCCAGGCTGTCTCAGCGCCTCATGTGTTGCCCATTCTGATTTCCCCATTTAAAGGATTTTATCTTTCCAAATGAGTGAGGTCATAATTGGACGTCCTAAAGCAGTTTGGTTGTCACTCAAAACAAGTTCTCTATGTCCACTGACAACAATGATCACTTCCTCCTGGTAGCATTTGCCATCGTAAATTCAAAACATTTTTATATTACAAATTATGTAGTATGTGCTATACAATTTGTATATACTGAACATATATTAGTAATATGAAAATATATAGAGAAAACAAAAGACACAACAAGAAGATAACAGTCAAATAAAATCATATTAATTTTGTAACCAAAGTTTGTCTATTTTTCTACTTTAAAATATATATAATAAAAGCTCATGTAAAATATACTTAATGCACTGAACTCTATACTGAAAGTGGTTAAAATGGTAAATTTTATGGTATGCATGTTTTACCACAATAAAATATGAGATTATGTTGTAGGTAATATTTTATAGTATTTATTTATTTATTTATTTATTTATTTATTTATTTATTTAATTTGGTGGTACTGGGGTTCCTGGAAGCCCTTCTACCTCTGGGCTACACCCACAGACCTATTTTATAGGTTTTATTTGGAAACAGGGTCTCTTAAGCCAGCACAGCTGGCTTCGAACCTGCGCGATCCTCCTGTCTCCACCTCCCAAGCGCGGGGATTACAAGCGTGCGCCACCACGCCTGGCTAGTATTATTTTTATTTTAAAAATCAATAATATATTTCTATGACATTTCTAATTCTGAAGTGTGTGTGTGTGTGTGTGTGTGTGTGTGTGTGTGTGTGTGTGTGAGTCTGGGGATGGAACCCAGGGGCATTTGACCTCCGAGCTACACTTCCTGCCCTGTTTTTTATTCTTTAATTTGAAACAGGGTCTCACTGAGTTGCAGAGGGCCTCACTAAGTAGCTGAGGCTGTCCGCGAACCGCAATCCTCCATTCTCAGACTCCCAAATGTTGGGATTACAAGCGTGTGCCACCACGCCCAGCTTGAAATTTTTTATGTGACATTTTATAGAGGTAGTTTTTAAGTTATGATCCAAGGACCCATTCAGATCTTAGTCTCATTTAGAAGAATACACAAGGTAAAAATTGTCACAGCAATACTAAGATGTTACCCACTTTCTTTCCACTCTGATTTGTTTATAAATGTACAGTGAAGTTTAAAAACAACTCCATGATGACTAATAAAGCAGCAGATTTATGCAGAAACAGAAATGCTAATACAGCTATAAAAGCCAGATACTAAATGTACTTAATACATTAATTTATTAAGTACATATAATGGTTAATACATTAAGATGTATTAAGTCAGCTACTAAAGAGTTTTGCAAAAATGTAAAGTCAACTACTAAAGAGTTTGTTAAAAATGTAAAGCAGCCTGGCCTGGTAGAGCACGCTTGTAATCCCAGCATTCGGGAGGTGGAGACCGGAGGATCGCAGTTCATGGGCAGCCTCGTTCACTTAGCGAGGCCCTTTGCAATTCAGTGAGAATATATTTCAAAAATAAAAAATAAAAAATTAGGGTTGAGGGTGTCTCTCAGAGGTAGAATGCCCCTGGGTTCCATCCCCAGGACCACACACACAAAAATTTCTTTTGAGTAGTGATAGCAATTGTTTTGAAGGGCAGATTTTGGTGACTAGGCAGAAAAATATTTGTGCTTTAATAATCAAAACACTGACAGAAGGATCGGAGACTTTCACCTGAAAAGAAGATTGAAGTTAAACACTAGAAAAGAGATAGATACTTAGCCTATATGAACTAGCTCATCTAAAGACCTTGGGATACTTGTTATGGGTGCTAGTTGTGGTCAGGAACAGATTAACAAACTGTCTATAGAGATATAGTTAGGCATTTTTTTCTAATGTAGTCTGAGACTTTGGGGTCATTTTCAAATTTATTTTTCTATAAGCCTTTGTTATGAAGGTCAAAGAATGAGAGCAGTTCAGAAAACGAGGACTCTGTAGGGGAACTGTGGGGGTCACTTTCAAAGTATGCTTCTCACAGGGCAGTTTTAAACTCTCCCCTTCACTTGCATGGGAGCGACCGCAAAAGCCCTGCACAGGCAGCAGAAAAAGTGTAATGTTTGGCAATTTTTCACATTATACTTGATATGTCTATGAATCTTGTAGTTAAGAGTCCTAATTTTATTTCAGCTTCACTAGACAGTTAGAAATCCCAAAACTTGGCTCCAAGTAGCAAAGAGTGAAACACTATAGGGAACAAACACATGTTCAGGAAGTAATTGGAGAGTCCTTTATGAAGTACAAACACAGGATAGTTATGACTGCTTTTTTTCTTGGCTAGACTTCAGAAATGAAGACAGTCCTATTTAAAGCAGGAGTTTTATTACTTGAAAGGTTGAAGGAAAATGGGTACAGCTAATGTTGACTATTAATTCATTATTAATATTGCAGAACATTTGATTCTTATGAAGTATTTTGCTGTAATATTTTACTAAAATATGAACCATTTGTTTGGGCAAACATCATAAGGCCCAAACTTTCTGCCACAAGTACAGAGAACTTCGCAGACAGAGACGTTATGAGCCTCGTAGAACATGATGTGTTTCTCCTCTATAAATAAGCAGCATGTTACAGATAGAAATGCAATGAGATGACACAGAGATTAAGCAGGGACAGTGAGAGGGCACAGCTGTTCTGACTCTTATGTCATCTTGTGTATAGGACAGCATTCTCTTGGGTTAGTACTTTCTGAGAACTATAAGAGAGAAAACTGACCATAAGATTGTATATTTTAGAGTTAGATTTCAGTCTCTAAGATGTCCAGTTCAGCTAGTTGAAGACAAGTCGGTGCCTTCATCTGGCAGGAAACTTAAATCCAAAATGGGTGCAAATAATATCTTAATAATAATGACTATGGCAGCAACAACCCACTGTGTGCCGGCAGCTCCTTCTGTGGACACAAAGGAAACGTAAGGCGCAGCCCCTCTCCTCCATGGATTCACATTCAGGTTGGAGAGAGATTTATAAACACATAAAAGAAGACTGGCAGGAAGTAACTGTAAGATAATCACAAGGCCTGTATTTAATCTCAGCCTGTCAACTAAATATGTGATCTTGGATAATTCACCTAACTCAGTAAACACTTAGAAACTGAATGACCTTTTCTCAGAATCTTGGTTACTTCATCCAAGGTCACTCTTCAGACTTCAAATTCTTTCCTTTTAGAGGGCTACTTGATAAAACTGGGATATGGCTGAAAAAAGTTACTATAACTTTTGAACAAATATCAAGATAAAACCTGACATATGGTATGATCCTGAAGAGAATACCTGGAATAAGGATGAAGAGTGGGTTTCATGGGGGCTATAGGTATGAACAAAGGGCACAGTGCTATAGGTTGGGTCTTATATGTCCCCCAAAGGCCCATGTGTTCAGGGCTTGGTTTCCAGCCTGAGGTGCTGCTGGGAGGTGGCAGAACCTTTAGGACGTGGGAACTAGGGAGAAGAAGTTAGGTCACTGAGGGTGTGCCCCTTGAAGGAGGCACTGGGCCCCTGGCCCCTTCACTCTCCTTTACTCCTCACCCACTTTGAGGTGAAGAGACCCTGTATACCACACCTGCTTGTTATGCTGTACTGTGCTGCCATAGGTACAAACCAACAGGGCCAAACTTTGCCTTTCATAAGTTGATTATCTCAGGTGTTTGTGACAGTGATGGAAAGCTAACACACCTAGAGGTAGGGGGATGAGGGCTAGAGAGGTAGCTAGAGGATGAGCATTCTTTTTTAGGCCAGCACAGCAAGCTATAAAACCGTCTGAGCAGGGGTGAGGTGTGTTTGAACTTCAGTGTCTGCAGAGGTGGCAAGGGCTAGCGAGTCAAGGGCCACATAAAGAGTGGCGATGTCTAAGATCCTTATGGAACTGGCTGGCTCTGTGGGGCCAGGGGCTGGGAAGGGCTGGGGCTATCTGAGGAACTGGAAAGTCATGACTGCTAGTCAGTGACGAGTGAGGAAGGCTCAGCAGAGCATTGTGGGCAGGACACATAGATCCTGAAGCCATCAGAGATAGATTTAGGACCTGTAGACATAGATGAGGGAATGATTTGTGTGGATAAAATGAACCTGGTAGGCTGGTGGAGTGGGAAAAATATAGTAATTATCTAACCACAAGGTGATGAAGGCCTAAATTAGGGTTGAGGTCATAAGGGGAAAAAATGGGGGAGGGATGTTGGAGGCACTGAAAAGGGAGTACTAACAGGATCTGGTACTGACTATGTGACAGGCTTGGTTCTGGCAGATGAGGAACGAAATACACAGCAGAGGTGAGAGGGACAGAGGAGACAATGAGCTGTTTGTGCGTGATGAGTTTATGGTAATAGCTGGCATGGAGACTGCCCAGCAGGCACTGTAGATATACAACTGAGGAAAGGGTCAAGATATTGATGTGAAAATTATTCTGTGGCCAAGATATTGATGTTAAATTATTCTGTGGCCAGACATTGTGGAGTATGTCTGTAATTTCAGTACTTGGGAGACTCAGACAGGAAGATCACAGGCTTGAGGCCAGCCTCAGCAAATCAGTGAGGCTCTCGGCAACTTAGGGAGACCTTGCTTCAAAATCCAAAGTAATACAGGGCTGGAGGTGTTGCTTAGAGGTGGAATGCCCTGGGTTTAATCTCCAGTAACATATACAATATATGATAGAGATGTGTAGAAATACACACACACACACACACACACACACACACACACACACACACACACCGTAGAAGAAATAGTAGACAGAGCAGGAGCAGACAGCCAAGAGAGGAGAGGAGACTTGGAAAACGCAGAATCTGGGAGACAGGGAAGGGACATTGCAGTAGGAGGAAGCAAGACAGAAAGTAAGGGGGAAATAGAAGAAACTTTGAATAACTTGTGAAGCAACACAATACATTCAGCCTGATTAAATTGTTTTTTTTTTTAAAGTAAAAAAACAAACAAACAAAAAATAAGACATGAAATAGAATCCTGGATGAGACAAATAAGTCTGGAAGACTATGTGACCAATTCTATGACAGCAGGGGAGAGAAGAGTGAGAGGGACTCGTGAAGCCAGGGAGTCAGTGGGAGCTTGGGCCTTATGAGGGATGTCTAAATTGTATATATTCCCTAAGTAATTAAAACATTAAAACATTTTTAAAAAGGAATAAACAGATCAGTAAGCATTTTTAGATTCATAGAAGTGTCTTGGGCAGAATATTCTTTCCCACCTCAGGATCTGGTTTTAAGACACATTAAAAAGTGGTTTATTGTAGTTTCCCTTACTTAGCTATCAAATTAAGAGCACATCTAACAACATAAGTGAGGATATTTTCTTTAATTCTACATGTATTTTTTGGTGTGTTTTGGTGTTGGGGATAGAACGCAGGGGCATTCTACCTCTCAGCTACACCCCCAGACCTATTTTAATTTTATTTTGAAACGGGGTCACATTAAGTTGCTGAGGGCTTCACTAAGGGGCTGGGCCTGGCCTTGAACCTAAGATCCTCCTGTCTCAGCCTTCCAAATACTGAAATTACAGGCATGTGCCACCACGCCTGGCTCTTGAACTCTATATTATTCATCATATTATTTTAAAATAAAAAACAAACAAAAAACAAGGAAAATGACATATGATAGCTATTTACTCCCATTATATAAAATAAAGGTATTTCAACTTTTCATCAATTAATCTCTTTATGAAAGAGCCACATACAAACATTCATTCATTGTCAGAGCATATCTAGGAGTCTCACCTGGGAAGAAGACCATGAACTCTGTTGACACGCAGACCTACTGGTACTTTCCTTAGAATCGCAAAACTCACCTTAATCCTAATAGCGTACCAGTTGGCTCTTCTGCTTATGAGCAGTGGGCCTAGGACTTCAGGAGTGTGTGTGTGTGTGTGTGTGTGTGTGTGTGTGTGTGTGTGTGTGTGTGTACACCTGCACATGTGTGTGTTTCAGAGAGAGAGAGAGAATAATTCTTGCAATGTTGTAGCTTTTCTTCTCTGCTTCCAAATCTCCCTGAAATACTGATTACTTCAAAAACCTTTGATTAGAGCACAGGAAGCTACAAGTTGGAATCCTTCCAGGATGAGAATACAAAAGGCTTTTTTCCCCTCTCCCTCCTCAAGAATTACCTTTCAGGAGGGCCTGACCTTTATTTCTGCTGCTGTTCTCTGTTATATTCAAAAAAAAGTGTAAAGGAACACATTCTATTAAGATGTAACAAAAATAATTCTTTGTGCAGATAGTATTCACTCATAACAATGGTTGTATTTTAGCAATGTGCAACCAAGCAACTTTTATCTATTTTTGTTCTGGGGATTAAACCCAGGGCCTTACTCACACTAAGTACGTGCTCTACCACTAAGCCACACCCCAGCCCTATATTTGTAATTTTAAAAATAGTATTACTGAAGTATAGTTTTCATATTATAAAATCTGTATATTTCAAGTGTAATTTTTTTTTGTGGTCCTGGGTATGGAACCCAGGGAGCATTCTACCTCTGAGTTATACTCCTAGCTCTATTTTTTTTTTTTTTTTTTTTTTTTTTTTGCAGGTCTGGTGATGGAACCCAGGGACATTTGACCTCCAAGCTACATCCCCTGCCCTATTTTTTTATTCTTTATTTTGAAACAGGGTCTCATTGAGTTGCGGAGGGCCTCACTATGTAGCTGAGGCTGTCCGCGAACCGTGATCCTATGGTCTCAGCCTCCCAAACGCTGGGATTACAAGCGTGCGCCACCATGCCCAGCATACCCCTAGCTCTATTTTTTATTCTCTATTTTGAAACAGGGTCTCACTGAGTTGCAAAGGACCTCACTAGGTAGCTGAAGCTGTCCTCAAACCATAATCCTCCTGTCTCAGCCTCCCAACTGCTGGGACTACAAGCATGCACCAGCACACCTACCTTCAAGTGTAATATTTAATGATATTTTAGTAACTTTCCCAAGTGGGTGTAACCACAACTAAACATAAATTTCAAAGCGAGTCTCTGCCAGTGTCTCTAGAATCAGCTCACTTATTCATGGTGCTTATATTGGGAGGGTGGACAGACACGCACGCACTCCTTTAAAACAGATAGGCTGGACTGAAATTATGCTGTTCAGCCTACTATGAATTTTAGTAACATTCACACTTTATTTAAAAATACAGAATTCTTAACAGTGTTTTAGGTGTTGCTGCTGTCAGTTTGAGGTGCTATAGATAGGCTAGCTAATGCTTTCACTGCAGGAAATGAACGTGCCACTAAACACTTTAGCCTCTGGCTCTGAACCTAGTACAAACTAGATCATTCCACTGAGCTCTAACATAATCAAAAATATTTACTCTTAAGCTTTTCTCTAGAGCTACTCTATTTGCAAAGGGAAAATTCCATGGAGATTTGATAAGTGTTGTTTATATGATTTTTTGTCTTCCATGCCAATTTAAAAAATTTATAGAAATGCAGAAAACAGTTTATTCATCAAATAACATTTTAAGACAGAAACTGACCAATGAGTAATACAACTCAAAACCAACTCCTATTTGGGCTCTTAAAATGCCACATTTTAAAATGGAGTATTCCTTTAAGTTTTTATTTTTATAGCGACTATCTTAAGAGCAGAAACTCAATAAGTACTTGCTGATAATAACTGATCTTCTATATTTCCAAATGAAATAAGACTATGTATAAGGTTTGAAACAAAGAAGGAAAAAGATTGAAGTTAGTCAGTCTGTAAAAAAAAAAAAAAAACTATAACAAGGTCTGAACCCATAAAATTCAAAGTTATCAAAAACAAAAACAGGCTGTGAGTCAAAAAATTCCTTCTCAAAACCCCTAGACATTAACCTTCGCCCTACAATTGAGAAATCATAGAACACTTTATGATTTGGAAATTTTAGTACCTAAGGGTTCTTTCTTTCACGGTCTTATCTATGTTTTTTAACTGATATGGTAACTGCTGAAAAACAAATACCAGTGTATAAGTGTGTTAAAATGATTTTAATAGTTGCAAACAGAATGATTTTGCTTGTTTCTGAAATAAATGAGGCTTATCCAGCCAAACAAGAATAGATGCTCTGAATTTGTTCTCCCTTTTTCCAAGAGCAATTTAAAAAGCTCAGTGCTAGGAAAAGTTCAGCTTAAAGACTTCTTGACAATCTCTTGAAAAAGAGTTGGTGATCTGTGGCAAATAATGGATTCAAGAATGAAGGTAAAACCATGTATTCTACATATACTGCCAACCCTTAAGACTGGGCAATTAATAAACTATTAAGGAGAAAAGTGGAAAAATACATAGAAAAAGTAGTGGTATATGTCTATTTTGTAAAGACATTCACACATTCATTTATTTTCTAATTTAAAATGCATGAGCTAGCCAATAACTTGCTCTGATAAGTAACTACCAACAAAAAAGATTTCACTTTGCTATTGTTCTTTGGCATTGGGGATTGAAGCTAGGGGCATTCTACATTGGGGCTGTAACCCCAGCCATATTTTTATTTTATTTTGAAGCAAGGTCTCATTAAATTACTGAGGCTGGCCTGAGGCGAGCTGCCTGTCTCCCAAATCCTCCCAGATTACAGGCTTGTGCCATTGTGCCCCGTTCGTAAATTCATTTTTGAAGTAATAAAGATTTGCATATTTACTTATTTCGTTACCTTACAGATATTAAAGGATATAAAATTTATTTTTAGTTAATATTGATGATGTCCAATTGTCTTTTTATAAATTGTCTTCTAATTTAACTCACATGCAAGCAAATCAAAAGTAAAAATTTCTGCCAATACATCAGGTCTAGGACTAGGAAGTTGGACAAGTGTGTCTACATGATGGTGATAGCGAGGCTTGGAGTGGACAGTGTAGTTCTACCTGAGAGTGCTTGGAAGTGCTCTTAAAAATTGGAAAGTATATACGAAATTCATAAACTCCCAGAGCTATAAAGGGCATGAGGCTATAAATAGCATGGGGTGATTCCATGCTGACCACAGGAACCAATGGTGGTCAGAGTGATGATCACCTATGCTGTCCCTCTGTCAGTTCTTAGTTTGTTTCTCAGAAATACTTTTATTCTCCAAACATAAAGCTATTTTCTTGTTACCCACAGAAGCAAGAGATTTTTTACTTTTATTTTTTATCAGACAAATGAAAATGATATAAACAATACAAATTAAAAATTTCTTTCATTATTTCACTTTAGGCATTCTTGGGATAATTGATTACAAAGAAATTTAGTAAGACAACATCTACATGGTAGCATCAGCCATTGGTTATATGACCCTGGTTTTTAAACTAGAGAAGAAAACTTTTTAATGGTGTGGAGTTTTTTAACTATACCTCTCACTCTTAACTTTTTCCCACTGGCTTAAGGCTAATTCCTCTCCCAATTATGACCTTCCTCCTCTGCTGTCCCTGGACAGCTACCTCTGTTTTCTCCTTGGAGGCCCTCCATCTCCTGGCTTCCAACATCAGCCTCTTCCTCTTCAATTTTAAGCACATGATCTCACCATTGAACACACTTTCTCCCCAGTAAGTACACGATCCCATCTATATTTCATTCGTTACTGTATTTTTTATTTTTTATTTTTTGTGGGTCTAGGGATGGAATCCAGGCACATTTGAACTCCAAGCCACACCCCCTTCCCTATTTTTTATTCTTTATTTTGAAACAGGGTCTCACTAAAGTTGCAGACACTACATACCATTACACTACATACCATTACAGTATTTTAACCTCTCAAGAGAACAAAACAAACACACAAAAAGTCCAACCCTTTTTGGACCAAGTCATTCTCTAAACAATAGCTATTATGTCCCATCCCTGCAAGAACATAGACGTGTCCTGCCTCCTTGTTCTCAGTAACTGATGGTCACTTACTAGAGGCTCTTACTCTGCACTGGACTGCCCCTACAGCCTCCTTGCTGGTTTTTCAGCACCACTTACTGGTTCCTTTAATCCATCCTTTGTTATCACAGGACCTTATAAAATACACATCTATTTATATCATTTTCTAGCTTACATTCCTGCAGTCATTTCAAGATGCAAATCCAAACTCATTCAGGTGGGATACCATCTTTCGTGATCCGACTGATTTAGCTTAGTCCTTTGGCTCACCTTTATCCTCCCTGCTATTACTTGACGTATCCTCCAAAGACCAATGTCCCCCCAAAGCCTGGTCACCAGCCTGTGATGCTACCGGGAGGCGGTGGAACCCTTAGACCTAGTGGAAGGGCACTGCAGCATGCCCTTCAAGGAGACACTGGAACCCTGGTCCCTCTCTTCCTCCCCCCCCCCCAATGCCATGAGGTGGGCGGCTTCCTCTGCCTGTGCTCCCACCATGGGGCGCTGCCTCACCACAGCCCCAGTGGAATGTGGCCAACCAACCATGGACTGAAACCACAGGCCCAAACAAACCTTCCCAACTTAAAAATGGTTTACCTTGGGTATTTGTTATAGTAAGAGAACAGTGACTAACACAGCCCCCTCCATTCAACATTCTAAACTCCTGATGTCACGAATCCCTGCTGCACCTGGGCTTTTCCTCCAGGTTGGCCTGACTGACCTGTGTCTCTCCGCATGTTGTTGTTTTCTTCTAGGAGCAGCCCTTGTCTATAGTTCCCTGCTCAGTAAACTGCTACATCTCCTGGCAGCCCTTCTCTGTCCTTGCCCAGCAGGCTACAAATTATACTTCAAGTTTTTCCAAGAGGAGTATTTGCCTCTTATTTATGATTTTTATCAGCAGCCCATTTCACAGTTCCTAATGTGTACTTAATGGTATCTTTAATGACAATTATTGAATAACATCTTCTGTTTCACTAAGTGCAGGATGTATGTCTTTCCAGTTAATACCACACATCCAGATCTCAATAAAGATTAATGTTCATCAAAGAAACCAATATACCTCCCTCACTAAACTCTCTTTCTTCCAAGGTCTCCTGCACTTAGATGAAAGACTACTTTTCCTAAAATACCAGCTCTGCAAGGTGCCCATCACCCTTTCCAGCTCACATTTCATCTGCTTGGGGTTTCCTGTGGGAGGACGCTGAGCTTGTCCTACCATTGGTTCCTTTGTGGAACCAAGGATATTTGCTATTTCCTCCTCCTCCTCTTCCTCTTCCTCCTCCTCCTCCTCTTCCTCCTCCTCCTCCTCCTCCTCCTCTTCCTCCTCCTCCTCTTCTCCTCTTCTTCCTCCTCCTCCTCTTCTCTTCCTCCTCTTCCTCTTCCTCTTCTCTTCCTCCCCCTCCTCCTCCTCTTCCTCTTCTCCTCTTCCTCCCCCTCCTCCTCCTCTTCCTCTTCTCCTCCTCTTACTCCTCCTCCTTTTCCTCCTCTCAACTCAAGCCTTCTCTGATTCTTGGAACTAAAATGATCAGTTGCGTGAGGCATGGTGGCGCACACTTGTAACCCCTGCGCTTGGGAGGCTGAGACAGGAGGATTGCACAAGTTCGAAGCCAGCCTCAGCTACTTAGTGAGGCTCTCAGCAACTTAGTGAGACCCTGTTTCCAAGTAAAGTATAAAATGGGTCAGGGAGTATAGCCCGGAGGTAGAAAGTCCTGGATTCCACCCCCAGTACTCCTCCCCACACACAATCAGTTGATTATATTAACCTGTTGTAGTTTCTTAATACCTCTAGTGTGGAAATCTTTTCCTTATAGGCTTTTTTTTTCTACTGTGCCTATTGTCTTTCACATTAGAATGTCAGATTCATAAACACAAGGACCCAATTGGCTGTATGCACTGAGGTCCCTTCTTCCCTAAATCAGCTCCTGGAGCTGGAGGTGACTGCCAGATAGCCACTCAGTGAATGAGCGGCTGAATGCAAAGACACCACAGCCTGGCATCGAGGGTCCCAGCTGACCTGGCTTCCCTCTACCTCCTCAGAGTCATCTCCAGCTAAGTCCAGTTTGCTTTCCCACACCCTTAGTTATTGCACCTCTTGCCTGGTACTGTCTAAATACTTGGCTTCTTTCTCTTTCTACTTAAATTATCTTCATTTTTATGGTCCAACTCAAATGCCATCTCTTCTATAAGGCAATCAAAAGTAGCAAGCTCCTTAACTAATTACTTATCTATTTAATGTCTTAAACATCCTTAAATTCCCTTAGAGCTCTCTAAATAGTTGTAAGGAAATATTTTTATTTTTGAAATAGTAAGTTACACTTGTAACAATTTTTAAAATAAAACATTCTAGCTACTTGAGTAAATAAAATTCAGGTCCCACTTTACTTAGTTTAAGAAAACTGCATGCCTTTTTTTTTCCAATTATACCAGAGAAGTTTACTTCCAGGTCTGATGTAACATCATGGTTTAAAAGCAAGATTTGCAATGAGTTCATGAGCGTTGGTTCTGGCGACAAGGCTGATTTCTACTTTAAATAGCAGATAGCATTTTCCAGTAGACATCCAAAAAGCAACTATCTGAGTTCAGCCTAGCCCTTGTAATTAAATAATCTGTTTAAATCCAGAAGACAAAATAATATTTCTTATCTCTTCTGTGTTAAGCATTACTAGACAGAAAATTATCCAAATGCAGAGTGGATTTTAAATATTCTTACTGAGCTAGAGAGCCTGTTGACTCCAGTAATAGATGCAGACAAACCTAGATACACAGCCTGTCCATCAGAGCAGACAATGCAATCTGTATCATGAAGACAAAAAAGACTTGCCAACCTGTATACCAACTTGGCACCCACAGTGTCATCTGCTGAATTTATATCATCCGGGCAGGGTTTCCTTCGATTTAGCCTCATGCTGACCCGAGGAACACCATCAGACAGCTCTGGTCGCGGGACTCTGTGGGCTTGAATAGATCCCTCACTCCTGGACTTTGGGATCTAGAAAATAAAATTTTAAAAAGGGTGGGATGAGACGGAGGGAAAAAAAAAATTAAACGTTTAAATAATTAGCTGGGCATGGTGGCACATACTTATAATCCCAGTACTTGGGAAGCTGACCCAGAAGGATTGCACGCTTGAGGCCAGCTTCATCAACTTAGCAAGATCCTGTTTCAAAATAAAAAGAGCTGGGGTGGAGCTAGGCATGGTGGCGCACACTTGTAATCCCAACATTCGGGAGGCTGAGACAGGAGGATCATGGTTCACAGACAGCCTCAGCTACTTACTTAGTGAGGCCCTCTACAACTCAGTGAGATTCTGTTTCAAAATAAAGAATACGAAAATCAGGGCTGGGGGTATAGCTCAGAGGTAGAATGCCCCTGGGTTCCATCTCCATTACCGAAAAAAAAAAAAAAAAAGAAAAAAGAAAAAGAAAAAGAGCTGAGGTGTAGCTTGGAGGTAGAATGCTCCTGGGTTCAATCTCCATTGCCAAAAAAGAAAATAGGTTACTGAAGAATTGTAATTTACTAAAAATCCAATGTATTGATAACACCTGCCCCTGAAGTCAAATTAGGCATAGAATTTAAAATACATATAAAATTTATTATATATCAAAGAGTATAGGGAAGAGACTATACCGATATTTTTTTCTTTCTTTTTTTTTGTGTGGTACTGGGGATTAAACCGAGGGGCATTCTACCTCTGAGTTACACCCCCACCTCTATTTTTTATTCTTTATTTTGAAGCAGAACTCATTAAGTTTTGAAGGGCCTCACTAAGTAGCTGAGACTGGCTGCAAACCTACAAGCATGCCACACCACGCCTGGCCAACCAATATTTCTAAGGGGAACTTTTAAATGATATGTGGCCCATCCCCTCTACTGGATCCTGATGCAAGTCCTCCCTCGGCCTACTCCTGAAAACAATCACTCCATATAAACGAGAGATGATGGCAATGTAATAGACTGGCAACCTGGAGTAGAAAAAGAAGAAAGAGCTGGAAACAGGTGGATGAGAAGAAACAAAATAAATGCCAGGCGTGGTGGCGCTCACTTGTAATCCCAGCATTTGGGAGGCTGAGACAGGAGGATCACAGTTCATGGACAGCCTCAGCTACTTAGTGAGGCCCTTTGCAACTCAGTTTGACCCTGTTTCAAAATGAAAAATAAAAATTAAGGCTGAAGGTGTAGCTCGGAGGTAGAATGCCCCTGGGTTACATCCCCAGTACTGCCAAAAAAAAAAAAAAAAAAGCTGTGCTATGCTATAATTTGTATCTGGAATGTTTCCCAAAGGTCATGTAATAAAGGCCTGATCCTCAGCTTGGTGCTACTAGAAAGTGGTACAAATCTTTAAGAGGTGGGGTCTAGTGAAAGTTTTATTTTCACTGGGCTTGTGGCCTTGAAGGTGATTGGGGGACACAGGGTCTCTTTCTTTTCCTCTTTGCTTCTGGTCACTGATGCAAGCAGCTGGTTCCACCATCTGATCCTGCAGTGAAGTGCTCATCACCACAGGCCCAAAAGTTACAGGGCCAAGAGACTGTGGACTGAAATCTACAAATTGTGAGCCAAAATAAACCTCTCCTCTTTTAAAGTTATAACTGCAGGCATTTTATTACAGAAATGAAAAGCTAACACATGCTGGGGACCATTGAAATAAAGAATGTCAATGTGAGGTAGATGTCCAGAAAAATGTACTATCAACAAGTAAAATATGCAGGAGTTTACTGACCATTTCTACTGTAATCTCCCCTCCCCTTTTGTCCTCCTCCCCTCCTCCTCCTCCTCCTCCTCCTCCTCCTCCTCCTCCTCCTCTTCCTCCTCCTCCTCCTCCTCCTCCTCCTTCTTCATTGTGATGAAGTCTAATTAAGTTGCCTGGGCTGGGCTCACATGACCCTCTTGCCTCAGGCTCCTGAGTAGCTGGAACTACAGGAACATGTTCTCATGCCTGGATTGCCATTCTCTTTTGTATAGCAGAGTATCTTCTAGTAATCTTTTAAGTAAAGGAATAAATAGGAAAATACAGCCTTTTTTTTTTTTTATGTGTGTGGTATTGTAGATTGACCTAGGGGCATTCTACCTCCAAGCTATACCCATTCTATTTTTTATTCTTTATTTTTGAAACAGGGACTCACTAAGTTGCAGAGGGCCTCACTATGTAGCTCAAGCTGGCCACAAACCTGGGATCCTCCTGTCTTAGCTTCCCAAGCACTGGGATTACAAGTGTGTGTCACCACATAAGGAGACACAGCCATTTTTTAAGTTCACTTAGATCTCTTTATTTATTTATTTGGTGGTACTGGGGTTCCTGGAAGCCCTTCTACCTCCGGGCTACACTCCCAGACCTATTTTTATAGTTTTTTATTTGGAAACAGGGTCTTTTAAGCCAGCACGGCTGGCTTTGAACCTGCACGATCCTCCTGTCTCCGCCTCCCAAGCGTGTGCCACCACACCTGGCTCTTTTTTTTATGTTTGAAACAGGGTCTCACTGAGTTGTGAAGGGCCTTACTTACTAAGTAGCTGAAGCTGTCCACAAACCATGATCCTCTGGTCTCAGCCTCCTGAATGCTGGGATTACAAGCGTGCACTACCATGCCTGGCTTCAGACTATATCTTAAATTATGCTCTCTCTAACCCCAGAAATGTCTTCATACTCTCTGATTTTAGGGCAAAAAAAATATGAATACAACCAATGTTCTTTCCCTTAAAAGTGTAAAAATCTTGATGTCAGAACTGTGGGAGAAATTCAGACCCTTGGATCAACTTCATTTGTCGCACTGAAAGCTGCTTCTTATCTCTAGAACTTCTCCTGCTGGCCTTAAACCTGGAATGTCGTCCTTTGATCACTGGCTGTTCACCAAACTGCCCAGTGCCAAATCCAATCCTAACTTCCTTTGGGGCTGAAATAACTCTATTGTCCACGGAGTTTCTTTACCCAGCCTCAAGTTTTACTAACCTTTCCCAACTATTCTGAATTCCTGCACTACACCACTGCAACCTGCCCTTGAATACATGTTGCCCGATGCATTATTCTTTGTCTCAAGTTCTAGAGGTCATGTGGGCTCAACCAGATCTCAAGAGAGGGAACGGAGCCTCACTCTTCCTATTCCTCTCCCTTCCTTCTTATTTATGTATATTTATTTACTCACTTACATATTTATTTATATGTGTATGGTACTGAGGATTAAATCCAGGGGAGTTCTACCACTGAGCTATATCCCCAGTGCTTTCTTTTATCTTAAAACAGGGTCTCACTAAGTTACAGTCCACTGGCCTCAAACCTTTGAGTCACCTGTTTCAGCCTTCCAAGTACTGGTATTACAGGTGTATGCCACCCATACCTGAATTCCTCCTCCTCCTCCTCCTCCTCCTCCTCTTCCTCCTCCTCCTTCTCCTCCTCTTCCTCCTCCTCCTCTTCTCCTTCTCCTTCTCCTTCTTTTTTCTTTCTTTTTTTTTTTTGGTACTGAAGATTGGACCTGGGGTCATTTTATTCCAAGCTATAACCCAAGCAAATTTTTTATTTTTTGTTTTGAAATATGGTCTTAACTAGGTTGCTAAGAGTCTTGCTCAATTGCTGAGCCTTGTCTCAAATCTGTGATCCTCCTGCCTTAGCCTCCCAAGTACTAGGATTATAGGCATGAACAACCATACCTGGCTTTCTCTTATTTTTAATGGTATTATCTTTAATCTTTTACCCATAAAGTAGAGCAAAGTTTTGGATTTGTCAGTAAATACTGATTGTCAGACATTTCCAACTATAAACTATTTCTGAGACACTGCTGTCCCAAAGATAACAGACCAAAATGCATTACAAGGACAATTTTGGACATAAATATTTAGTCAATTCATGCCTCTATGAGACCTAGAGAAAATATAAGGAAATATAAAATTATGATTTATCTACTAAAAATAAAATTAATTTTAAAAACAGCGCTGATGAACCAAAAATATATGAACATAGTTTGGTAAAGTATTGCATATAGCATAGAGAAAAGTGCACATTCAATAAAAGGAGACTTTATTATTGCTGTCATGTAAATATGCCCAAATACAGCCATTGCCAATTAGTTGTTCAAAATGTTTCTCTAGTGTCTATAAGCTAATAAAAATCAAGGAAAGTAAAAAATATTTTATAATTATAAACTTATAAAAATATTTCTGTAGTCCATAGAAATATCATTTATTCAATAATATAGTGATATTATAATAATATATAATTTAATTCATATTACGTTTATAATTATGTAATATATTTAATAAAATATAAATTTAATAATAATTCTATTGACAGAGAAAACTAAATACTTATCATGTACAACATGCTTTTAAAAATGATTTTAGTATAAGTATTATCATATATTAATTGATCAACATTTTTATATATGCATATAACATGCTTTGATTGTATTCTCCCTCATGATTGTTTTATGAAGTATGTATATATTATGGAATAGCTAATTTGAGCCTGTTAACATATATGTCATTTCTATGCTTCTCTTTTTTTGTGGCAAGAACACATAAAATCCACTCTCTTAAGCAATGATCAAGAATACCAAGATTATGCTTCTAAAGAAATATTCAGATAAATAGAAAAGATATGAACAACACAAATATATATTATATTTTTCATAAAGGGGCTCCTACCAATGTGATTTTTTATAGTAGACAAGAAAACCTTGCAAAAAATGGAAAAAGCAATAAGATATCAAACTACTTAGCTTAAAAAAAATCTTCTTTTAAAATCTTCTATTAGCCTTAGTTTTCTCTCAGTATTCATCTCAGGCTTTCAAGTCCATGAATATTTCAACAAAATTAACATAAGTGCATTAATAGGTTGAAATCATAATCTAGATCTTATATATTATCATACCAAACTAACGTAATATAATTATATTTTCTTTTATCAGTTATATGATACATAATTATATTGCATATTATATTCTATATTTATGTTTTATAGGTGTTCCACATCTGGTGTGAGGGACAAAATGAATTAATGCAATTACAACAGTATCTGTTGGGCATCATTTTGTGAGATTAAAATAAGGAGAGGACATTTGAGGTTCAGTGAGAGTTTCAGGGCTCTAAATTGCACTCAGCAATTTGTGTAAAGGCAATTTATCCTAGAGTGCAAAGAGGTACCGTGCAGCTCATTCCACTCTGTCCATTTACATTAAAATTGTCTTTACAGCGCAAACCACTTAGAACTCAGAAACCGGCAATTGTGTCAGCTACATTTTGCCTGACTGTCTTTCTGCGATAATCTAATTTTTACAGAAATAACATAGAAATGAATAAAGTTCACAACTGTGAACTTTAAAATATAAACTCATTATTTAATACACCCAGGCAGTACAAAGAACTGAGCTTGTGCGCAGAGTGTGAAAATACCACCTGCAGCTGATGAGAGAAGGGAGTTATTAGGGGCACAGAGCGGCTTGGTAACCCTCTCGTTTCCACCAAGCTGTGGCACACATGAGCCTATTTCAGAAGGAATGTTTGCTTTAAAAGATGGCTGATGATATCTCTTCAGGCTGTATTGTGAAGACTATACATTTTTTGCAAATAGATTAGAACTATAGGGAAATAAAAATAATGTGATAGAAATGTCAAACTTGCCATTTCACTGGTAGAATTAATTTTAGTTCAAATGCATTGAATTTAGTAAAAAGAAAAGACTGCATTCTTTACTTCAGCTAGAATGCAGCGTTTCAGGAACACATGATTTGAGTGGTAATGGATGTATACTACTCTTGGCCTTGTAATGTGGGTAGAAGAGAGGGTTTTTTCTTTTTTTTCTTTTGAGCATCCTTTCAGGTTCTGTGTGGTGTGGTGTACGCTCTGACTACTCAGTGGCACTTGAGGTCCCTTTTGTCCCTGAACTCCGAGGAGGATGGAACCAGCCAGTCAAAGCCACGGACAAGCAGCATGTTATTACAGAGCAGCCGAAAGCAATCATTGTCATCTGGGGCTGATTTTGTCTGGAGACAGTTGTGGTCGTCACCATGGAGATGAGGGTGTTTACACAGAACCTAGAGGCAAGGTCCAGGGATACAACTAAACATCGTACAACGCAGAAGAGAGGATGGTTCAAAGGATCGCAGGTTCAAGGCAAGACCCTCAGCTACTTAAAAAATAAAGCCAGGCGTGTTGGCGCACACTTGTAATCCCAGTACTTGGGAGACAGACAGGAGGATCACAGGTTCAAGGTCAGCCCTAGCAACTTAGCAAGACCCTGTTTCAAAACAAAACCAAAAATAAATGATAATAATAAAAGGGCAGGGCAGGGGGTGTCTCTCAGAGGGAGAATGCTCCTGAGTTCAATTCCCAGCACCACAAAAACAGAAACAAAAGTGCTGTAGGTGAAAAGCCCTATTTTAGCAGGAACAGTAGAAAGAACCAAACTCCCTCTTCATACACTTTTTTTTTTTTTCCTGGTTGTATTTTCTTTTTTTCCTTGACATGTGTAGACAGAATGGAAGCAGATCAGCCATGATTCAGAAGTGGACCACGGAGGCTGTGTAGGCCACCTTGTGCAGGCCAGAGTCACCAGTCCTTCTGTGATCTTTAGCCAAACTTCACTGAGCAGGGACCCTGAGCAGGGCTGAGAGCCTGTGGCTGTGCCCAGGGAGTCCCACCTGTGGCCTCAGGGACCCTGAGCAGGGCTGAGAGCCTGTGGCTGTGCCCAGGGAGTCCCACCTGCGGCCTCCCCTGCAGCAGGGAAACAGCCCAGGGCTTGGGAGACTGGTGCAGCCGCTTCTCTCTCTGTCTTTGGAGTTCTAACTGACGTCCGCTGGTTCACACCACACACTGCTTCCCTGGCTTTGTCATTTTCTTAGTAATTTAGTCACTTTTACACTTGAAGGTAAAAACCATAAATTCCTGTCAACCATCTCTGAACAACACTTTGCTTTTTAAGAATTCTGCCATTGGCTATTGGAGACAAGAATCTCGGTATATACGGTGTGATTTATGTATACAATTAAAATACAAGCGATTCAGGAATCTTAAAGACATTACACACTGGTCTTTGCAAGCACAGTGTAACTCTAAATTGCAGCAATTTGAGCTATTGTGGTGTTTAAGATGCTATGGGAATAGAAACAGAAAGAAACATCCTTGGAGATGCAAAATTAGAAAACAGTCTTTTATGCTGGTGCTACTACTGTTATGAATAAACATGTACTGAGCACTTACCCTGTGGCAGGTGTAATTCTGAGAATTTTACAAAATCTAACCAATTTAACTCTCACAGCAGCCCAAGGAAGCAGGAATTATTATCATTTCGATGATGAGGTAATAGAGACAATTGTTTGTCCCAGTGAGTGGGTGGCAGAGAAGCAATTAGTACTTAGTACCCAGACAGACCCCGGGACCTGAGCTTAACCACTACTCCATATATCTGACTACATGTGAAATGTTACAACTTCAGGACGAAATGTCATTTTTAGGTAAAAGTCATGTTGCCTTTCCTAACACAACTCATCCCCACCCCTCCTTTCTTCCTTTTTTCTTTTTTCACATTAGTACTTAGAACTTTCTTTCTTTAAAATTATATCTCTGATACCCTTTGGATCACTCTAGGGTTATATAGCATTAGAAAAATATGTGCTCATCACATTGTTATTTATTAATAGTATAAAATGTATGCATTCTAAATAACCAAGTTGATGTAATAGATAAATAATGGCATATCCACATAATAAACCATGATTTAGCCATTAAATATCTATAAAGTTTTTAATGAGACCAGGAAATACTTTTGTTATGAGACATAATATAGTACGAGTCAGTCAGCAAATATAAACGCATGAGGAGTTAGATATATACTCTAATACTAGGACTATCACACTTAAAACGCATGCACATTAATTTTAGAAGCATTTTGTCACATTCAGCACTGCAAATATTTTATGATGGTCTCATCTTTAAAAATTGAGCAAGAAATCTAATAGCAGAAAAACAGCCCTGTGGTACAAGGTACTGATTTACCCTTAAAAAACTGATGTGTCTGAAAATAAAAGAGACATAACAACATACCTCACACTTAATTTTTATACACAATCCTCACATAAATCTGTCTCTGTAATTATCTTCTCAAAAGCTCTAAGTCTCAGAGACAAAGCCTCTGTTGCAGGAAAGAGTGTGGAGTAGGAAGGACCCGTCCGGCAGGATGGAGACCAAGGGTGGGGAGAAGAGGAGAATCAGTTTCTTGAGTGAGGAAACCAGCCCTTCCAAAATTAGTAGCTCCTTCTCCTTTGTGGAGGTAGAAGGGCTTTTTCCAATTATTGTAAATTCTTCTAGAAGTAATGTGGAGGGATATTTGTAATAATAATTTAGTAAACTTTAAAGAGTATTACTAATACATTTTTCAAGTTGAAGCATACTAAATGGATGCTGAGACCGAGGGAGTCACCCTCAGCACTGTTCAGTTGCGTGCCTGCCTTCTGAAATTACAAAACTCCCCGTGAGCTCTTTCCTTGGATTCCGTATTCATCCCCGGGCACCTTGACAGGTGATTAGGAGAGGGTAGAAAATTATATTCCAGGCCCAAATGATGAAGGAAACAGCAGCAGAAGGAAGAAAGGAGTGAGGTTGGCTTCTGGACATTGAGACTCGCTAAATAAAGTTCCCCAGACCTCATTATCCTCGACCTGCCCTCACCTGCACCTGTCACACCCTGACAAGGGCAAGGCCCCTGGCCTGGCAGCTCCTTCAGGCTCATTAAACTCAAATGTCCAGGAGAAGAAATATGAAATAACAAAGTGTCAGAAGAGAGATGCTCAGTTCTGAATTTTAAAAATATAGACATTGCTAGTTTAAAAAGTTAAAAAATCTCTTTAGGTCAGAGATAGCCTTTATTGTTTTAATAAAAAATGTTTAATTTTTATTGTTTTAATAAAAAATGTTTAATTTAGCTTTTATTTTTTTTAAATAACGTTTAAAGCCAGGTGTGTTGGTGTAAGCTTGTAATCCCACTACCTGGGAGGCTGAGACAGGAGGATCAAAGGTTCAAGGCCAGCCTTGGCAACTTAGCGAGACCCTGTTCCCAAAAGTAAATAAAATTGGGCTGGGGGTATAAATTGGAGGTAGAATGCTTCTGGGTTCAATCCTCAGTACTGCAAAAATAAAAAGCAAAAAGCAAAAAACAAAACACAAAAAAAACTACAAAACAACAACAACCCCCCCAAACCAAAAAGTCTTGGTACACTGCTGAAACTCTCCTCATAGGAGATTTAATAAATCTATTCGGCACCAGCTGTAGTGCTAGTTAATTAATGCGCCACTAAGATTTTTCCCTATGAAAATTATTAATGTGCTTTAGAGAAATATGCAGGGTGGAGGGGAGCTTATGGTACATGCCTTCTTTTTGTTTTCTTGGGTTTTTCTTTTTTAGAGTAAAACTAGGTCAATGTTAAAGTTATGACTAATTAAAACCCCATCTTCATCCAAGTTTTAGGGCAACTTAGTAGCTCAGCATAAAATCAACTTGGTTTGTTAAAACTCACGTATACATAAAACGACAAAAAATGATCATTTTTACAATGTTCATCTTGAAGTAGATATCTGATGAATTAGATAGTGGCTCATTGTGCGGCACAAGCAGGTAACAAACCTCTCAGTGTTTTGTTTTCCTCTACTCTGCCTCTCTTGACTCATCTCTCCTCTGCAGAATGGAACATCACAGCAGAAATGTTTGTCTGTTTTGTTAACTATTGTAGACCTGCCTCCTAGAACAGCACCCGGCAAATAGCAGACAATCGTTAAATATTTGTATAGCGAATGAGTGAATCACCGAGCAAACTAAATGATATCATCTATGTATTAACACTGAAATGTTAATAATCAGTTCCTACTGCAAAGCACAATAATTCTATTGTGCAAACATTGCTCTTATTTTAGAAGGTTCGTTTACATTCATATGTGAAAAAGCTTTCAGTTTAAAAATAGCTATAGTACAGAGACGGGAAGGTTCTGAATTTACAGAGCAAAGGGATGATCAAAAATGCAGAGCCTTTAGTCAGGAAGTACCCTGAGTCCATCCACTCCCCAGCCCAGGGGAGAGCCATCTTCCTGGGGTGTGGGTTCTAGGAAGTCGCGACTTTTGGAAGCCACTCACAGGATTCATAGGCAAAATCCGTACACGCAAAGGGGTAGGCCGCTCATCAGTACTGACACAGCTTTGTTTGCTAGTTCACCAATTCATTCATTCAATTCCCTGACTTCAGAATACTGGGATTACAAGCGTGCGCCACCATGCCCGGCATGGTCAGGCATTCTTAGCAAGGGGCATACCTCAGCTCCTCCTTTAAAGGTATATTTACAGATGAATGGATAGCAAAAGTGTGGGAAATACACACAATGGAATTCTATTCAGCCATAAAGAAGAACAAAAACATACCATTTGCAAGAAGATGGAAAGCCCTGGAGAACATTATGTTAAGTGAGATCAGCCAAGCACAGAAGGTTTCCTCTAATATGTTTCCTCTAATATGCCCAAACTAGGAAACACAAAGGATACCAGTGGGACTCCAGATAATGGAGGGGAAATATCAGCAAAGTTTGAATGGAAAGATAGGAGAGGAGGAAGGCTGATCGTGATTAATGAGGGTCTACATCTGAATATATGTAAAATTATGAATAAGACATGGTTAACCTGGACAACCATTGGTGGGAGGGGGGAAGGGAAAACGGGGGCAGGGGGAGAGGGCACCAAATATAGTTTAAATGTATACCATTTATGTTCAATAAAAAAATTGTTTAAAAAAAATAAAGGTATATTTAGGAAAATCCACTGACCACCCTGCTTCCCAGCAGAATAAAGTGTGCTACATGCTTCAAAGTTTTAAAATTTGTCAGAAAGTAAATAAATTTGTTTGAAGTTTTTGAAAAAAATTGTTGAGATACAAAGCCAGCTTAAATAACTGAACTGCCTGATCACGGCCCATCAGACAAGTTTCACACTTATACAAGAAGACTTAGATGGAAAATGAAGACATTAGACGATAATGTTTGAACCACTCAATTTTAGAATTCAAGAAGGGATTTATTCTAATCTGCTCTGCAGAAATAAAGCCCAGACAATGAGAGAAATTGAAATAATTTTTCCAAGGCTGTAAAATAAGATAATGATAAAATTGGTTAATAAGACCACTTTCTCCTGACTAAAGTGAGAAGTGAATTGATTAGATGTAAAATTCAGGGCAAATGGAATAATTACTTGGAGTCCATAAGGACCACAGTGCAGTTGTCTGGAGTTAGAAACAGAGGCTCTAGCAACCCCACAGAGCCTCATTGCCAGCCTGGGCCTCACATACATGCTGGTTTATTTGAAAGAAATAAATTCTTGTCTTGTTTAAATAATAATTAGTAAACAGCCAATGCTGTTGAGGGTTTCATGCCACATAAAAGAAAACCTAATCCTAACTAATGCAAGATTTTGCTCAAATACCACCTTATTGCTGAAGGCTTCTCCCGTACTATATAATAAGCAGCACAACACTGCCTCTGTACCACCCCGCAAGCTCGACTTTGCGTATCCCCTGCACTCAGACCATCGGACACACTGTATATCAACTGCTGCTTATTTATTTGATGTCTTTTCTCACTAATAGGTATGAGTTCCAGGAAGGCAGGAACTGGGATTTACTGTTGCAAACATGGTAGAAGATAGGGAGGGAAAAGGAAGGGCATGCCTGACCCTTGAAAGAATACACAAATAAGGTTTTTGGCGTGGTGGCGCACACTTGTAATCCCCATGCTTGGAAGGCTCAGACAGGAGGATTGTGCAGGTTCGAAGCCAGCCTCGCTGGCTTAAGAGACCCTTTTTCAAAAAAAAAAAAAAATAGGTATGGGAGTGTAGCCCAGAGGTAGAAGGGTTTCCAGGAACCCCAGTACCATTAAAACAAAACAAACAAACAAACACACAAAAAACCTAGTTACTCAGTGACATTCAGCTGCCAGGGAAGTTAGGGAGTATAGTGTCATAGTTATGCCACCATGTACCCAGCTAAAAATCCAGTTTATTACCGAGAAAGAGAGAGAGAGAGATTAGACTGAGGGAGGCCACTAGCACTGTTAATCACAAACCTAAAAAAATAAAGGAATCCGGGTGTCGTGGCGCACACTTGTAATCCCAGCATTCAGGAGGTTGAGACAGGAGGATCGGGGTTCGCGGACAGCCTCAGCTACTTAGTGACGCCCTCTGCAACTCAGTGAGACCCTGTTTCAAAACAAAGAATAAAAGATAGGGCTGGGGGTGTAGCTCAGAGGTAGAATGCCCCTGGGTTCCATCCACAGTACAAAAAAAAAAAAAAGGAAAAGAGAAAGAAAGAAGGAAAGAAAGAAAGATATATAGATACATAGATACTGAGAGACATATCCTGAGATGTGGATAAGTGAGTTGGAAGCTTAGATCATGTAAACCTCTAAGTATGGTGTGTGTGTGTGTGTGTGTGTGTGTGTGTGTGTGTGTGTGTGTGTGTATTGTTGTTGGGGATTGAACCCAGAAGTATTCCTACCTCTAAGCTAAACTCTCAGCCCTTTAAAAAATGGTTTTTTTTTTGAAATGTGGTCTTGCTAGGTTGCTGAGAGTCTGTAGGTATCTTAAAGATCTGGACTTTTACTCAGAAGGAAACAGAAAACTTGTGGAGGGTGCTGTGGCCAGAGCGGAGTGTGTCTCAGTGGTAGAGTACTGGCCCGGCATGTGCAAACCCCTGGCTCCATCCCAGCAACACACACACACACACACACACACACACACACACACACACACACACCATGACCTGACTTTCTGTGCCAGTGGATCTTTACGGCTGCATTGAGAAAAGACTACAAGCAGAAGGAAGGTGAAGAGCTAGGAAGGATCTGAGATGTGAGACGAGATGTTAGTGATTTTGACCAAAGAAAGGGTGAGACAGAATGAGATTCTGGATGTGTTTTGAAGGTAGAGGCCGCAGGATTTGCTGATGGGTTGGATGGGAAGTAGGGGGCCGTTAGGAGTCGAAGATGACTGCCATTGGCCTGGACATACAAAGGATGGCGCTGCCATATGGAGTTGTGAAAGCAGCAGCAGTCACAGATTTAGGTGAGGAAAGTATGAGATCAGCTTTGGACACGCCATGCTTGAGATGCCCAGAGAGCCAAGAGTTAGGTGTAGGAATCAGAGTGAAGAGAAGAGACCTATGCTAAATACATAAATTTGAGAGTCATCAATAGGTAGATGATATTTATTTGTTCAGTACTAGAGATTGAAGCCAGGGATATTCAACCTCCAAGCATCCCCAGCCCTATTTTTTATTCTTTGTTTGTTTGTTTCTTTTTTTTGTGGTACTGGGGATGGAACCCAGGGGCTTTCTACCCCCAGGTCACACTCCCAGACCTACTTTTTCATATTTTATTTGGAAACAGGGTCTCACTAAGTTGCTGAGAGCCTTACTAAGTAGCCAAGGCTGGCTTCGAACCTGTGCGATCCTCCTGTCTCAGCCTCCCAAGCTCTAGGACTACACACATGAGCCACCAAGCCTGGCTTATTATTCTTTATTTTGAAACAGAGTCTCACAAACCTACAGAGAGCCTCACTAAGTACCTGAGGCTGGCTACGAACCTGCGATCCTCTTGTCTCGGCTTCTCAAGTACTGGGATTACAGATGTGCACCACCACACCTGGTGGTAGATGGTATTTAAAAACCAAATAATTGGAAGTGATCACATAGGGGTTGAGTCTCAGTAAAGATGGAAAGAAAGAGTACTAGGAACTGACTTCTGGTATAGTCCATGGTTTAGAAGTTAAAGACAGAAGAAGCAGTTAGGGACACTGAAGAGGAGAAATGAGGTACAGGGGAAGCCAAGAAAGTATCCTGAGAAGCAAGAGGAAAGGGTTTCTAGAGGGAAAGGATAAGCATGGTTAGGTTGGAATCCAGCTTCCAAAGCATAGGTCCACATGGACTCATGTGAACACTCAGCAGTGTTAATTGTAATGACCCAAATTAGAAAAAACTCAAATGAACAGCAGCTGACGTGTGGAAAAGCAAGATGTAGTAAATATATCTACAAGAAATATTTTCAGTCATAAAGAGGAATGAAGTACTGATGCATGCTAGAACATACACCAGTCTTGAGAACACTGTGCCGAGTGACAGAAAGTAGAAACAAAATAATGCATATTACACAATTCCATTGATACGAACTGTCTGGAACACGCAAATTTATAGGGACAAAAAGCAGACTGGTGGTGAGCTGGGCGTGGTGGCACACGCTTGTTATCCCCGTGCTTGGGAGGCGGAGACAGGAGGATCCTGCAGGTTCGAAGCCAGCTGCTGGCTTAAGAGACCCTGTTACCAAAAAATAAAATAGCTCTGGGAGTGTAGCCCGGAGGTAGAAGGGCTTCCAGGAACCCCAGTACCACCACCAAAAAAAGCAGACTGGTGGCTGACAGAGAATGAGGGATGGGAACTAGCTGCAAATGGTCACGAGGTTTCTTTTGAGATAATATTCTAGAATTTGACAGTGATACTAATTGTACAATTTTGTGAATATAAATCCCGAGTTTAAACTTTAAAAGGGTGGATTTTACAGTACATGTACTACATCTCAATAAAGCTACCGTAAGAAAAAGAAATGAAGGCGTGATCACATGTCCCATTGCCGAGAGACTGAAGATGAAAATCAAGAACTGGCCACTGAACTTGACAAGGCACTCTTTCATCAGCGGTGGGCTGATTCAAGTGGGTACCAGCAAGCACAGGGGGGGGGGGGCGGTGAAAGCAGCAAGATTATTCACTCTTGTGAGCAGCTTTGTTGTGATGAGCAGCAGTGAATAACAAAGGAAAGGGGCGGGTGCCAGCGGGCCTGTAGAGTCAAGGAAGAGAGATTTTTGTTTTTTAATAAGATGGGAAACTGGAGAGCATATTTCTATGGTAATGAGGATGACTCAGTAGTCAGAGATAGACTGATGATTGAGGAGAGGAAGGAAGAGGACAGAGGATGGAGGAGGTGTGCAGGGTTCTGGAGGGTGACAGGGGGTGGGATTCACCGCAGGTCTGTGCCGCTGACCAGAAGCATGTGTAGCCTGTCCTTGAAGATGGGAGGAAGGAGAGGGGATGGAGAGTGTCAGGACCAAGGAGATGGTATGGCAGGGTTGTTGACAAGGGTGGAGGAGCAAAGGGCTTGGAACGAGGCTGCTTTTGGGTGAGAGAAACATGAGATCTCAGTTTAGCTGCATGGGTTTCTCCAGGTACATAATGCTGCTCAGGTCAGCAAGGAGTGGGGCGGTGCTGGTGTTGGAGGGGCTGGGGGTTTAAGGTGGTGGTGGCTTGTTAGGGTGAGTCATTCCCGAGCGTGTCTTTCTGTTTTTCTTTTTTTCCAGAACTGAGAATTGAATCAATTCTGTCTCCGAGCTACACCCAGCCCTATTTTTTATTCTTTATTTTTAAACAGGCTCTCACTAAGTTGCAGAGGGCCTCACTAAGTAGCTAATACTGGCCTCGAACCTGTTACCCCCTGTCTTATCCTCCCAAGTACTGGGATGACAAGGCTACAGCACCACACCTGACTCCGGGTGTGTCTTTCTCATCTGTCTTGCCTGTTAGTCTCTGACACAAAAAGGTAATTAATGAATATCAACGTAATATTTTTCTTATGAAAAAAAATTAATTTCTTTGTTATTTTTACCCTTCTAATGATGCTCTAAACAAATAGCTGACTTATAAATTAGATGCTATAAAACTAGAATCAATTTTTCCTTACAGATTTCTTCCCTCCTTCCTTCTACCAGGGGTATTCTACCTCTGAGTTAAACCCTCACTCTTTTTATTTTGAAACAGGGTCTTGCTAAGTTCTTGAGGTTGTCTTTGAACCTTCGATCCTCTTGTCTTGGCCTCCCAAATATTGGGATTACAGACATGTGCCACTATGCCTGGCTGATTTTTAATATTTAAATAAAAAAGTAGTATGTTAAAAACAATTACATTTCCTTTTCTGAGCACTATTTAAATGAGTTTGTCAAAGCACTATTCAAACATGAAAACATCTTTTGACAATGTCAATCATTTGTTCTTAAAACAATATTTTTTGTTTGTATGTGTGGTGCTGGGGAATGAGCCCAGGGGTGCTCTATCTCTGAGCTATACCACCACCCTTCTTATCTTTTTAAATTCTGAAACAGTGTCTCACAAACTTGCTGAGGTTGGCCTCAAGCTTGGGAGCCTGTCTCAGCCTCCCAAGCCATGGAATTACAGGCCTGCCCCCACTACATTCGCCTATTATCTGCTTCTTGGCATAAATATGGGAGGAAAACACAGCAGCCTAGCTTTCTCTAAAGAAGGAATGTTAGCTGCCCAGGAAAAGGCAAGGCTGCCCGGCTTCTGTGCAGTGAGTACTCCTCCCACTCTCAGGGAGAAGCTTCTGGGCAGCGGCCCATTCTTTCCATCTATGACTGTGAAGAGTAACTGCCCTGATTATCTGCTAATCTGGCCACAGTGTTTGCACTTCTATGGTCAGTGTCTAAAGAGAAGGTAAATGGGGTGGGGGCAGCGCGCATGTGTCAGTCACCGAGGAATCGATGCCCGGGAGGCGCAGCACCCGGTGCTCACCTGCGTCTGCGCGCGCTTGTCCACGCGTGTTGAGGGCGCGGCTGCCAAAAAACAATTAGTGGCATAAAACGAGTGCTCTTTGTATATAACACAAGCTTTCTTCTAACGTAGGTTTTACAATGAACAAGGAAAGCAGATGGGAGTGTTTTGCCCTCCTTTTGCCAAACTCTGACATTCCTGAGCCCTTGTCCACAGGCCTGGAACCAGGCGGGGCTGCGCGGGCTTCCTCCACCCAAGTGCTGCCACTGCCCCAAGGACACGAGGCATGACGTAATTTGACTTTATAAAATGTAATTCTCAATGGATTAAAGGCCATTTCCACTGTCATAAATAAAAGTGAACACTTGATTTTACAATGTGTTCATTTACAGGGAAGAAACTGGCTTTGAAGTCTTTCTCCCTGGTGCGAAAGATCTGGCGAAAGTCCCTTAACTTCTCTGAATTCAACTGCCTCGCCTGTATAATTAAAAACCGGCGCTTCACAGGTTGTCACGGAAATTAATGAGATAATTCATGTATCATTAGCACCTGGTGTAGATGGGGCACATAACAAATGATAGACGTGAGAGCTATTAACCTTAATAATTAATAAAAATAATAAAGGCCTGTAGAACTTGGGAAGCTGTGTCATTATTATTCTGATGGTTTAATCTTAAAAGCTATTCTTTAAATTTGATGATAATTCAATTCAATAAGCTTTTACTAAATACGATCTGCTGGGCGTTGGGCTCCCTGGCATCCTAACTTTAAAGAAGTGGGTAGTGTAGCAGGGACACAGGTATATGGCCTTCTACCTCTAATAATAAGCATTATTATAACAATAGCTAACTGTTGATTACTTATATAGGGTAGGCATAAATACTGTATACACATTTCTCATTTGCAGTTAAAAAAAAGCCTATAAAACAGGTAATGTTATCCATTTTATAGATGGGAGAACAAAGATAGAACTTAAGGAACAT
Organism: Muscardinus avellanarius; assembly: GCF_963383645.1. Lineage (NCBI taxonomy): Eukaryota > Metazoa > Chordata > Mammalia > Rodentia > Gliridae > Muscardinus > Muscardinus avellanarius. The sequence goes on along the minus strand of NC_137791.1, from coordinate 63,296,910 downwards.
GCCAAGGTCACCCAGGTAATAAGTAATTAACCTAAGGTAGGAGTTGTGGCAATATGATTCCAGAGACAAACTTGACTACTAGGTCACTTTCTCTTTTATATTTTGAAAAACACTCAATAGCAACAGTTATTATTGGGCACTTAACCAACTACAAGTAACAGAGGATATACCGGAGAGTAAATGAGACCTGATGTGGCTACTCTGGGACTTGTAGTCTAATAGGGAAGATAAATGTTAATCAGGTAACTACATGAAGATACACACAGATGAGCTGTGATAAAAATCAGGAAAAATTTATAGTTAAGTAAGAAATGTACAGTGTGTACCATGTGATTTCAGAATATGCACACTGCACCATTAATTCTGCCTCAGGCAGACAGAGGCGAGGAGGGAAGGCAGTAGAGGAAGCAAAGGCATAAACTTAGAAGCCTGAAGTGATTGGGTGTGGAAGAGAACAGGGAAGCAGTGGTAGGACCTGACGCAGGCCAGCTGTGTTGGAGTCAGACGGTGAAAGGCCACAAAGTCTCTTAAGGTTATTTATTTTTTGTATTGGTGGTTGAACCCAGGGGCATTCTACATTCAAGCTATACATAGCTCTTTTTAAATTTTTGTTATTTTGGAACAAGGTCTTGCTACATTTATGAGGTTGGTCTCACTGCAATCCTCCTATCTCAGCCTCCCAAATGCTGGGATTACATGTGTATGCTACCATGCCTAGCTAACAAAGCATCTTATAATACTTATTCTGGCTATGATGTGGAAGAAACTCTAGGATGATATTAATACTTCTTTAAGAAAAGTCCTCCATATTCTAATCTTTGTTTACAAAACCAAATGCTCTAGATTATATGCATACTTTTTCTTCTTTTAACTTTGAAACCCATCGAGTAGAGTTGACGGGCAATTACTGACTGCCTTCCCGATATCCACGTTCCTCTCAGTACCCCCAACTTGAAGTTCTAAGGAATTCCCAAGAAGGTGACTCCTCGTGTAGCCCTACTGGAGAACCAGTGGCCTAGGTCAAGCCACTTAGTGTGGATGGCCATCTATCCTGGAAGGTGACTACCAGGATTCCCCCTGAAATGTTAGGACACAAGATTCTCCTTTTTTCCCACTCAATGAGGAAGTGCTGGGAGAGCATTATCCACATCTCTTGTATAGCTGCAGGCTTTGAGCAGCAGTGCTGACTGCCTTAGTTCTGTACTAGATTTTCAAGGCTGCATATAGAGTGAAGTCTTGGAAGATAAGGCAGTCCTTCCATCTGGGGCAAAGACTGGTTTACCTACAGCCTTGAAAGATGCATAGTATCTCTATCTGGAGCAAAGGGCTGTCCATGTTTACTGCCCATTATAAAATATTTGGGTTCTCTAAGTTCAGGATTTGTTTCCTATAGCACAGCCCTGTATGTGTAGGTGTTCCTAACTCTCTGTGAATCACTACTAGAGTATAGATAACTAGTACAAGAAAATGCTGCTCATTGTTATTGCTTCAATAAGTGCACTGTCCATCTCTGACCTAGAAGGCTCATGTCTTCTATGAATATTCATGAAATTTAGGCAGGCTAACTTGTCAGCTTATGAGCAGGATAAAATACAGGTTTTTTAAAGTCCTCTGGGGATAGACCATAGCCCTGGAGGGACTGGTGGCTATCTTGAGACTGTAAGAGAAGCTGACCCTAAGATAAAGCTGACATATAATACAAAGCATTAAAAAAGTAGGGCCTTGGTGTGATGAAGTTCTTTAAGCAGCTCATAGTACTTCTTGCATTTTAGGAAATAAGCCAATACATTTCCTTTGTTGATTAAATATGTTAGAATTGTGTTTTTCTGTTATTTGGAACCATAGATATTCTTGATTTTTCATATAAAATTATATTTTTAATTTGAAAATGTCTAATTTAAGAACAACCCAAGCCGGGCGTGGTGGCGCACGCTTGTAATCCCAGCATTCGGGAGGATGAGACCTGGAAGATCGCGGTTCACGGACAGCCTCAGCTACTTAGTGAGGCCCTCTGCAACTCAGTGAGACCCGGTTTAAAAATAAAGAATAAAAAAAAAATAGGGCAGGGGGGTATAGCTTGGAGGTCAAATGCCCCTGGGTTCCATCTCCAGACCTGCAAAAAAAAAAAAAAAAAAAAAAAAAAAAAAGAACAACCCAGACTCTAATAATCAGTGGTACTTTGTGGCTCAGTGCTGATGCTATGGTGGTGTAAATTTAAAGGCCATTCATTAATTGTTTGGCAAAATTAGAGATTAGAGTACAATACTTTCTGCTAGAACTCATCAGTAAGTAAAAAAAGGAAAGTTAATGAATGGGTAAAACAAAAGGTTTTTTTGTTTTGTTTTTGTGGTACTGGGGATAGAACTCAGGGGCATTCTACCTCTGAACTACACTTCAGCCCTATTTTATTCTTTATTTTGAAACAGGGTCTTACTGAGTTGTAAAAGGCTTCACTAAGTAGCTGAGGCTGTCTGCAAACTGTGACCCCCCTGTCTCAGCCTCCTAAATGCTGGGATAACAAGTGTGTGTCACTATGCCTGGCTAAAACATAAGTTTTTATTTGGAGATAAGAGAAGATAATCAGTGAAAATGTTTTGAAATTAGTGAAAATGTTTTGAAATTAGTGAAAATGTTTTGAAATTGAACCGTGGTGTCCTACTTTCTATTGTTTACTAGGTCCAACAGAAAATAGGAATCTTATTTCAGAAGTTTGGGTAGAGCTAGGCATGGTAGTGCACACCTGTCCTGTAATCTGAGTAATTTGGAGCTGAGACAGGCAGATCTCAGGTTCAAGGGCAATCTCAACAAATTAATGAGACCCTCAATAAATTAGCAAAACTGTTTCATAATAAAAAAAATAAAATAGGGCAATGAGTATAGCTTGGAGGTAAAATGCCATTCCTGGGCTGAATGTCAGTAACACACACACACACACACACACACACACACACACACACACACACGGGTAGATTTAAGAATTGCTAGGTTTACTAGGAGAACTAATCATGTGTTTATTAAAGGACAAACATTTTTTGCTTTTGGGAAGGAGAAAGGAGCTGGAAATTGAGTTTAATACCCAATGGCCAAAGACAAAGATGCTCTCCCTAGGAACTCTAGATGAAGAAGGAGATTCTATAGATGAGCAAATAAGGTGACCTGAAGGGATGGGAGGGAGGAAGAGGGAAATTCTCTAATGCACATGATGTACTTTAACAAACATCAACGTCAATCACTAAGTCAAACATAAGAAGGAGGAAGTAGGAGAGAATGGGGTGGGAACTGGGTAAGGTCTAATTGTGTAATGTGTTCATGTATGCCTCTACCATCTTGCATCCCATTAAGATGTATGAATACAATGCACCAATAACAAAATTTAAAAATGATTGAGAGTTTAGAAAACAACAGCTTTTTTTTTTCCTTTTTTTGGGGGTGGTGGTGGTAAAATATGCAAGTTCCCTAGTAATAGAGTATATAAAGGTTTTATTTAAGTTATTAGGGTCCAATTAAAGGGTTTTAACATGAAGAAGAGAATAAATTTGAGTAAAAATTTTCATAATGTTCTCATATCTCTGAGTGTAAATATAAAAAAGAGACTTATTTAAGAATAGGAAATGAACAACAATTGAAATACACAGTGTGATAACAGAATTAGTGAGAGAGAATGATTCATTCATTCAACAAATAGTGTCTATTCCAGGAAATACATTAGACTCTAGATAAAGGACAAACACATTACAACTGTATTCTGAAAGTGCTTATACTCTACTGAAAGGTAGACAGAAAAGTGGTCAAAGGAATACTATCCTGACATGGGACACAAAAAATGAGTCAGGGAGAAGGATGGCAGGAAAGGCTTCAAGTGAGATTAGTGCCCAATGCATAGGCTGAAAGTTCAAATATATTTCTCTAGTTGGGCATGCTGGTACATGCCTGTAATACTTGGGAGGTTGAGAAAGGAGGATCACAGGTTTGAGGCTAGACTCAGCAACTTAGTGAGACCCTGCTTCAAAATAAAAATAAAATAGGGCTGGGGGTATAGCTCAGAGGTAGAATGCCCTTGAGTTCAGTCCCCAGTACTTCCCTCCCAATATGTGTGTTTCTTTAATCTTCCATCTAAACCCTACCTTTCTTTAGGAGTTATTAAATCAGAATAATTGTGCTGGGCGCACACTTGTAATCCCCGCGCTTGGGAGGCGGAGACAGGAGGATCGCACAGGTTCGAAGCCAGCCGCGCTGGCTTAAGAGACCCTGTTTCCAAATTAAAAAAAAAAAAGTATAATATAGGTCTGGGAGTGTAGCCTGGAGGTAGAAGGGTTTCCAGCAACCCCAGTACCACACACACACACACACACACACACACACACACACACACAAATCAGAATAATTGCTAGTATTCTGTTGTGCATCTGTAATATTTTTAGCAAGGAGTTATCTATGTTTATGTGCTAACTCTGATTTCCTTTATAAGGAGTCTAACTATTTTTAAAAACACAAGAAATGAAAAATTTGCTTTCTCTGTCATTCATAACTGTAAACAACTAAAAGGTGGTTAATAGTAAAATTCTGGGTAAAAATGCCCATTAGGAAATAAATAGTATATTATCCCCAATACCTCTAGCTATTATATCAGAAAATAAGATTATTTCAAGGGAATAACCAAGAACTTATGATAAAGGACCTGCAAAATATTCATGTACGGTTGGTTACTCAAAGAAAAAAATGAAATATCAGTGAAGACATATAATCAGGACACTTTAACTTAGATGAAATAAATAAAAGGCAAAGGCAACATAAGAGCAGAAGAAACACTAATCAAAATTATAGTAAATTTTTGAAAACATATATTCCTTACCCACATTGTCAACTTTTGTCTTAGTCTGTTCTTAGTAAAAGTCTTTACTGAGAAATGATTCTGAAAGTGACTCATTAGATAGATATGTAAAGGAGGAACCAGGGTGATTTCTTAATTAAAAGTGTAGTGCTATTTTGCTGGGAATAATTATAAGAAAAGAAAAAAATCTTAAACAATGGGGAATATGAAATAGTAAATTCATTTGATTGTAGCTAGTAAACAATGCATACCTCACAGTCATTATGTAAGTTTTAGGTTTGTAAAATGGCTATCAAATAGACATGATAGAATGCAAAAACATTCAAGTACATAAATTCTGAGTTTTGGTATCTGGTTATGGTAATAGCAACTGCTGAAACTGAGTAGTAACAATTCAGGTATTTACAATGATCTTTGGAAATTATGCTTCTATGTTAGGAGTTGGCAAACTTTCTCTAAAGAGCCAAATAGTAAATATTTAGGTTTTATGGATTATATGGCCTCTGTTGCAACTATTCAACTCTGCCTTTGTAGTAGAAAAGTAACCATAGACAGTATGTAAACGAAAGGGCATGGCTATGCTCCACCAAACCTTATTTACAGAGACTACACATAGACTGCATTTATGTGGGCCATAACTGACTGACTCATGTTATTTAACATTCATATCTTTCAGCCTTTTCTGTTGTCCCTATTTTTATAGTGTCCACACAATCATTAAAAGGCTAATCTTAGGCCTTCCCTGGTGAACCGTGCATCTAAGTCCCAAAGCATCTGTTTATTAGGTTGCAAGAGGCTATTTTATAATAATAGAAAAAATATGTCAAAAGCATAGCTATTTCTGGAAGGGAAGATCACGGTTCTTGGCCAGCCTCAGCTACTTAGCAAGTCCCTCCACAACTTAGTGAGACCCTGTTTCAAAATAAAGAATAAAAATTAGGGCAGGTAATCCCCGCGCTTGGGAGGCTGAGACAGGAGGATCGCAGTTCGAAGCCAGCCTCAGCTACTTAGTGAGGCTCTCAGCAACTTAGTGAGACCCTGTTTCCAAATAAAGTACAAAATAGGTCTGGGAGTATAGTTGGAGGTAGAAAGCCCCTGGTTTCCACCCCCAGTACCACCAAAAACAAACAAACAAACCAACCCCAGGCTGTGTGAGACATTGCAGGCCACGTGGCATGGGAAGGAAGCCTCACCTTTTCTACAAGAGCATCATCCTTTAGAGCTTTTGAGAGACCCACCAGAGTAGCTAAAATTAGAAGTCTGGTCATAGGAGTGGGAACAAGGAACGACAGGAGCCCTTGTGCAATGGTGTGGCCACGCTAGTAAACAGCCTTTAATTTCATGTTAATTTAATTAGAATTACAGATTCAACTTGACTCAATTTTTATATAAACCTCTGAAATATAATTATGAGCATATATTCATAGTGTCCAGAATACACAAAACATTCTCAATTCCATAGGCTAATGCAACTTTTTTTTTTTATAGTACTAGGGATGGAACCCAGGGGTATTCTACCTCTGAGCTACATCCCCAGCCCTATTTTGTTCTTTATTTTGAAACAGGGCCTCACAAGTTGCTGAGGCTGAGGGCAAACCTTTGATTCTCCTGTCTCAGCCTCTCAAGTACTGGGATTACAAACGTGCAACACCATGCCCAGCTTAATACAACATTTCACAACTCAATCACAGATACATCATTTTAGTAAATATTTAAGTTTGTACTACCCTATGTTTGCAGTTTATAAAGTAACTGAAACACCCACATACTGTTGGTGGAAATACCAGCTAATAGAACTATTTCAGAAATCAATACTGCAACCTGTAATCTTACTGAAAATGGGTAGACACCTGAATATTTTAGTCCCACCAACATACTCAGATGAACTATATTAACATAAAATGTTGTAGTATTTTTATGATTATAAATTTAAAAATAACCTAAATATGGACAAGGAATAAAGAAAATGTGGCATAGCCATTAATACAATATCTTAAGGCAGCTCAATAGCCAAATCTCATCACCTGTCATAGTTATGTTCTACGACATTGCCTTGACTACTGAAATGGTGCTTGCTTTGGCAGCACTAGAATAGGAACAATACACTAGAATTGGAACGATATAGAGAAGATTAGCATGGCCCCTGCACAAGAATGACGTGCAAATTTGTGAAGCCTTTTTATATTGTCTGGGGAAGGCAGGGAGCTCACCTAGTAAAATGTGTATGTATCTCACTATCACTGTGAACTGCATTATGATTTAAGACTACAATGTACCAATAAAAGTATTAAAAATAAACAAATAACATAAATAAGGCTAAGAAAAATACTGAATTAGTGAATACTGAATCATCACTTCTACAGGAAATACAAGCTTAGACTCTTTTGAGCCCCTGGCCATGTTTTTGCCAATTCATCAAGATGTGACCTTGTTTTATATGTGTTTTCCTTAAAGACACCCTATTTAATATATTTTCTCATTTGTTGACATCAAACTTGTAACAAACAACACTGTTAGGTCAAGCCTCAAAAAGGTTATCAAATACTCATGTTCTCTGAAAGACACATGACGGATTTTTGTCCTTAGAGAAGTTAGAAAGCCCTTTGATGTTGTAATGGGGCATTTATTTATTTATTTATTTATTTATTTATTTATTTATTTTGGTGGTACTGGGGTTCCTGGAAACTCCTCTACCTCTGGGCTACACTCCCAGACCTATTTTTATACTTTTTAAATTTGTTTTTTTTTTTTTTTTTTTTTTTTTTGGTGGTACTGGGGGTGGAACCCAGGGGCTTTCTACCTCCGGGCTATACTCCCAGACCTTTTTTATATTTTATTTGGAAACAGGGTCTCACTAAGTTGCTGAGAGCCTCACTAAGTAGCTGAGGCTGGCTTTGAACCCGTGCGATCCTCCTGTCTCAGCCTCCCAAGCGCGGGGATTACAAGTGTGCGCCACCACACCCGGCTATTACTTTTTAAATTTGGAAACAGGGTCTCTTAAGCCAGCGTGGCTGGCTTCGAACCTACACGATCCTCCTGTCTCCGCCTCCCAAGCGCGGGGATTACAAGCATGCGCCACCATGCCCGGCTGTAATGGGGGCATTTAAAAGAGTAAAATTATGAACAAAAAGTACAATATGTAAATAATATGTTTAAATAGACCATGAAAAAAACAATTGTTTACTGTATGAGTTGAAACAAGAAAGCAGAATGTCACTGCTTGACCCTAGTTGTAAATATGTGCCCTGAGGGGCTCAGGTGTTATGTTTCTGTACATGTTCCCAACTGACTGCAAAAACATCTTAAGTATTAATTTGAGGGTTACAAATACATTTGAGTGAGTAGAAAAATTTGTAAATGTGGAATTCACAAATGAGCAACAAGGTACTATATCCACATGTATCTGAGTGCATCTACCTTCAAAAATATTGAACCAGTTAGAGAAGGGTATGTACAGCATAATATTTTAAATTTATACATAAATTTAGAGGTATATTATATGTAATAAAAGGACTAAAACATGTGGTAGAATGATGTATCTTGATTTTAGGATATGGGCATGTAGGAGAAAAACCAGCACACTGACAGAGAACTAATGATGCAAAGGGGAACAAGTAACAGCAACTCTTCTTGAAAACTCGAGTGCCTTTTGAAGCTTCAAGGAATATAATTACATTTGATTGAATAAAAAACTACTTCTCATGTTTTCAAACATAGAAGGTAAGATTCACTTTGCCTAGGATGTTAAAATATTAATATATCAAACTGGTTGTCTTATCTTTATTTTCTGATCTTAAAAGAAGAACGATTCCCACTCAATCTCTAATAACTTTTGCAAATACTTAATTGACAAACATGCTCTTATTTGTCTCATCAAAGTCCATAATCAATGCTTAGTCATAATATTTTATATGGTCTTAGCACTGTATCAATGAAGGAAGCTGCCTACATTCTCTCCAACTCTCTCCACAAGCTGAAAACAAGTTCATTCTCTTCCCAGCTGTCTAATAAGCTCCATCAACCCACTTGGATCTGAACATCATCCCTCCATTTTTAAAAATTTTTTTTGTTTTTGTTTTTGCTATTTACCAAGTCTCTGGGGGTTTGTTTGTTTATTCTCCTTCCCTTCTTATTGCCTTAGCCTTTAAAAAAAATTTCTCATTAGAATGGCACCTGCTAAACTGGTCTCCTTTTTAATCCAGGGTGGTCTGATCTTATCCCCTGATTAAAAACTGTTGACTAGTTTCCCATTTCTTATCATCCAAACTCTCTGGCATTGAATACAGGTACCAGGCAATTTCTGCAGGGTCTCTGCCTACCACATTCTTAGACACATCACACCCTGCAAACCAAGATTTTCAGAAGTATATAAAACAGCATGTCCTCTCCCCTCCCTCCCCTGGCTTGTACGTACTGTTCCCTCTGCAATATGCTATTTTCCAACACTTAAATTCCATCGTGGCTACTCAGTACATACACAATTTCTCTATGACTTCAATTCGGCATAGCAGTAATCACCTGTTTTCTTAGTGTGTTTATTACAACACAGAGATGACTACTTCTCCTCATTTATCTAAAAAACTTTATGTACAGGTGGAGCTACCTTAATCCAAAATGACTGGGACCAGACATACTTCAAGTCCTGGATTTTTTTTCAGATTCTTAAATACTTCATATACATAATGATATATTGAGGATCAGGGCCAAATCAAAACATAAAATTAATTAATGTTTTATATATCCCTCGTACACATAGCCTGAAGGTAATTTTATATAATATTTTTATTGTTCCTATATATTTTTTTTTAATTTTTATTTTTTGGTGGTACTGGGGTTCCTGGAAGCCCTGCTACCTCTGGGCTACACTCCCAGACCTATTTTTACATTTTTATTTGGAAACAGGGTCTCTTAAGCCAGTGCGCGCAGCTGGCTTCGAACCTGCGCGATCCTCCTGTCTCTGCCTCCCAAGCGCGGGGATTACAAGCGTGCGCCACCACGCCCGGCTATTGTTCCTATATTTTTATTGTGCCTGTCACATGAGGTCAGGTATGAAATTTTCCACTTGTGGTTTTATGACATCATTCAAAAAGTTTCAGATCTTGGAGTATTTCAGATTTTCAGATTAGAAATGGTCAACCCATATATACCACTAATTCTTACATTTGTGTCTTTCTCTGGACCTCTCTTCTGAGTTACAAACCTACATCCAACCATGAGCTTCAGTATGAGTATGAATATTGAGTATGAAAACTTCACATATCAAGTTCAAGATTTCCGCTCGCAAAATGGTGAACCTCAAACACGTAGAAGTTACGGGGCACACAGCAAGATCAGGATTGAAACCATCACACCACATGGTATGATGATTGAAACCAGCCAGCCAGCTGGCTCCCCACACCAGAGCCCCAGACGCATCTTCATCTCTCCCCATGCTAGGCTTTCATTAATGCTTGTCTGGACAACTGCAATTACTTCCTAATTGGTTTTCCCACTTCCACTTTTTCCCTTTCCCAATTATATCACCATATAGGAGCCAGGTTTATATTTTATAAACATAATTATAATTGTTCTTATTAAAAGTTTATCAGTGGCTGCCCATCTCATTTTGGGGAAACCACATTCTTACCAGCCCACAGGGTCCCTCTCAGCCTTGTCTAGAGAAGGTCTTTGCTTCTCTTCCAGGCTTCAGTGTCAGGTGGTTACTGAGCCCAGGACCTTCTCTTGTGATATTAGGATGTTTGAAATGCTCTTCCCTTCCTTTCTCACCTGCACTCATTCTTCTTTGCTTTTGAAATAAATGTCAACCTCAGCCAGGCTTGGTGGTGCACGCTTGTAATCCCCGCGCTTGGGAGGCAGAGACAGGAGGATTGCGCAGGTTCGAAGCCAGCCGTGGGCGCTGGCTTAGGAGACCCTGTTTCCAAATAAAAATGTAAAAATAGGTCTGGGATTGTAGCCTGGAGGTAGACGGGCTTCCAGGAACCCCAGTACCACCAAAAAAAGAAAGAAAGAAAGAAAGAAAGAAAGAAAGAAAGAAAGAAAGAAAGAAAGAAAGAAAGGTAAATGTCAACCTCTTTCAAGAGGCCTTCTCTGATTCACCATCTTATATCTGGTACCCTGGTTAGGGGTTGGCAGTGGACTCTTTTTTCTTTCCAAGCAATTTACACAGTAACCTATAAATATTTGAATGTTAGTCCCTACTCCTATTGAGTATGAAAACTTCATGTATCAAGTTCAAGATCTGAATTATTAGATTCTAGTTCAATGTCTGGCATATAATAGACAAGTATGTTGAAAAAAATAAATGAATGCAGGCTAAAGGGAAACAAGAAATGATCAAAACAGATATGACTCAGCAGGAAATGTCCAGAGGGACTAATACTAAAGGGCAAACGATTGAGAATATGCAAGCAAGATCATTATGTGTCAGGCAGAAATAGAAATAACCATGATGACATGCATAAGAAAGATAATTTACATTCTCTATAATTCTTTCACTTTTTAAAATCCAAGATTAACTTTACAAGACTGTAACAATGAATATTTCTAATTCTGGCAGGCATGGTGACACATACCTACAGCTTCAGTACTTATGAGGCTGTGACTGGAGGATCGCAGGTTCAAGGGCAGCTTTCGCAACATAGCAGGACTCTTGGCAGCTTAGTGAGACCTTATTTCTAAACAGAAACATTGAAAGTTTGAGGGTGTAGCTTGGAGGTAGAAAATTATATTTCTATCCTGAGTCTATGATCCAAGGAAAATTCTTTCTCTGTACTTTCTTTTTCTCGAAGACAATATTTCTATTGTAAATGAAAAGCAATGATTAATATTTAAACTTAAAAATAATTCATGAGAAGTATAGCATCACCCTTTGATAGTATCCATTAAATTAACAAATAAAAATCAACTCTGCCCCAAATCAGAATAAGAACAACGAAAATAATGTAACAGAGTATTTCTTATTGATTATTCTGTTTTAAATTCCATTTAATAAACTGCAGTCAGATTAATCTTCATATGCCTCCATCCTCTAGTCATAACACTTAATTATTTACTTAGCTATTTATTTAGAGTGGGGATGCTGAGATTTGAACCCAGGGGCATTCTACCTCTGAGCTATAGGGCCTATATGCAGAAGGTTTCACTTAGGTGCTGAGGCTAGCTGTAAACCTGCGGTCCTTCTGTCTCAGCCTCCCAAGTACTGGGGTTACAAACGTGCGCCACCACGCCTGGCTTGACTGTGGATATTTCTAATGTGTATTTAGTTCACATAGCTACGTCAGAAAAACCACTGAGATTACAATTTAGAGCTACACAGGAAAGGCACACTGAATTAAAAGATACTTCAGGAAACAGAAATACATGGAATTTCATTAGCAATTCAGCACAAGTTCTTGTTTTTATTTCTTTCATCCATAGACAAAAATTTCTTTTCTTTTTTTGCAGTAGTGGAGATTGAACCCAGGGGCATGTGCCTCCATGCCCGGTGAAAGATTAAATTATAACACTAAAAACCTCTGAAAAAGAATAATATGATAATGGTCCTTACTGTTATTCTAAAACTTGAACAAAAACCTTGTAATAATGTTACATGTAACATTATTATTACATGTATTATTGTATTATTATACATGCAATGTATTATTACATGTAATAATGTAATATGGGGTACAGGAGACAATGTGCTGTGAACTATAAATATATCTTTCTCAAATATATTCACATACATGGAGGCAAAATATACACCAAAATGTTATTAGTTGTTGTATTAATGGAGGTAGAGAAGAAGAAGCTGGATTTTTCCTTCTTTAATCTACTGTACCTTTTTATTTCAATACTATTTTACTTTTACAATGAAGAAAGGTTAACAAAAAATTCTTTTCTGGCTCCCTATCGCTACGTAATGAGATTTGAATTTGAGTGTCAAGCTCCTTCCCAAAGTACTCATCAGTGACCTCTACCTTCTCCTTCTCCTGAAATCTTAAGCTTCTCCTCCTTACCCTTACCCTGCATTCTGAGTTTATTCAGTTGAATGAATAAATACTGTCTCTTTTGGGACCTTTTTTGACTCACTCCCTCTTAGAGAGTGATATATTTTAATGAAAAATTTTTTGAACCTTCCTGAAATTCTACTTTCGTAAAAATACTGTTCATTTAAATAGAAATTTATTTAATTTGGAAATTAGAATTAGTTGTGACATAAGCAATGTATTATTCCCTTACAGACATAGGTTAAGTAACTTTTTATTTTCTACTCATCATATGTCTTAAAATAGGAAGTATAAGCCAGGCAGGATGGCTCACACCTGAAATTTCAGTACCTGGCAGGCTTGCACAGGAAGGTCATAGGTTTGAAACCAGCCTCAGCAACTTGGTGAGACCCTATTTCCAAATAAAAATATAAAAGGCTGAGGGCATAGCACTCAGAGGTAGAATACCCCTGGGTTCAATTCCCAGCAACACACACACACACACACACACACACACACACACACACTCACACACACATACACACTCACACACACACACAGTATAGTTATTTCAACAAATCAATTTAAAGGAGTCAAGTCATACTTCATATCCAGAACGTTGTTTTCTTATTTAAAACTTGTTTCATTAACATTTGAGATGCAAAGTAAGCGTCAACATACTAAATATAGGGTTTCACTATAATTATTAAGTATAGGTTACTTAGGATGTAATAAATGAGGCAATTTTTGTGACTCCTTTAGGAATCTTATCTAGCAATTTTAGGCTAATTAATGCCTAAAAATTCTGGGTACAAAAGTCCCTTATAGAGTTTATCTGTAACCTTTATGTTGTGGCATTGAAGAAACATTTATCACAATGAGAAAAAGTACAAAGTTATGGTACCTCATGGTCTAAAACTTAATATGTAATTTTTTCATAGAAATAACCACATTGCAAGCAAGGTGTTTTTAGGTTCCTGGGAACAATCTATTTTGCATCAGATATGGGGAAGGGGAGGGAGTGGGGTAGAAGGCAGGGGAAGCTCACCAAGTGCTGAGTGCATGTATGTCCATATCATCTCAGCTTCATTATGATGTGCGATTACAATGCACCAATAAAAGTATATTACAAGTAAAGTCCATTTTAAGTAGCTTTGCTTGATAAGCCTTGTGTTCTCAACAGCATGGCTCACATATACATGGTTTTCAGAATGTACATTGGCAATAAGAAGTTGTGTTCAGTCAGATGCCTCTGTGTACAACATGAGTCTGATGTTGGTGAACGGGAGCCGCTGCCGTCATTAAGGAGAGCAGTAACACTCGCCATAGACTCAGTTTAGAGCTTTTGCACTTAGGCCCTGCATCAAGAGTTAGAAGTAGAATAAGAAAGGGAAAACAAAGTAACTTTCATTAGGCCCTACATGCCAAGTCCCAGGCAGCATACCAATTAGTTGAATATATTACCTTTAATCCTCACAGCAACCCTGCACAGGAGGCACCGAGACACGTGACGGCACAGGACTGCAGACACTGGAGGCAAGACGAGGATAGACAGTTCTGGCTTCAGGATCAAATGTACCAGACTTTTATCATCTGTACAACTTCGGGAAAGTTAGCCTCGCCTAGCCTGTATTTTCTCACCCATTAAAAAAGAAGGAAAACATGGCAGAGTGTTATTCTGTTTACCACATATTGGTACATTTGTCCTTCCTCCAGGCACATCCTGTGGTTGTGCTTCCTGCCCACTGTGGTTGGGTGGGACAAGAGATCCATTCCGGCCAGTGGGCTCTGAGCAGAAGAAATGGAGTTACTTCTGGGCAAGAATGCTTCATTGTCAAAGTAAGATCCTACAGAACTTCTTTTTTCCCTGGCATAGTGACTGGTCACATTTGGGATGGATTGCTCCGTCCCTCTGGGTGCCTGAGGGACCAACCTGAGCAGAGCTCATCAATATAAATTGGACAGGCAGCATGAGCAAGAAACTGAGAGGCTAAGAAAGGAGGATCACGGGTCTGAGGCCAGCGAGACCCTCAGCTACTTCATGAGAACCTGTTTCAGAATAAAAAAGGCTGGGGTTATAGCTCGGAGGTAGAATGCCTCTGGGTTCAATCCTTAGTACTTCAGTACAGAAAGAAAGAGGAAAAGAAGGAAAGAAGGAAAGAAAAAGATATTGGGAGTGAGCCAAGGGATGGTGTTACACATCTGTAATCACAGTACCTGGAAGCCTGAGACAAGAGGATCACAGGTTAGAGGCCAGCACACAGCAATGTAGTAAAACCCTGTTTCAAAATAAAAAGGGCTGGGTGTATAGCTTAGTGATAGACAGCCCCTGGATTCAATCCCTAGTCTGTCTGTCTGTCTGTCTGTCTGTCTGTCTATCTGTCTCTCTCTCTCTCTCTCTCACACACACACACACACACACACACACACACACACACACACACACGGCACTGGAAGTGTTTGTGACTGAAATTCAACCAAGACTATCAGACTGGTAGTGGTAAATTCTATCTCACAGTGTTGTCAGGAGTCAATGAAGTAACGTGAGAAGTATTTTTTAGTGTCTACAGAAAACATTCAGTAAGTGACTATACCTATATTTTTATATTATTAATTTTTCATAAACTAAAATGCTAAAGTTACAAAATATTCTGCAATAGGATACATTACTAGTAGGTAACAGTTGCTTCTCTCTGACTCTGAAGCCAAGGATCTTTTCATTAAAGTCCTCTAGGCATCTGGCTGAGCAAAAATGACAACTCTAATAATTATTATTATCTTTCACCTATATTTATGCCACTTTTGTTATTGTTCTAAAGCTGTCTCTCGAAGCTGGGCATGGTGGTGCACACTTGTAATCCCAGTACTTGGGAGGCTGAGACAGGAGAATCTCAGGTTCGTGGCCAGCCTCAGCTACTTAGTGAGGTCCTCTGCAACTTAGTTAGACCCTGTTTCAAAACAACAGAATAAAAAAAATAGGGTTGGGAATGTATCTCAGAGGTAGAATGCCCCTGGGTTCAATCCCCAGTACTGCAATAAATAAATAAATAAATAAATAAATAAATAAATAAATAAATAAATCTGTTTCTTTGAAACAGAAATATAGGTTTCCTTTTAATCTTGAACTTTGTTTTGTTTGTTTGATATTTATTTTGTTTGATAAATTCTCTCACATAGGAAGACAATCTCTGTGGGAGAGTTAATGATCAAACCCCTCTATAATTGGACTGTAGCTATCTTTCTTCATTTATCTCTCCATATTTCTCTTCATAAACTTTCTGCCCATGCTAGTCTGACTGAATCCTAAGGTGCTAATTTTCTCCTCCCAGGCTTTGGTTAAGCCAATGTACCCCAAATCCTTCCTCTGTCATGTTTCCAATCCTTCTCATAAAAATTCAACTTTGATCCTTTTTGGTACATAAGTGTGATGACCGGGAGCTCACACCATTGTGTAAGATATGCCTCCCTCTAAACCTTTGTTATAGCATTGGCATATTTTCTGTCTGATGTGAAATAAAGGGGAAAAAAAAGACAACTTAAATCTCTTTTACCAAGCCAGCTCTAATCAATTTAACAGCACATACTGTCTACTCCACTTATTTGAAATATCATTTTATGATTGTGTAAGATCACTTTGTATCTCTGAGGCACAGAGCTTAGAAACTGCATTTCCCAGAATACCTTGCAGCAGGGATCTGGTTAATTTCCTCCACTGAGAGGAATTCCCTCAAGATTGGGAAGGCAGAATGTGGCTTTTATAACTGGTTGCAAGCAAGGAGATTAGAAATGGATTATGTTTTTACGTCTTTCAGGGAATTTACTGTCAGTCTTGCTTAAACCACAACCAACCAACCAACCAACCAACTAACCCACCAGGCCCCACAACTACCCTGCAAAAACATCAGCCCAGACTAAACACGCCTTTGCTGTTCCAGACTTAAAATAATCCTTGAGTCACCAAACTTTCATTACAGGAGGTAATGTGCATCGTTTAACGAAGACACATTCCCACCTCCAGGGGAAAAATGACAATGAGATTCTTGAAGGATGCAGGCAGAGGTCAGAGAGAAAATGACCACGGAGTTCCTCGTGAAAAACAGATCCTAGGTCTAAGCAGATGCTCTCCACTACTTCCCAGGCAGCACAAGTGTGTGCTGGAGCACGAATGGAATTGTTTACTGTGGTTACGCTGTCCTGTTTGCATATGGGGTGTGCGTATGTGTGAAAGGAGGGACAGAAAACTTGTCTTTTTATCTCATAGGTTCTCAGACCAGGAGGAGCCATGTCTAGACCAGATGGAGTACTTACTTAAGACACAGAAATGCTGGGGCATGAGCAAGTTGTAACGACTGGCTGGGTCTACGGATGCGAGTCTTAGTGGGAGGTGCGAGTGTGCTGAGATATATGGACAAATGTTCTGGTGAACAGAGAGGGGGCTGTAGCAATACCCTTGTTTCATTTCCTCTTCCTGGGCACTTTGGAAAATGTCATTTCCCCTCTCATATGAATGTTCTTGACTTCTGCAATGTGAATAGAAGGGACAAGCGTCACTTCTATGCCTAGGAAGCTTAGTGACTATGAACTTTGCACAGGACTTTGCTTTCTCTTGTTTTTTCAGTAGACATTTCTTAGAGGAAGGGACTTTTTTTTTTTTTTGATAGTACTAGAGATAGAACTCAGGGGCATTCTAACACCAAACTACATCCTCAGCCCTATTTTATTCCTTATTTTGAAATAGGGTCTCACTAAGTTGTGGAGGGCCTCACCAGTTGCTGAGGCTGGCTGAGAGCCTGTGATCCTCTTGTTTCCTCCTCCAAATACTGGAATTACAAGTGTGTGCCACCATTCCTGGTTTAGAAGGGACATTTTTAGATGATATAGTTTGAAAGAGGCAGTCTGTCACCTGAATCCCTGTCTAGAGACTTACTGCCTAGGAATCCACCCCACCTCCCTCAGGCTGTGAGCAGACAGAGAAATCAGCTTTTCTGGAACATGCCAGTAAAATTATGGGACTCTGTGTTACAGCAGTCAGCGTTAAAAACCTACCTTGCAGAACACGATAAAGAAGGGGAAGTTGGAACAAAGAGTTTAGCGAGATCTTTGAGATTAGTGAAAACCCAGAGCAACCAGCTAATTGTTTGCCAAATAGGATGGTGGGCCCAAAGGTGGATCTAGATCAGAAGATCCTACTAGCACATGCCACGATGTCTTAAGTACTTTCCTCCTTATGCATCCGGTCAACTAATCAGCTCAGTTCCTATTCTGTTTTTCTGGCACAGAATAGATGTGATGCAATGCCAAAATTGAGCCTAAGCTTTAGGATGTTTATCAAAACAGGAAAAATGTGCAAGAGAAGATGATTCAGGCCCAGCGAGGGTTAGGGATCATGTATCCAAAATCAGTGTCTTAGGAACTGACAACCAGAGAGGTCAGGCTGGCTATACACTGGATTCCTCAGCAATGATCACCTAGAGGTTCTCTTAGAGTTCCTCCCATTTTTAGATCTATGGTTACAGCTACTTATAGCATCTGGACAAAGGCTAAGAAAAGAAATATGGGCCAAATGAGCAAAATTATTAAGAATAAGAGATTAGGTTGGTACATTAGATTTCATGTTATTTAACTTTGAATTTTTTAATACCATATATGATAAAATATTATAGAACCTGAAAAATACTATCCAAGTAATTGTCATTGATTTTATTTTTATTTTTATTTTTTGCAGTGCTGGGGATGGAACCCGGGGGCATTTTACCTCCGAGCTACAGCCCCAGCCCTATTTTCTAGTCTTTATTTTGAAACAGGGTCTCACTGAGTTGCAAAGGCCCTCACTAAGTAGCTGAAGCTATCTGCGAACTGTGATCCTCTGGTCTCACCTCCCAAATGGTGGGATTACAAGTGTGCGCCACCACACCCGGCTATGTCATCGATTTATAATTCCAGTACTTGGGAGGCTGAGACAGAAAGATCAGAGGTTCAGGCCAGCTTCAGCAAAGTAGTGAGATTCTCATCAACCAAGCAAGACCCTCTTTCAAAAATAAATAAAATAAAATAAGGCTGGGAGTATAGCTTGGAGATGGAATGCTCTTGGGTTCAATACCCAGTACCACAAAAATATATAAGTGAATGAATAAATAAATAGATCCCAGTAATTCTTCAAATAAATTCCTCTAGATTTAAGAAACCAAATCAAAGTTTGGCAAGGTGGGTCACATCTGTAATCCAGTATTTGGAAGGCTGGAGAGACAGGAGTGGTCCAGGCTCAAGACAAGCCTTAGGAACATAGGGCCTAGGAAACTTAGCCAGAGTCTGTTTCAAAATAAAAATAATAAAATAAGGCTGAGGGTATGGCTTGGAGGGAGAATGCCCCTGGGTTCAATCTCCAGTACCAAAAAAAAAAAAAGGAAACCAAATAAATACACTTATAATAAATAGAAAAATGTATCATAGATGACTCTGATAATACATGAACAAATATTTTTTTTAAATCTTATGCCACTAAGCACTTAAATTTTGCAAAGTGATTTCTAGAGACAATAGAAGAAGTCCAAGAGGACTCTTTTACCTAACACTTATAAGAAACATAGGAAAATTTGTAGTTTTATACTTCCATTAAAATATGGAGGGTTTTCTATATAGTCTGATAAACACATATTCATATATGCAAGGACAAAACAGGAAATTATAGCAATAAAAGCTCAAAAAAGACAAATCAGAGAAAGATACAAATATACACTTCAAAGATCTTAAATTTCAGAGACTTTTATGTGCTTAATAGTTTTGAACCATTTCTAAAAGAAGAGTGTAATAAATTTAGCCAGATACTTACAAGAGCAAAACTCCATTACCACAAATATACACCCACTGACCCATGCTACTTTCACATGGAATAGGAGAAGCATTTGATTCATTTATCCCTTTATTCTCAGGTATTTATTTAGGGTAACCATGTGTCTGATAATATTAAGATATTATAAAAAACAAAAAAAAAAAAAAGGAGGAGAGAGAAAAGGTCATGATCCTAAAGAGAGCTCTCTAATATTACAAAGGGTCCTTGAACGCAGCAAAAGAGGCATTTAGTAAATGAAGTAAATACACTGAAAAAACTTATCATGAAGATTTAGTATCACACTACATATTAATCATTTAAAACACATGCTGTGGAGGAAAAACACTAGTGAGTGGGGAAGGTCTGGACTCTGACATACACACAGATGAAAGTGAAGAGAAGGAGAAAGATAGTTTGTGCCGATACCAATGGGAACCAAAGCTGGAAGGAGTGGATACACAAATATCAAATAAAATAGTTGAAGTGAAAATATGTAGAAAGAGACAAAGGAAATCATTATGTTAAAATAAATGGATTGATTCAGCAAGAAGGTATGATTATAAACAGATACGAAGCCAATACTGAAGCACTCAAATACATAAAGCAAATATTATTGAATGTGAAAGGAGAAATGGACACCAACACAATAGTTGGGGTCTTTGGCACCTAACCTTAAACAATAGACAGATCATACAGACTAAATATCAACAAAGAGATACTGAAGTTACTCTATACTATAGACCAAGTGGACCTAACAGACATCTACAATATTTTATCCAATGGCTGATATTTTTTTCAGCAGCACATGGAAAATTTCCAGGCTAGACTAAATGAGAGGTCAAAATATAAGTCTCAATAAATAAAAAATCTGAAAATATTCCATGTCTCTTTTTTCACTATGACAAAATAAAAGTAGAAATAACAAGAACAGTAAAGTATATAAATACCTGCAAAATAAAAAAAAAGCATGCTGTGGAATGATAAAAGGAAAATTAAAACATTTCTTGAAACAAATTAAAATGAAAAGAGAACCTATTAAACCAAATGGGATAATAAAACCACTGTATGACAAGCCCACATCCAACTTTATATTGAATGGAGAACTAAAAGCATTTCTTTTATATGTGAACAAGACAAGGGTGTCCATCATGACCACTCTTACTCAATATAGCATTGGAAGTCTTAGACAAAACCATAAGGCAAGAGAAAGAAATAGGCAAATTATTCCTGTTTTCAGACAGTACAATAAGTAATCAACAAAGGTAAAACTAGTTCTTTGAAAATACTAATAAAATAGACAAATTTCTGGCAAACTTAATTAGCTTCAAAAATGAACGTCCCCCCAAATAATATTGGAATAGACGGGCGTGGTGGTACACGCTTGTAATCCCCACGCTTGGGAGGTGGAGACAGGAAAATTGCGCTGGTTTGAAGCCAGCCTTGCTGGTTTAAGAGACCCTATTTCCAAATAAAAATATAAAATAGGCTGGGTGTGGTGGCGCATGCTTGTAATCCTCGCGCTTGGGAGGCTGAGACAGGAGGATCGCGCTGGTTTGGAGCCAGCCTCGCTGGCTTAAGAGACCCTGTTTCCAAATAAAAAAAATATAAAATAGGTCTGGGAGTGTAGCCCGGAGGTAGAAGAGCTTCCAGGAACCCCAGTATCACACACACACACACACACACACACACACACACACACACACACACACACAATATATATATATATATATATATATATATATATATATATATATATATATATGTATATTACAGGTCTGGGAGTGTAGCCCAGAGGTAGAAGGGTTTCCAGGAACCCTAGTACCATCAAAAAAAAAAAAGAGCAAATATTGAAATATTTTATGCTTGGTTTAATTAGTTAAATAGACAAATTTCCTACAAAATATAAGTTATCAAAAAAATTCAGAACAAGAAACACTAATTATATCTTTAATCATTAAATAAATTGAGTCATCAGTTAAAAATCAACTTACCATAAGGAACTTTAAATAATACGGAGAAAGACCTGTAGAGCAGGGGCCTGGGAGACCAAGTTAGAGAAAGGAAGGAGGACTGAGGAAGGAAGGAGTTCAAATAATACTAAGCCAATATATGAAGGCATTACTACCAATTTCACTAAGATGTGTGGGGAGGGAGGAGGAGCAAGCATTGTGGGATGTGGAAAGAAAAACACCAAGAACTGTCTGAATATCTGTTTTCATTACATTGAATCTTATTAAGATGCATATAACATAATTTTTAAAAATTCAACTTACCAAAACAAATATAAAATAAAACAAAAATTAAAAATCAAATAAACCAATAAATCTCATACAAGAACCAGATGGTTTTATGGGAATGTCCTGCCAAACACTGAAGGACATGATAGCTACAATCTTTAACTGGCTTAGAGATTAGAAAAAAGGGACTCTCACACACTTTGTTCACATGTACATCATATTTCATAGTGTGATTTGTCAGGGAAAGAACTATGGGTGATAGTTCTAAATTTACTTTTTACTCAGTGTAGCTGGATCTAAGGAAAATGTTTTGAAAATTATCAGAAGCTCAATATACTTAAAAATACATAGGTTTAAGGTTTGGAATACATGTAAAGTAAGGAAAGTGATACATCTAGAAGGCATTATTAGGCTGTCTGTGACTAAAATGAGGAGCAGGTTCATGTTGCAAATGGAGCTGATTGCTATATGATTATGTACATGTTTGTTGGGGTAGCTCTGCCATAGTTTGTATATTGGAATAAAAATTTCTATAAATTATTATAACTAAAATACATATTCCCAATTAAGTCCTATTTCTAAGTCACATGGCTTCTGTCTTAGAAATTTGAAATTTAGAAGATTACTTAAGGTAGGAGCCAGGAAGCCTTGGGAAAAGGGAAGACCTGTGGGTCTTGTGGTCTCTAATCATTAGCATAGAATTTTTTCTTTCCTTGATGGCAGTAGAAAGACCTCATTTTCATCACAAACTACTCTTGTTGCCTTGTTTAGAGATGTTTCTCATTGAAAATTCTCTCCTGAGGTATTTGGCTGTGAGCTGGGAGTTGGGAGGCTTAGAAGCCTTAGGGTCCTGGCTCCTCAGCGAACTTAACTGCATGACCTTGAATAAGTAACTTAACCTCCCTGTACTTCAGTCTTCTCATCTTGTAAAGTGAGAGTAATACCTACCTCACAAAGCTGTTGTGGGGATTAGTTAGAGATGTAAAACATTGAAGGTTCTCAAAGAAGGCACTATATAAATACAAAATAATATCTATTGAAGTTGGTTTGTGAACAAAAAAGAGGGACTCTACTCAAATCATTTTTATTAAACTATCATGATCTTTATGCAAAAAGTAGAAATAAAACATTTATAAACAAAAATTAAAAAATGCTAAGTATATAAGAAAACAACCCGATTAAAAACTGGGTAAGTGGACTAAATAGACATTTCACAAAGGCAAAAATTCAAATGGCCAATAAATGCATGAAAAAAATGCTCAACATCATTAGCAATCAAAGAGGTGCAAATCAAAACTACCCTGAGAGTTCACCTAACTCCAACTAGAATGGCAATCATTCAAAACATAAACAACAACAAATGCTGGTGAGGATGTGGAGAAGTGGGAACTCTAAGACATTGTTGATGGGATTGCAAATTAGTGCAACCACTTTGGAAAACAGTATGGAGGATCCTCAGAAGAATGGAGTGAATTACCATATGATATGATATTACCATATGATCTACTTCTGAATACATACCCAAAAGATATGGAAACCAAACCACCAAAGTAATGCATGTGTATGTATGTTCATAGATGCATAATTCACTATTGCCAAACTATGGAACCAGCCACGATGTCTATTAACAGATGAATGGATTACAAAACTATGGGATACATACACAATGGAATTTTACTCAGCCATAAAGAAAAACACAAAAATATCATTTACAGAGAAATGGATGGAACTGGAGGATATCATGCTAAGTGAGATTAGTCAGTCACAAAAAATAAGAAATCTTATGTTCTCCCTAATGTGTGGAAGCTAGGGAGAAATGGGTCATAGGAGGAATTCTAGATGAAGAAGGAGATTCTATAGATGAGCAATAAGGAGACCTAACTGAGGGGATGAGAGAGGGGAAGAGCGAAATTCTCTAATGCACATGAAGTACTTTAACAAATATATCAATATCAATCACTAAGCCAAACATGAGAAGGAGGGAAGGGGAGGGAACGGGGTGAGAACTGGGTAAGGGCTAATTGGGTGATGTGTGCATGTATGCCTCCACCATCTTGTACTCCATTAAGATGTATGACTACAAGGCACCAATAAAATTTTTTTTAAATGCTAAGTATATAAAATGTATATAAACATATGTATGAAGGTCAGGTTTAGAACTGATTTATAATAAACATGCAGTTTGGTTTAATATTAAAAAATAACAAGCAAAAACTATTAAGTAAACTCTCCATAATAAAAGGTCAAATAAGAAAAGCTACACAATTATCTTAAAAGATACAGAAGAATATATTTGATAAAATTTAACTACAGATAAAAACTTAAAACAAACTAGAAAAATAAGCTTTCAAGCTTGTAAAACATATATACCAAACAGCTACAGCAAAAGACAAGCCTAATAATTAGATGAGTAATGACAAAAAACATATTTAAGTCCTTTTATATGAAGGGTGCAGAGTGTGTGTGTGTGTGTGTGTGTGTGTGTGTGTGTGTGTGTGTTAGAAAGAGTAAGAGAGACAGAGACAGAGGAGGGAGACAGATAGATATACCATGATCATAGTTAAAAGTCAAATGAAGGAATTTCCTCTTCATTCCATTAGCACCTTTACCTTATCTACTATCAGATAAATAAGTAAATAAATTAAATGATAAAAGATTTGAAAAAGAGTAAGTAATGCTTATTATTTTCAGGTGATATGAATGCCTTTTTAGGAAGTAAAAAAATTGATAAATTGCCGGGCTGGTGGTGCAGGTTTGTAATCCCTCTGCTTGGGAGGCGGAGACAGGAGGATTGCGTAGGTTTGAAGCCAGCTGTGCTGGCTAAAGAAACCCTGTTTCCAAATAAAAATATAAAAAATGGGTGTCTGGGAGTGTAGCCCAGAGGTAGAAGGGATTCCAGGAACCCCAATACTACCAAAAAATGTGATAAAGTATTAGAATTAATGAGAATCTTGCAAGATATCTAGATATAAGAAGAATATCTAGAAGATAAAGATCAGTTTCAGGATGAGATAGCAGTAATAAAGTTTGACAAACTGTATTCCATTTATAATGTTTATCAGAAATGACACTGAAAAAGTAAGAAGATGAACGACTAACAAATGTGGTTTTCATGTAAAAATTATATTCCTACTTTATGGATTACAAAGAATTCAATTTCAAATGAACTAAGACAAACATATGGAAAGCAAAATTTAAAATTTTTGAAGAACAATAATGATCTCTAGGTTGGGAAGATTTCTTAAACGAGATATAAAAAAATCACAAAAACTAAAGAAAAAAATTACATTAAAATAAAAAAGTTATACACTAAAAAGCACCATATCAATATGAAAAGAAAACAAGAAGTTGGAAAAAGATATCTGAAATACTCATAACTGATAATAGCTAGTGAGCAAACATATAAATCAGTAAGAAAAAGGTCAGCCCAATAATAACATTTTCAATGACAGGACAAAGCAGTACACAGATTAATGATCATAGATACAACCAATGGTTAATATATATATGAAAACATTGGCATATGAAGAGCTGCCTTGTATTAATCAGGATATAATACATTATGAGGAAGTTACAAATGAACCCAGTCATCTTGTAGCTTAACAAAGTCACAAATATTGTGGTTTATTTATTGGTCATGAGAGGTCTAATGCAAGTTGATGGGGCCTCTCTACCTTGAACTTATTAAAGAACCAATGCTCTACTTTCTAGTTGCTGTAACAATTAGAAATAACTGAGTTTGCACAAACTTTTGCAAAAGGAAGCTGAAGAAGAAAATGCACTGTATACTATCTTTATACACAGTTTTAAAACTTGCAAAACTATAATATACATTGCATAAAAGTATATGGGGTAACAGTTACCTTTAACATACACAGAAATAATAAACACTAATTTTGAAATAATGTTACTTTGAGGAAGGAGAAATAGTACCTTAGGGCACATTAATAATAAATTCTGCTATACTATAGGTAAAAAAAATCTAAGGAAATACTATTCTTTTACATTTAAGTTATTCTGTTTTGGTATTTATGTGGTACAGTGGCTTTTTACAGTAAAATTTTAATATATTTTATATTATGATAAATTAGAACTGGTCCCAATTATTTGAAGTGGTTAAAATGATCTAATCATACATGAAGTATTATGATTATTAGATGAGATGATATACATCAAGTAGTATAGTGCCTGGAACGTCATTGTTAGTTATCGTCATCATCGTCATCACTACTTTTTCTTTTCTTTTTTTTTTTTTGCAGTATAGGGGATGGAACCCAGGGGACATTCTACCTCCAAACTACAACCCATCACTATTTTTGGTCTTTTTATTTTTTGAAACAGGGTCTCACTGAGTTGTGAAGGGCCTTGCTAGTAGCTGAGGCTGTCTGCGAAAGTGATCTTCCAGTCTGAGCCTTCCTAATGCTGAGATTACAAGTGTGTGCCACCACACCTGGCCATCACCATTATTTCTATTACTATTACTATTACTTTCACTAAAAGACTAAGCATGTAAACTAGAAAAAGTAGAATGTACACATTAATAAGCAACATAAAATATGCATATCTATTAGCAATTATTTTAAAATGACTTGGGAACTTTGTAAAATTCAATGCTTACAGGTTGTTCTTTTTATTATTAATTTATATATTGGAAATTACATTATATTGCCATTAAATTTTCTCATAACCTCATATTATTTTAAACATTTGATTTATTTTGCTAATAGGCATAGTTTTCTAATTAAAAAATACAAGTGTGACAGCTGATATCATTAATGAAGAAAATCTCCTTAATTTGTTTCCTGAAATCATTAACCATTGAAAAGGAAAATAATTTAATAGTTGCATTTACTCTCTAACTATTTACACAATTATACTGTTTATCATTTATTTTATAGCAATCCAACTCTTTATTAAAGAAACATCTATAACAGGACTAATAGAATTCAATGAGTAAACAAAACTCTTATGTGCTTGTAATTGTGTGTGTGTGTGTGTGTGTGTGTGTGTGTGTGTGTGTGTGTGTATGTGTGTGTGTGGTACTGGGGATGGAGCCCAGAAGCATTCTACCTCCGAGCTACATCTCCAGCCCTATTATTTTATTCTTTATTTTGAAGCAGGGTCTCACTGAATTGCAAAGGGCTTCACTAAGGTTGTCCGTGAACCATGATCCTCCTGTCTCAGCCTCCCAAATGCTGGGATTATAAGCATGCGCCACCACACTCGGCTATGTGCTTGTAATTATATCAGTAATGTGTGTATGTGTGTGTGTGTGTGTGTGTGTGTGTGTGTGTGTGTGTATGTGTGTGTGTGTTACTGGGGGTGGGACACAGGGGCTTTTCTACCTCCTGGCTATACTCCCAGACCTATTTTATACTTTATTTGGAAACAGCGTCTCACTAAGTTGCTGAGAGCCTCACTAAGTAGTTGAGGCTGGCTTAGAACCTGTGTGATCCTCCTGCCTCAGCCTCCCAAGTGCTGGGATTAAAAGCATGCACCACCATGGCCGGTGGTACTTGTTTTTAATCCACTGATAAAAGTCAGGAATAAGATAAATCACATTCATCCTAGCACTGAATT
This sequence comes from Muscardinus avellanarius, assembly GCF_963383645.1. Lineage (NCBI taxonomy): Eukaryota > Metazoa > Chordata > Mammalia > Rodentia > Gliridae > Muscardinus > Muscardinus avellanarius. The sequence goes on along the minus strand of NC_137791.1, from coordinate 63,269,466 downwards.
AATTTGATACGTATCTCATTTAGTGACCTGACCTTGAGTGTTTTGCTGAGGTCAAGAGCACAGTAATTGCAGCGAGAGGTGCAAAGTTTATCCCAAGGGAAGAGAGAAGGAAAATAATTTTCTTCCCTGAATTCACTGGACTCTCTTCAGAGTTTATAAGTATGAGCAATGAATATAGGCAGTGAGGCTTATTTAGAGTCACAGCATTTGTGTTTCATAGAGAAAGACTCTGTCTTCTCTCCTGGTCATGAAGGTACTAAGTTATAAAGAACTGTACCTTTCTAAATTCTGTACCTACTTATTTAAAAATCTGTCTGGTATTCTTCTGTATTATCTATTGCAAGTATTTATTTGAATATATAGCCTACATGGTCTTGGGAATTATACAGTTTTGTGAGTATGTCCTTGAGCTCACAGGGTTGGGGGTCAGTGCTCACCCAGGAAGTGTCATGATCTTATGTTTTTTTTTTATCTTGGACTCAAATCAAGAAGAGGCTTTCCTACCTAAGGAAGAGAAATACAATCCATCTCATTGCCCAAGAGCAGAGACAGCTGGAAGAGGGGACAGATGGTTCAGAATGGAGACACATCTCTAGAGCTCATGGACATGAGCCATTTCTGGATTGCCATTTTAATTCTCTATCCCATGCAAAGATCAGAAATACTAAGCTGTCCAAGGCAAATACAGCAGTAACTAGATACGTCTGAGAAAGATGGCAATGGAGGCCAAATGGAATAGCATTAATACCAAGGATTCATATTACTCTCATGGCTCGCTAAGTCACTCTAGAGGGAATCAACCACCCAGGTTTAGAATGAGTTCTCAGCTCTAGTTTTCAAATATCAACTAGAGGAAAGAAGATCTCATAAAGTCTTGGTGACAGAGTTAGTGCCTTAATAATCTCCTATAGCTCACATGTTCTGGCTTGTTTCTAGGATTGGAAATTATAAAAATGAAGCACAAATCAACTAATTAGAGCTAAATCTGTTCATGTAAACTTAAACTTACTCAAAGAAGGCCACAAAGAAGCCACAGTCACAAACCAAGGCTTAGCCAGTGAAGTAACTTCTCATAATAGAAATTATTGGGTCATAAACCGTATAGTTGGGTCATAAAACACACAGCGAGACAGAGGAGAGGATAAGTGCACATCAATTATTGATTCTGTATATGCCTAAAATATTATGTTTGGGATTAATTTTATGAGAATATAAAAAACTTTTATGAAGAGTTTTAAGAGTATATTTCATTTTGTAAGTGATTCATCTAGGGTCTCATCACCTCAAAGTAATTATACCAATATAAATGGAGTTAAGAAGCAAATGTTACTTAACTTGTTCCTCATACTATACATCATTTTTAAATTCATTTGTCTGATAAATATATTTTGACACTGAGCCCTTGTTAACTGCATAATAAAATTTCTACTCTATGTGTGAGTTAATTATATGCAAATTTATACACACAATTAGTTGAGTGCAAAAGACACAAAAGGTAGTTTGTATCTGAGAAAGAAAACATAGTAAACAGTTGAAATAATTTTCCAGAAAAACCATCAAAGGGGCTTAAGATTTATACAGAATAATATTTTTGTTTCTTTTAAAATAAACCACATACTCATGATAAAAACACTAAGTAATAGTTTAATAACTTCACTTGATTTGCCTTTGAAAACAAAGCCACAAAAAATTATTTTTATAGCAACTTGTGATTAAAATAAGAGCATATTTCTTTTAAATTTTGCCTATAGAAGATGCAAGAAAGTTTGGAGAACATGGTGTCTTAGAACTGAAACCAAAAAATGTAGCTCTACAAACATTATGGTAGCCAATTAGAAATAAAATATATACCTAATGAGTAGTAGTTCTACTCAAAAGGAAATGTAAATATTAGCCAGGCGTGGTGGCGCATGCTTGTAATCCCTGCACTTGGGAGGCTGAGACAGGAGGATCGCACTTTGAAGCCAGCCTCAGCTACTTAGTGAGGCTCTCAGCAACTTAGTGAGACCCTGTTTCCAAATAAAATATAAAATAGGTCTGGGAGTATAGCCTGGAGGTAGAAAGCCTCTGGGTTTCACCCCCAGTACCACCAAAAAAAGGAAATGTAAATATTAAGAAAATAAGTGGTTATAAGGTTAATATAAGATTAAAGATGGTGTAAAAGAGGAAGGCAGTACAGAGAAACAACACACACACACACACACACACACACACACACACACACAATCACATTTTTCTCCCTGTGCTTGAAAACCTCAAGGTAGCAAATCTCCAGACTGCCTGCCAAAACTGCCCAGTGAGCTTCTGTAGATGTAGCTAAACTTCAGGGTACTCAGAAACTACATACTCTTCTTGAAGGGGCCTGAGTGGCAATGACCAGCCTTGTCAAGACTACTTCACAAACCATCACAGCCTGCAAGCTTGGAGAAACTTGTGTGGCAACAACCAAACTCATGGGATCTGTGAGTTTGCAGACCATCCCTGTGGAGGTAGGAATAGGAGATATAGTACAACACAGGATGAATGTGAATTAGCAGACAACCCCTAGAGACACTCAGGCAGTAACTAGAGTAAGCAGTCCATTCTACAGCAGTGGAGTCTCTAGCATTCACTCCTGAACTAGCAGTGGTGGTGTCCTTGGGGTGAAATAATGAAACCAACTATTTCATAGGTTAGGAAAGCTATTATTTCTCACTTGGTGAAGTTTGGGTGCCATCAGCACAGAGGCAGCAGCCTGCAAGGTCTCATGTGCTTTCAGCTGTCATAGTAGCAGTGGTATGCTTTGGGATAAATAACTTATCCAGCCATGCCCCGGGTTCAGAACAGTACTCTCTACCCTGGGGAAATTCAGGCCCCATGAGCAGGAAGCCAGGGGCCAGCAGGGTTTCACATGATCTCAGCTGGCAGAACAGCAGCAGTGTCCCTGGGGCAGTTTAACTCAGAAAGCCATAGCACAGGATGGGAACACTACAATCTCTCATCTGGAAGAGTTGTACATGGCAGGTGTGGATGCCAGCATTGGCAGGGTTTCATGTGATCACAACCAGCAGAGTAGCAGTGGTGTCCCTGGGGCAATAAACCTCAACCAGTAGAGCTTCAGGCTTAGAACATTATAATGTTCCCTGGTTCTTCTGAGTTTGGGCCTGGAGGACATGAAGGCCTGTACTGAATCAAAGAATGTTGCTTGTGTGCATTGGCTAAGTACTATAACTTATTAAAGAGGACTGGAGGGACTAACTCAAAACTCCGATTATATGAAATAGATTCATTGAGGCAAATATATACTCCTAGCATAAAACTTACTATAAAGGGATAATGAATAGACATAGGACTCACACACAAAGAGAAAGAGGATGCCAACTTAACTAAGATACAAACCTAAGAATCCTGAAAACATGAGAACAAAGGCCCACAAGGAAAATAAACTCCCAAGACTCCACAACAACAGAGATCACCAATACAGAGCTGCAGGAAATGCTAGAAGAATTAAAAATCTTGATTATAGATATGATCAAAGTTCTAAGAAATGAAATTAGAAAAGTATAGAAGATACAAAAGTACATACTAATAAGGAAATTAAGGTACAATATAAGAATCAAAAAAGACCCTAAGCAAAATGAAGTACACAATAAATGAAAAAAAGTCCTGAATATAAACCATTATCAGTAAACTAGACCACATGATAAATTGAGTCTTATGCATAGTAGATATGTCATTTAAGACAGAGAAGACAAAATGACAATAAAACTAGAATATTAAAGAAATATGGGATAATATGAAATAACCAAGCTTTTGAATAAGTGAAGGTCTAGAAGCAGAAGCTAAAGATATTAGAGATCTCTTTAGAAAAATATCAGAAAATTTTCCAAACATTAAAAAATGAGATAAACTTCAGGAGATATTCAGCACCTCAGTAAAACAAGATCAAAAAAGAACTCCATGCCACAAAATAATCAAAACAACTAAAATAGAGGTCAAAGAGAGAATCTTAAATGTATTGAGAGCAAAAGAAGGTGTGACATTCTGACAAAATAAGAAGCACTCTGGATTTCTCAGTCCCAAGACAAGTGGAAACTAAAAGAATTAATGAATACCAAGCTACCACTAAAGAAAATACTTAAAGAAAGAAAGTACAAAGAAGAAACAAGAAATAAAGAACAGATATAGAAAAGGGATGAATTCCTTCACATGAGCAACTAAGTGAAGGAAAAATAACGCTACCTCAAACAAAAATATAAACCCAGGCATGGTGGTGCATGCTTTTAATCCCAGCATTCAGTAGGCTGAGACAGGAGGACAACGGATGGTGAACAGCATCAGCTACTTAGCGAGGCCCTTTACAACTGAGTGAGACCCTGTTTCAAAATTAAAAAGACTAAAAAAATAGGGCTGGGGGTGTCGCCTAAAGGTATAATGCCCCTGCATTCCATCCCAGTACCACAAAACTCAAAATAACAGGAAATAAAAATCATCTCTCAAAAATAATATTGCATGTCAATTCTCTTAACTCTCCAATTAAAAGGCATAGACCGGGAAAGTAAATTAAAGACCATAATCAAACTACATTGCTTGTAAGAAATGTATTTTACAAGCAACAATACTTAGGCTAAAGATGAAAGGAAGGAAAAAGATATTCCATGGAAATGGAGATAGAAAAAAACCAGGAGTGACAAAGTAAACTTTAAGCCAAAATTTAACAGAACAAAGCAGATCATTTTGTACTAATAAAAAGAACAATCCAAAGCCGGGCATGGCGGCACACACTTGTAATCCCAGTGCTTGGGAGGCTGAGACAGGAGGATCGCACAGGTTCGAAGCCAGCCTCAGCTACTTAGTGAGGCTCTCAGCAACTTAGTGAGACCCTGTTTCCAAATAAAATATAAAATAGGTCTGGGAGTACAGCCCGGAGGGAGGAAGCCTCTGGGTTCCACCCCCAGTACCAAAAAGAAAAAAAAAGAACAATTCAACAAGAAGAGGTAATAATAAATATGTATGCCCCTAACTTGGGTACATCCACTTTTATAAAACAAATTCTCTGTGACATTAAGATTCAAATGGAGTTGGGTATAATAGCACATACTTGTAATCTCAGTACTTGGGAGGCTGAGATAGGAGGATCACAGATTGATAGCCAGTCTCAGCAAACTAATCAGACTTTCTGCAACTAACCAAAACCCTATTTCAAAATAAAAAATAAGCCAGTGTATTGGTACACACTTGTAATCCCATCATTTGGGAAACTGAGACAGGAAGCTTGTGGTTTGTGGCCAGCCTCAGCTACTACTTAGTGAGGCCCTTTGCAACTCAGTGAGACCCTGTTTCAAAATAAGGAATAAAAAAATAGGGCTGGGGTTGTTGCTTGGAGTTAGAATGCCCCTGGATTCCATCCTCAATACTGCAATAAATAAATAAATAAATAAATAAATAAATAAATAAAGAAAGAAAGAAAGAAAGAAAGAAAGAAAGAAAGTAGGGCTGTAGGTATAGTTTAAAGGTAGAATGCCTCTGCATTCAAACCCAGCATGACAAAAAAGGAAAAAGATTCAAATAGACTTCAAAACAATAATATTGCAGTACTTCAACACACCTCTCATATCACTAGATCAAATTTTCAGACAAATGATTAGTAAAGACTATTCAGTCCTACAGGACAATAGAAACCAAATGGACGTAATAGACATATGAAGATTTTTCCACCAAAGAACACCTGAATACACACTCTACACACTCTTTTCAGCTGCTCATAGGAGGTTCTCCAAAATGACAATATTCTTGGTCACATGGCAAGACCTAGCAAATTTAAAATATGTAATATAATTATTTGCATCTTTTCAGATAGTAATGGGATGAAAGTTGAAATCAACGAAAGGTAGACTCAAAGGAGTTATATAAATACATAGAGATTAAATGCTACACTTTTTTTTTTTGTGTGGTACTGGGTATTGAACCCAGGACTTTCTACCTCCAATACACACTCCCACTCCTTTTTGTTTGTTTGTTTGGTTTTTGTTTTTGAAACAGGGTCTTGCTAGGTTGCTGATAGTCTCACTACATTGCTGAGACTGGTCTTTAGTCTAAAATCTTCCTGTCTCAGCCCCTCAAGTACTGGGGTTACAAGCATGCACCACCACAACTGGCTAATGATATACTTTCATACGAAGACTGGATCAAAAAAGAAACAGGAGAAAAATAAAGAATTCCTAGAATTAAATAAAAGACACAACATACCAAAATCTATGGAAAACTTGTAAGATTTTTTTTTGTGTGTGTGTGTGTGTGTGTGTGGTACTGGGGTTCCTGGAAGCCCTTCTACCTCTGGGCTACACTCCCGGACCTATTTTATATATTTTTAAAATTTGAAACAGGGTCACTTAAGCCAGTGAGGCTGGCTCCGAACCAGCGCAATCCTCCTGTCTCCGCCTCCCAAGTGCGGGGATTACAAGTGTGCGCTACCATGCCCGGCTTGTAAGATGGTTTTAAGAGGAAAATTTATAGCAATGAATTTTCAGTATCATTTTCAACCAGGAAGATGCAAATCAAAACTACTCTGAGATTCCATCTAACCCCAATTAGAATGGCAATCATCAAGAATACAAACAACAGTAAATGCAGGCAAGGATGAGGTGAGAAAAGAACTCTTATACCCTGTTGGTGGCATTGCAAATTAGTGTAGACACTAGAAAGATGAGTGTGGAGATTCCTCAGAAAACTGAGGATGGAACCACCATACGATTTGTTTATCCTGGGAATCTTTCTAAAGGAAGTAAAATCAGAATAGTAAGTGACACAGGCATATCTATGATTATAGCAGTACACTAGTAAAATCATGAAACCAGCCTAGGTGTTCATCAAAAGAAAAATGAATTACAAAATTATGGGATATACACAGCATGGTATTCTCCTCCCTCAGCAATAAAGAACAAAATTATGTCATTGCAGGAAAATGGATGGACCTGGAGAACATTATGTTAGGTGAAATTAATCACTCATAGAAGGTGAAGGTCATGGGTTTTCACTTATATGTGGAAGCTAGGGAGTAATTAGAATACCATAGAAACTTTAGATAAAAAAGGAGAAACTCCAGTGAAGCAAAGGAGGGGGCTTATGGGAGGATGGTGGTCGGTGAGGGGAGAGAAAGAAAAAATTAAGGAGATACTTTCATTGATGTTATGTATATGTATAAAATTATTAATGAAAATCTTAATATGTATGGGGAATGGAAGTGAGTTGGGAAGGAACAGGGAAGAAAGGTAACAAGTACTCCGTGTATGTAGGACTCTATTACTCTGAACTACATTATGAAGTGAATCTGCAATGCATCAGTAAAAGTATATTGACAAAAGATTAATGTAATCACAATTCATGGCAGCCTAACTATGGAATCAGCCTAGATGCTCATCAATAGATGAATGGATTATGAAACTATGGCATGTACACATCATCTCAGTGAGTATTCTCACTTTTATAATCCAAAGAACTGACCATGTAATTTAGAAGAAGGAAGAATTATTTGCTCTTATTTAAAGATTTGGGGGGTTAGTTCATTTGAGTCTGGGGTCTGTGAATCTCAGGGAATCAAAAGAGGGAAAGTACGAGGCTTTGCTCTCACATCATGGAGGTCAGAATCAAGAGAGCAAGCGAGCAGAGGAAGAACCACATTGATCCCCATGGCTGCAGCCCGGGACGTGCCTTCTCCATCTACATCCTACTAGCCCAGGCCACCAACCAAATAAAGCCATTACAGTGGATTTATCCACTGCTGAGAATACAACTAAGCCATTTCCAACACTGCTACCTTGGTTCTGTGAGGGCTGGGCAGGGGGAGGGGAACCCCAGATCCAAAGCATTACACACGGAATGAAATTTTACTCAGCCATATAAAGAACCCAGTCATGTTTATTACAGGAAAATAAATAGAACTCGAGACTATTATGCTCAGTGAGATTATCCATTCACAGAAATTGGAGGGTCATATGTTTTCACTCAGATGCGTAAACTAGAGAGAAACTGGGAAACAAAAAGAAACTTCAGTTCAATGAGGGGATACACTGGTGAAACGGGAAAGGGCGACCTGGGGAGGGAGTTGGTGAGGAGAAAGGGGAGACCTGATGAGGGAAACTGAAGAATCCTTTGTTCATACATGAGGGTATCTGTATTAATGTAAATATTATCTGTGGGGAGAGAGGGTATCGGGAGGGCCCTGAGAGAAACGCACAAGCATGCTGTGTGCATGCATGTTTCTTTCACTCAAAGAGTCACTATGATTCATAATTATAATGCACCAACTGAAAAAAAAGATTAATATAACAACTTTTCTGGGTAGACAAACAAGTGATCAAATTCTCATGACATACTTTAGGTTACAAATTTTCTGTTCACTGGCAAAACCATTATGAGCACTTTGGATTTTTCCTTATAAAGAAACAAAATTTTATAATTACTCCCTTTATATCACCAAATCTTTGATGGTTCTTATTTTTTGTACTAAAATTTACTTGAATATAGTCCATCAGTCATATGTTGCTTTTATAATTATGAAAAATCAGTAAGGTTATTTCTATGTTGAAAAAATTATAGTTGGAAATTTTACTTTATTCCATGGGGTAAAAATGCATTTCATGTTTTTTTCATTATGTTTACAAGCACCCTGGGAAAGATCTCTATACTTAACTGCTCCCTATGTTGGGGGATGGGAACAAGTCTAACTGACCAGAAGTAAAATCATTTATTAAAGAATATCACTTAAATAAGAGGAGTGTCCTCAGAATTTTTGGATATATGTAACCTTGATTATAGGAATTAAATAAAAAGTATGTTTTACATTTTCAGTCCTTCTTCCCACCTCAAAAAAATCCATAGGCTCCACATAGTACATGCTTCAGAGCGTGGAGACAGGAGAGCATATGGAGCCATGCTAAGGTGTCCAAAGTGGCTTACAGGGCAGGTGGAACTTACCCTGGCTCTTGGAGATGGTTTTGGCATCTCTTTTTCTAAGTCTTTTGTTAACAGGATGGGATGAGAGTTCTTATAGCTGGCCTCCTATAAGAAAAGTATTGAAGTAATGTTAGAGATTCAAAAACACTTTTCTTAACCAGAAATTGTAATGTAGTCAAAAGCAGTTTTTCAGGGAGACACAGCATTTCTAGTCTGGGTGGTTCTATAGGCAGCAGGTGAGATTGTGGTGAGGAGTCCAGATGCTTCTTTCTTGTCCCATATGACAGTGAAGTGAGAGAAGAAGCATCAGAGAAGGTATGGAGCATACAGGACTTACAAGTCCAGAAATGGTCATTAAAAATCTTCTCTAGTTGGGCGTGGTGGCGCACGCTTGTAATCCTCGCGCTTGGGAGGCAGAGACAGGAGGATCGCGCAGGTTCGAAGTCAGCCACACGCGCTGGCTTAGGAGACCCTGTTTCCAAATAAAAATGTAAAAATAGGTCTGGGAGTGTAGCCCGGAGGTAGAAGGGCTTCCAGAAACCCCAGTACCACCAAAAAAAAAAAAAAAAAATCTTCTCTACACTGGCCGGACACTTTATCATGCACACACAGCCTTTACAAACAGACAGCTCACTCATATTTTGAGAATGGAAAAGCTAATTCTCCAGCTCACTCATATTTTGAGAATGGAAAAGCTAATTCTCCAAGATACCAAACAACAAATTGTTCCAATGTTCCCCATAACAGATGGGTCTGACCCTTTACATATTTTAAGCAAATTTCTTCAAATAATTTAGCAAACTACTATTGGAAAGTGATAGTAAATCATACTGATACCTTTCTTTTTGTTGGTGCATTATGGCCATATATCTTAATACAAGATGATAGAGAAATACATGCATACATCATTCATTTAGCCCTTCCTCACTTCCCACCCCATTTCCTCCCTCTCCCTCCTTTTCATGTTTGTTTTAGTGATTGACTTTGATGTGTGTGAATGTACATCATGTACATCAGGGGATTTCCCTCTTCTGCTTCAGTTAGGTCACCTTATTTGCTCATCTATGGTTTCTCCATCTAGAGTTCCTCCTATGACATATTTTCTCAGCTTCCACATATTAGGAAGAGAGTCTGATTTTGTACTTTTTTGTTTTTTGTTTGTGGTACTGGGGATGGAACACTTCTACCTCCGGGCTACACTCCCAGACCTATTTTTTATTTGGAAACAGGGTCTCTTAAGGCAGTGAGGCTGGCTTCGAAGCTGCGTGATCCTCCTGTCTCCCTCCCAAGCACGGGGATTACAAGCATGTGCCACCACGCCCGGCGACTTTTTACTTTTTGAAACTGACTCTCATTTAGCATAATGTTCTCCAGCTCCATCCCACCAAATGACATGATTTTGTTCTTTATGGCTGAGTAAAATTCCATTGTGTACATATCCCATTGTTTTGTAATCCATTCATTTTTTTGGGGGGGTTATGAAATATTTTTATTTTTTTATCTTTTTTATTGGTGCAATGTATTCATACATCATAATGGTATAAAGAAAATACTTTTGTAGACATACATGCACATATCACCCAGTTAGACCCTACCCGATCCCCACCCCGTTCCATCCCCATCGCTCCTTCCCATGCCTGGCTTAGTGGTTGACATCTAGTTTTATAGCAATTTATCCAATATTAATGATGATAATCTCAAATAAGAGTTTTATTTGTCTGATACCAAGCTTTTGATAACTTAAAGATAACATTTCAATATTTCTTTTTGCTTTCTTATCAGAGAATATTTTTTCTTTTTTTAGATGAAACTATCATACATTTATTTATTTATTCTTTAGAAAAAATCTATCCTGATATGGAATATGGACTCTAGATACCCATAACAATCTTGAAGGAGGACAAAGCTAGAAGATGTATATTTTCTGATTTCAAACCAAATAAAGCTACAATAATTGAAACAGTGTAGTACTATTCTAAAGGCAGATATATAAACCATTAGAATTAAATAAAAGCCTAGAGATAAATTCTTCCATATATTGTCAAGTTATTTTTGACAAGGTTTCCACGAACATTTGGTGGAGGAAATAATAATCTTTTAACTAAATATTGTTGAAAAATAATAATTACATGAAAAAGAATAAAATTGGACCCTTACCTAACACATATACAAATATTAACTTAAAATAGATAAAAGACCTAAATATAAATCTTAAGACTATAAACTTTTAGAAGAAAATCTGGGTCATAAAACCTCACAACATTGAAATTGGCAGTGATTTCTTGGATATGATTTCAATGGCACAGGCAACAAAAGGGTATACAAACTCCCTAAAAAAAATATTGTATATCCAAAGACAATGTAAAGAGAGTTAAAAGTTACTGATAGAATGGGATAAAATATTTCCAAATGCTATATCTGAAGGTACATTAATATTCCAAATAGAAATCCTAAAAGTTAGCAACAATAAAAGCAAACAATACAATTTAGAGATAGGTAAAAGACTAACATAAATAATGAATCTCCACAGATAACCAGTCTTAGTTGTCTGTTGGATGGAAAATCTTGTTTCTCTGGTTCTGGTGTGTGTTACCTATTTCTTCTTTGTAGTTAATCTCTTTGAGTATTTTCTCTAGCGCTGGGTTTGAAGACATAAATTCCTTCAGTTTCTGTTTGTCATGGAAGCTTCTTATTTCCCCATCTAATTTGATAGAAAGTTTTGCTGGGTAGGAAATTTTTGGCTGGAAGTTGTTTTCTTTCAGAGTTTGGAATATGTTACTCCAAGCCCTTCTGGCTCTCATGACTTGGTTTGGGAAGTCTGGAGTGATTCTAATTGGTTTGCCTCTGAATGTCACTTGGCCCTTTGTTTTTGTTGCCTTTAAGATTCTCTGCTTGGCTTCCACATTGGTCATTTTGACAATTATGTGGTGTGGGGATCCTCTTCTCCGATCCTGTCTAAAGGGAATTCTATAAGTTTCCTGGACCTGTGTATCGACCTCTTGCTTTATGTTTGGAAAATTTTCTGTTATTACTTCATTGAAAAGATTGTTGATCCCTTTGGTTTCACCTTCTTTTCCCTCCTCCATTCCAATTATTCTTAGGTTAGCTCTCTTAAAATCGACCCATATTTCTTCAATGTCAGATTCCTGCTGTAGGATTTTTTTTTTCTAAATTAGAAACTATGCATTCATTTTTTGAATGATCATCTTCTAAGAGTGAGATTCTATTCTCCATGTGGTCTAATCGGTTGTTTGTACTTTGAATTGAAGCCTTTACTTCATTAATTGCATCCTTTATCTCTTTTTGGCTCTCTCTGAATTCTTTTCGAAATTCCTCTATTATTTCTACAGTTATTTTCCTGATTTAATCTTCTATAAATCTCTGAATTTCTGTTTTATCAGGTTCTGATGTTGTGGGGTTGTGGGCATTCATTGCTCCATTGTTATTCCTCTTTCCCATGATTTCGGAAGTTTGTGCCTTCTCTGGGTTCTTCCCTTGGGTCACTATGACTTCACTTAAGGTGCTCTGTATCTCAAGTCTGTGGTATCTCGGTCCCCACTACTCCTTTACTGGGTTGTATCGCAGAGTCTCAGACCCTGGGAGTCAATCGAGGCTGCTTTAGACCATGGGGGGTGCCAGGTTGGGCGTTCTCCTATGGTGTGATATCTCTGCCACCGTCACTCCCCCACTGGGTCAAGTCCCTGGGAGTACAGTACTGGAATTTCTCCCCTAGGGGCCACAATTTGACTCACTGTTGTTGAGTGCGCAGATGGAGCTTTCATGGACTCAGTGAATTCGCTGCTGCTGCCACCGGTGGCAATATGGCGCCACTGCTACGCCCTCGGCTGTGAAGCTGGTGTATTTCTTTTCTGTTTTTGAGCTCCGCTCTGAGTCCCTGCAGGGTGTGCTGAGCCCAGCCTCTGGGAGCTTTAGATGCTCCCTGCGTCAAGAAATCTGCCAAATTCCTTCCGACTGATCTGCAGCGGCTCACCTCGGCTCGCTGTCCGCTGCTATTCTCTGGAGGCTGGTGGGCTGTTGAGTGTGTTGGTCTGGTGCCATCCGGTGAGTTCGCCGCTGCCACTGGCAGTAAGGCGCTGCTGCCACGTCCTCGGGCTTGATCCAGCATGTCTCCTCTCTGGTTCTGAGCTCCGTTATGAGTTCCCCTCCTCTCTGGAGCCTGGTGGTGCAAGGGAAAATAGCGCCCACCGCTTCACACCGCAGCTCTGGCTGCAGCACTGCGGTCTGGTTTCTGGTGTCTCGTTTTTACAGCCCTCTTTTTCTCTGTCCCTTGAAATTACATTTCTTGTTTCTCTGCTGATGGTGTTTTCTGGCTATGAAAGGCGCTGATTTTGTGGTAATAGAGATTGGTTGTTAGCGGGGCTCATAAGCCCCACTTTTCTATGTCACCATCTTCTCGGAAGTCTCCCATTCATTTGTTGATAAACATCTTGGCTGGGTCTGTAGTTTGGAAATTTTGCACTGTGCAGCTATGAACATAGATACATTAGAACATAGATACATTAGTTTGGTCGTTTGGTTTTCATTCTTTTGAGTAGATACCCAGAAGTGATATTATTGGATCATATGGTAGGCTCTTTTCTATTCTTCTGAAGATCCTTCATACTGTTTTCCAAAGTGGTTGCACTAATTTGCAATCCCAACAATGTACTAGAGTTCCCACTTCTCCACACCCTCACCAGCATTTGTTGTTGTTTGTGTTTTTAATAATTGCCATTCTAATTGGAGTTGGTTAAAATATCTGGGTAGTTTTGATTTGCATCTCTCTGGTTGAACATATTTTCATAACTTTATTGGCCATTTAAATTTATTCTTTTCTGAAGTATTTGCTCCTTGATTGGGTTGTTTTCTTAGTGGCAAGTTTCTTGAGTTCTCTGTATATTATAGCTATTAGTACTCTATTGGAGGAATAGCTGGCAAAAGTTTTCTCCCATTCAGTTGGCTCTTTGTTGAGGTTTTTGATAGTTTTCTTTGCTTTATAGAACTCTTCAGTTTCATGCAACCCCACACATTGATCCTTCTTTTAATTTCTTATGTCTTTGGGGTCTTGATGAGAACGTTTTGACCTGTGCCTATGTGTTGAAGTGTTGGACTTGTGCCCTCTTCAAGGAGCGGCAAGGTCTCTGGTCTAATTTCTAAGTCATTGATCCATCTTGAATTGACTATTGTGCAGGGTGAGAAAGTGGTCGTTATGTCCATTTTTTCTGCATACATTTAACCAGTTTTGCCAACACTATTTATTGATAAGGCTATCTTTTTTCCAGTGTATGTCTTTGGCCCCTTTGTCAAAAATCAATTGGTTATAAGTGTATGGATTTGCTTCTGAGTCTTCTGTTCTGCTCCATTGGTCTATGTGTCTATTTCTTTGTGCCAATATCATGCTGTTTTTATTACTATGGCTTTGTAATATAGTTTGAGGTTAGGTATTGTGATGCCTCCTGTATGGTTCTTGTTGCTGTGAACTATTTTGGCTATTCTGGTTTGTTTTGTTGTTCTTTAATGAATTTAAGAACTGATTTTTCTATGTCTGTGAGGAATGACCTAGGTAATTTAATGGGTATTGTATTGAATCTATAGATCACTTTTTGGGAAACATAAGAAAAAGAGAAAATCACCAAATAAATAACCCAATGACACAACTCAAAGCCCTTGAAAAATAGGAACAGTCTAACCCCAAAGCCAGTAGAAGACAGAAAATCATTATTAGAGTTCCCACTTCTTCACACCCTCACCAGCATTTGTTGTTGTTTGTGGGTTGTTTTTTAATTGTGGGTCTGGGGATGGAACCCATAAGACATTTGACCTCCAAGCAATACCCCCTGCCTTATTTTTTATTCTTTATTTTCAAACAGGGTTTCATTAAGTTGCAGAGGGCCTCACTAAATAGCTGAGGCTGTCTGTGAATCGTGATCCTCCAGTCTCAGCCTCCAGAATGCTGGTATTACAAGCATGCACCACCACACCCGGCCCTTGTTTATTTGTTTGTTTGTTTGGTGGTACTGAGGATGGAACCCTTCTACCTCTGGGCTACACTCCCAGACCTATTTTATATTTTTATTTGGAAACAGGGTCTCTTAAGACAGCGAGGCTGGCTTTGAACCTGTCAGATCCTCCTGTCTCCACCTCCCAAGCTCAGGGATTACAAGCATGTGCCACCACGCCCAGCACATCTTGCTTGTATTTTTAATGATGCCATTCTAATTGGAGTTAGGTGAAATCTATACTGATACCTTAACTGTGGGCAAAGGCTGAGTATCTGTTTCCAAAATTATTACACTTTTAAATCTTTGGTTCACACAAAAACAATATTTACAAAAGTAATGGTAGAAATTATAAGGAGGTGACTCAGCTAGAACTGGACATATTTACTATTTATTTCTGTGTTGTAAACAGAAATGATAGTGATCTTGCTTATTTAGTTTTTATCAATAATGCAGAGCTTCTTTCTTTTTCTTTAATGTGCTTTTATTGGTGCATTATAGTCTCATATCATAATGTAAATCATGTTGACAATGACAAACCACCAACCTGAATAAGTTTTCTATAGATATTTCTCTTACATTTTTCAAATTAACATTAAAAAAGGAATGTTACAGACTATAAATCCAAGGAAAAAGTAAGTCACATTCTTTGATGTGCTCCATAACATTTCCTTCTACAGCCCATAGACATGGGCTTCCCCTACCATGCCTAAATTCCACTAATTTAAGTCACTGAGTATTTTTTTCCAATTTATTTTAGGGTTTACCATATTCTTGTACTGTTATCAGTGTATTAAAGTCTCACATCATAATGTAGTTCATAGTCATAGTGTCATACTACACTACTAAAATTTTCTGGCATTACATTTGTTTATTTCTAAAGGGAACAGTACAGTATTTGAATTAAATGTCCCTAAAGAAAATAACAATATTGAATCTTATGACTTAATCAGGCACTGTGCTAAAACTTTGCATTCATAATGCCATCTACCCCCTCCAACATCCCGGAGGCAGATAATATTGTCATCACTCCTCTTTTAACACAAAAAAGATTACAAGGTTTGGTAAACTTACTCATGATCACAATGACTCGTGGATGATTCTGTAGAACTTTAAGACCTAAGCTCTTAGTAACTTTATATGCTACTTTTCATCTCCTACATACTTAAAATCTCTACACTAAATTGTGAAGCTATAGCATTTTTAGAGCCCATAGAGTTTTTTTAAGTTAACTAGTCTACCCCCTAACATTAGAGATGAGGAACTTGGATCCTGAGATGACATGCCCAAGGTTACCTCAAGGAGGAGAGGTAAAGCAGAGACCCATGCCTGGACCCCAAGGCAGGTCATGGCCCCTGTCGTCAGGTTTGTGTGAAGGAACAAGATTCCCAGGTTCAGGGGACCAGATGCCTCTTATCAGCTGCCTGTGGCCTCACATCCAGCCTCACATAAGGACCCAAGGGCACACTTCTGAGATTCCCAACGAAGTATACATTCCAGTCCTACCATTTCCCACCAGTTACAACACCTGCTAGGGGTAAGTCGCTTTCTGGAAATAGTGAATGACTCCATTCCTGCTTCTGACTCACCATCAGAAGGATAAACTATATCCAGCATGACATTTAGTAGAGCCAAGTGACTAACTGCATCATCCATTGTGTAACGTGACTATACTTGGATACAATAATTATGCTTAATTCTTGTACCCCTTTTTAAAACTACTGGTATGCAAATGCTAAAATGCAATGAGATTAAACAAGGCTGACTAGTAAGGGAAATTAGTAGGAATGAAGAATCTTTGTTTATGACTGTCTTGGTGTTTACAAATGCCTATAATTCTCTCTTCCTTAGGCATAAACTAGAAGTAATAGTATTTTTTCTAATTAACCCTATTTTTCCTCCCTGTCCCCATGAATTCATGAGCACAAGGTTGACAGCTTTCCTCTATAAGACTCTGAAAGCATTTCCTCTAAGCTTTATCTCCAAGCATCACCCACATGAGTGTTTTTTTATTCTTTTATTGGTGTATTGTAGTCTCATATTATACTGTAGTTCATAGTAATGATGACATACATTCACACAGCAGTTGGTGGGTTTTCCCCTAGGTTAATTATTTTTGTTGTTGTTGTTATTGTTTTATGATTTTTGAATTTAGACAACAGAGACAATGTAAGGTTTGAGGGATCAGACTGAATCCAGAGTCAGGAGATCTGGCTCTTGGCTCTCTAGTAATTAGCTGCTGGAATCTCACAGCCATTTTAACCTCTTGGGCTGCCCTTAAGTTCAAAGATCTATGTGACAAAGGGATTGGGTTAGACGAGCTCCCAGAATCTGGCTAGTTCCAAACTTCAAGATTTTATAGCCAAGAATGGTTGTGCATTCCTGTAATCCCAGTACTTAAAAGGCTAAGGCAGGAGTAGCACATGTTCAGGGCCAGCCTCAGCAATATAGCAAAACTCTCAGTAATTGAGCAAGTCCCTGTTTCAAAACCAAACCAAACAATAAACAAACAATCCAACAGATTTTATGATTCTTCCAAGAAGAAGCATGATTTCTTGACATAAAGACAAGCCACTATCTGATTAGAATTGTACTCCCAATGACCACCCCTACCAAGTCCCACTAAACCCTGGGCCCTGATAAAGCAGTGAGCAGTGAGCCAGGGACTTTCAGTGCCAAAGGACACAGGGGACACCTTCCTGAGAGGCCAGTGCCACTTACTCAAATTTCTGGAAAAAAATTAAATAATCCAACTAGTAGGTTAAGTATAGTAATGACTTAATGTATTCCTTTAAAACATAAAGTGTGAAATATTTTTATGATGAAGTGTTTTTAAAATGCAGACTTAAAAAGTATATGAGTGTACAATGACACTCAGTTATTTGGCTAAAAGAATTGGATACTTATGTCCATATAAAAACTCATAACACAAATGCTCACAGAAATTTATTATTTATTTATATAAGCCAAAAAGTGGCAGCAATCTAAATAGCCATCAACTGATGAACGGATGAACAAAACATTGGATACCACATAATGGAATGCTATAACAAGGAATGACGTATGGATACGTGATATATAATGGGGGTAGATTCACCTTAAAAACATTATCCTGAGTAAAAGAAGTTAGACACAGAAGAACACATATCCTTATAAAATGTTCAGAGCCGGCAAATATTTAGTGAAAGCAGATCAGTGGCTGCCAAAGGCCACAAGGAAGGGGAGTGCAGTGACTGCTAATGGGGTCTGGTCTGTATGAGATTTCTTTATGGGGTGATAAAAGTGTTTTGGAATTATGTAATGATGATAGTTGCACAACTATGCGAACATACTAAAAACCAATAGATTTTATGTTTTACAAGGGTGAATTTTATGATATGCGATATGTGGTTTTTTCCCCAGAAAGCTATTTAAAGCAAGTCTCCACACTTCCAGGGCAAAGAGAAGAGACCTTGGATTTGTGCTCAAGCTTTTACCTTGTAAGTACTTCTCTGAAAAGGTGTGAAGTGAGATGTGTTGTTTCTAAGTGTTAAGCTATATGTGGGCATACAAGTTCATTCAACAAATATTAACTGAATGCCTACAGGTTGTGGTGCAATGCTGGGAACTGGAAAGTGGAGTGACAAATTGGACATGAATCCATCATCAGGATTTTGCATTCATTTTAAATGAGTGGCCTGCTACACGAGAGTTTGACAGGACTGACTGCTCACTCTAATGACTTGTGCAACAGCTACTTGCTTAAACCAGCTATGCCAAATATCATGAAAACACTATTTAAAAATACAATAGAGAAAGAAGAAAATGCCTTGTTTATCATGGCCTTGCTGACAGTACTAATCAACGATTCATGACATTAAAATACAGAAAAGTACTCACTGTTCCTCAGCCTCGCACACTACCCTCGCAGGCCTCCTGGATTTTGTCCCGCCCTCCTGCCCCATCCAGGCTTTACCCGGCTCCCTTGGAGAGGACTCGATTCCCAGTGAATCACTGCTGCTCTCCCTTCCCACTTATCTCTATTTCTATGTCCCCATTTTTTTTTTTTTTTTTTTTTTTGGTGCTAGGGTTCGAACCCAGAGGCATTCTACCTCCAAGCTACACTCCTAGCCCTATTTTATTTTTAATATTAGCTAGGTTAATGAGAGTCTCACTATTACTGAGTCTGTCCTCAAATCTTTGATCTTCCTGTCTCAGCCTCCCAAGTACTAGGATTACAGGAATGTGCCACCACTCATGGGTCTTTATACCCTTTTTATATTTTTTAATATCCTCATAGATATCTGACTTTAAGTTACACTAATTGGTTTTAATTCTTTTTTTGGAAGTGGGGGCTGAACCTGGGGCATTTGTAGTTCCTAGGTACACCTCCAGCCATATTAGATGTTTTATTTTGAAACAGAGTCTCTCTAAGTTGCTGAGGCTGGCTTCGAACCTGGGATCCTCCTATCTCAGCCTCCCAAGTACTGGGATTGCAGGCATGCACTACCGTACCAGGCAGTTTTAATTCCTTTGTTCAACCCACCTAATCTGTAAGGGTATTTGGTTAGTGTGGTCCATGAATACATGCACAGGGCCTAGAAGAGGATTTATCACATAGTAGGAGCTTAATTGTTGACTGAATGAGTAAACTGAATGAAGGAATAAAATCCCTTTTGTAACCCTTCAAACCCCTCTCTGTATCACTCCTACTTCCAATTCTCTTCTTAAACAGCTTACATTTAATGATCTTTTATCCCCTTTTAATACCCTTGATTTCCTTCCTCCAGTCTACAATCATTGTATTGTTCTCACAAAAGCAAAACTGTGGATGCATCCAGCTATCTGAGTTCTCTGTGCTGGGGACAGAGCAACTGAAAGTGACTGGAGAAAATTGATCAAACTGGTTGACTGGATTCACCTTAAACTTATGGCCATAAACCTTGAGTGAGCCCTTTATCATACACAGCAATCAGCTATACTTCTTCAGTAACTTGATTTTCCAATCCCCAGAATGGTACTTAATGCCCCCCTTTTTAAATACCTTTCTTCCCATTCTCATTTTAAATTTTTCTGATCGCATCAGTGTGGAAGTGATCACTGTTCCACCATAAAATCTGAAAACCTGGTGGAAATTATCCTATCCTCTCTGGCTCCCTTCCAGCTACAATGAGACCCCAGGCCTCTCACAGAGAGATTCCCTCCTGTGCTCCCTGGGTCTCATCTGCTCTCATCTTCCCCAGGACTTTGCTTATGATCCCCTTTCATTCCCTCTCCATTAGATCATTCTCATTCATCACATGCATAGCCTGGAAATACAGCCCATTGGCTTTTGTTTGTTTGTTCATTGCTCCTTCCCAATCTGCTTGGTTTTTATGGTCTCGTTAGCTATTCTATGAAAAAATTCCAAACAGTCAGAATTCAGTCTCCATCTTACTTGGGTTTTTAGTAACATGTACCATGAAACTCTTTGATCTTGAATTACTTTCTTCTATTAGCTTTCATAAATCATTGACAGGACCATGTGATGGTTAATTTTAGGTGTCAACTTGACTAGATTAAGATACACGGATATCATCAAAGCATCATTTCTGGGCATGTGTATGTAAATGTTTCAGTGGATTCAGGAAGGAAGATTGGAGGTCACTCCATGTGTTCTGGAACCATCCAATTGGCTGAGGACCTGACTGTGACAAAAAGGCTGAGCAAAGGTAAATCAAGACTCTATTTCTCAAGCTGAGACACACATCTCTGCCCTTTGACATCAGAATTCTAGGTTCTCCAAGTTTTGGACTCCAGGACTTGCAACAGTGGCCCTTCTAGTGGTCACACGTTGGGACATGGATTGTGCACTGCTCCCATTTTCCCTGGTTCCCGGCTTTCACACAGCACATCATGGAGCTCCTCAGTCTCCATAATCATGTGAATCAATCTCCATAATGAATCCTCTTTTATACATCTCTATTTCTATCTATACCCTACATGTTCTGTCTCTCTAGAGAAATGTAACTTAGGGAAAAAACATTTTCCTGCCTCACTGACCAACTCTGTACAATCTTCTTGTCTGCTGATTCTCCTCTACACAATCAAGGTACTTGCTTATGGTTTATTTTCTGGATCTTTTACTAAGGAAGTCAATGAAAGTAAATAGTTTTTGTTCTTTACTCACTACCACAATGTCATAGAAAAGTACTTGTATAGTAGTAGGAGCTCAATAAAGTGCTGAGAAAATGAATAAATGAAGTTGGAGTGATTTGAGAGTTGACCCAGAAAGTTTTCTTTCCTCAAATGATGAAAGCATTTTTCACTTTTGTGGCTTTATAACCAATAATACTAATGACACCTAAAGTTGTATCTCTGTCTTTATAATTTCCCCTCTAATTGCCTCCTTGGCAATTCTGCTTGTTCATCTAACAAGCACCTAAACTTAGCACTGTGCATTATGTTAGCACTGTGCAAACTTGAGCTTGTGCATTATCAGAACAAACATTAGCCAATGGCACCTTGTTGCTCAAGCCAGTGTCTTAGGAATCTACCTGATTCCTCTTTTGCTATACCTCCTATATCCAACTCATTACCAATTCCAGAGAGAATTATCTCCAAGAGAAGCTTAATCCATCCATTCCTACATCACCCCAGTCATAATCATTATTTCTCACCTCAATCACTATGAACATGTTGGCTTCTATAAGCTTTGTACATGCAAACAAGATGTCATCTCCTCACCCCAAACATTCCAATGTCTTATCATGCCTCCTGGGAGAATATCCAAGCTCTTACCATGAGCCACAGGGCCGCCTCCTCTAACCTGCCTCATACCGCCCTCTGCCTTGTTATGCCTCAGCCATGATGGCCTTCTTTTCTGTTCTCCAAATGTTCCCAGTCCTTTCCCACCATCAGGCCTTTGTCATCCTTCAGCTCTCTGCCTAGAACATGTTCCTATCACTTCTTTGGCATAGCCAGTGCATTCTTGTCTTTTCAGTTTCTCTGCTGTGGCCCCAGAGCAGCCTTTTCTTTTCTTTTTTTTTTTTTTTTTTTTTTTTTGCGGGTCTGGGGATGGAACCCAGGGGCATTTGACCTCCAAGCTACACCCCCTGCCCAATTTTTTATTCTTTATTTTGAAACAGGGTCTCACTGAGTTGCAGAGGCCTCACTAAGTAGCTGAGACTGTCCACGGACCGCGAACCTCAGGTCTCAGCCTCCCAAATGCTGGGATTACAAGCGTGCGCCACCACGCCCAGCAAGAGCAGCCTTTTTTAACTACCCAATCTACAGAGGCTGCCTTTGCCTATGCTCTTCTCTTTCTAACCTGCTTCATTTCAATTAGGGTATTTTTTAAATTTTTAATTGCTTTGTTCAATTTTTAAATTTATTTGTTTGTTGTCTCTCACCCCCAAAGAGAGCAAAGATCTGTGATCAATGTATCTAACTGTCCAGCAGGTTTCTAGTAAATATTTGCTTAAAGAGAAAAACCACGTCAATGCCTTCATTTATCTCCTTTTTGGTATTAATTTCCTAACAACAGAAAAATTTGGTGGACTCACTCTGATGGGAGAAGCAGATAATCACACATTTTCTAACTGCCAGGGTAATACAATGATGGGTGAAGGTAGGTACAAAAAACGTTCCAACAGTGAGGAGCTATCACAGAGCTGCATTCGGTGTTCTGGGGTCAAACTCACAAAAGTTGATTGGATTCTACTTGGTGATCTGGAGAAGAGATGATAGCACACTGATAATAATTACAAACTACTAAGCTAATGTGGTTTGGCTTAACCTAATACGCTCAGTTCTATTCACTTTCCTGAAAATGACATAGTTTACTTATTCTTTATGGTTGAATAAAAGTCCATGGTGCATACACATATACAACACATTTTATTTATGCATATATCTTTGGTAGACACTTAGGTTGGTTCCATTATTTGGCACTTGTGAATTGTACTACTATAAACATGGTGGTCAGTCTGTCTTACAGGGTGTCCTAGTCCTTTTTCTGCTGCTATCACAAAATACTACAGACTGGCTAATTTATGAATGACAGAAATTTATCTGGCTCATGGTTCTGGAGGCCAGGAAGTCCAAGAACAGATGTCAGCATCTGGTGAGGGTCTTCACCCTGCATCACAGCATAGCAGGAGGGTAAGTGACCACATGTGAGACAGAGAGTCATGAAAGCAGGCTGAACCTTTCCTTTCATTAGGAACCCACTCACTCCTGACATGAAGGTCTAAGGTCAGATAAGGGTATGTACCATGAAGGTAGAGTGCTCATCACATTCCTCTCAAGGGTCTCATATTTAACACTGTTATAATGGTAGTTACATTTTGACAGGAGTATAGGAGAAAACATTCATAGCAAAGGGGAATGTAGAGAAATGATTAATCTGTCAAAATGAATTAGGTAGGTGGAAGTCTCTTCAGCAAGCTTTTATTGTATGTGCTAACACATGTGAACAATTAATGCCTAGCATAGTTATTATGACTCTCCAGAAGGGAATATGAGCTTATTATTCATTTATATAAATATGGTACAATTTAGTGAACATTTTGAGTAAATATAAAGAACCAGAAGACTCAAGAATGTATGAGTTGCTCCACAACTTTTAGAGAAAAGCTAGTGTGTAAGGAAATATATTGTTCTTAAGCCTTAAAGAACTTAAAATGCAAAACAAGAGAAGAAACCAACTCACGTAAGGCAGAATGTGAGATTTATTTAAAAAAAAAAAAAAGCCAGGCGTGGTGGCGCACGCTTGTAATCCCCGCGTTTGGGAGGCGGAGACAGGAGGATCGCGCAGGTTCGAAGCCAGCCGTGCTGGCGTAAGAGACCCTGTTTCAAAAATATAAAATAGGTCTGGGGGTGTAGCCCGGAGGAGGGAGGGCTTCCAGGAACCCCAGTACCACAAAAAAAAAAAAGAACTGAACCTGAGGAATGGGGAGCTACTTGGTAGAGCAGAACTTGAGGTTATCTGAGTTGGACCTACACGAATGCACCCAGCAGAAGCAGATCTTGCCACCTGAACTGAGACCAAGATATGTGTTTAGGCTGTTAAGTAGAGGAATGGAGATGACAGCAGAGAAGGAGACAGTCCATGAGGAATGTCATTATTCTGCTTCTACAGAGTTCTGAAGCTTAAACTTAGGGGGAAATTTTGGGAAACTGTAAAACACACACTTTAAAAGTATCTCAACCAAGGAAGAGAGGAACTCAAAATTTATATCTAATATTCCTTATGCATTGGTCAAGGGCTTCCCTGGAGGGAAATGCATGTCTAGGTACTTCTAACAAAAGTATAACTTCTATCCCTAGGACAATAAGTAAAGAACATATTAGAAATTCAGCTCTATAGAAAATGAAATTAATATCTGAAAATCTATAAATATTGACTCGTCATTGACTGGTGCCCATTTGCCAGTTAGACAGCCATAATGATTTTAAGTAGGCAACTTCTGAGATGTCAGTTTCAGAGTATTACCATCTCCCTGTAAACAGTGGATAGGTTATGTAGCATACTGGTGTTTTTTTTATAAACAAGAACAACTTTTCTTCTGCTAAATATTCCTCTTTAGGTGTGGTGGCACACACTTGTAATCCCCGCGCTTGGGAGGCTGAGACAGGAGGATCACACAGGTTCGAAGCAAGCCTCCACTGGCTTAAAGAGACCCTGTTTTCAAATAAAAAGTATAAAATAGGTCTGAGAGTGTAGCCCAGAGGTAGAAGGCCCCTGGGTTCCATCCCCAGTACCACACACACAAAAAAATCCTCTTTATAGGAGGGAAGGAATGTAACACCTGGTAGATACAACTAATCTATCTCAATAATTCCTGAGCAGACATGACTTTCAAGTGTTTATCTGTAATCACTCTATAAAACAAAACTAGGGAGAAGAAATTAACAGCAATCTGAATTGTAAATATATAACTATAATCTGAAAAGTAGAGCCATAAAGGCACTCCAAGCTAAGCAATAAACTTTAATTCTACTTTTATTACTAAATGCTTTATACTTCTTGATAATATAATTATTTTCCACTAGTAGTTTTACCAGCAAACAACATTCCATCGTGCAATTTTATCTTTGCTTTTCCTAAACATCATTTAATATTTTTAACCTTCAAACTCAGAAGTTATCTAAAACTCATAAATCACCATCTAAAGACAGATTTGCCTGAAGAGATAAAGAAATGAATTTCAATTTAGTGCTACCTTTGAATTTCTAGGTGTTCAAAATTATAAAAAACATATGGTGGTTACAAGTTAATCCTTCTTCCTATGTAAGTTTATCAATATAAAAAGAAGATAAAATTCAGACTACAACAACAAACAACAAACAAAAACATCTCTTATTTCCTACCTGCTTCCCAGAAGTCTGGAGTATTCCCCAAAGTCTACAGAAAAAGCTAGGTGTAGTGAAAACCTACAAGGTAGCTGGGAGTGATGACACACGCCTATAATCCCAGTACTAGGGAGGCTAAGACAGGAGGTCACCAGTTCACAGCCAGCCTCAGCAACTTAATGAGACCCTTTTCCAAAATAAAAAATAGAATAGGGCTGGGGATGTAACCTAGAGGTAGGATGGCCCTGGGTTCAATCCCCAATTCCACACAAAAGAGAAAGTAAGGAAGGGAGGGAGGAGAGATGGGAGGGAAAGTCTACAGAACCAGAGTCCACAGAACTGGGTTCAAGTACTCCCCTGAAACTAGATTGCTACAATATGTACTTAGTGAGTGAATAAATGTACAAATGCTCATGACGTGGTAGTCCTACTTAAAACTCAAAAATTTTAAGACTATAAACTTTTTTCAACAATATTTAGTTAAAAGATTATTATTTCCTCCACCAAATGTTCGTGGAAACCTTGTCAAAAATAACTTGACAATATATGGAAGAATTTATCTCTAGGCTTTTATTTAACTCCAGTGGTTTATATATCTGCCTTTAGAACAGTACTACACTGTTTCAATTATTGTAGCTTTGTATGGTTTAAAATCAGAAAATATATATCTTCTAGCTTTGTTCTTTTTCGAGATCGTTTTGGGTACCTAGAGTCCATATTCCATATTAGGATAGATTTTTTTCTGAAAAATAAATATATAAATATATGATAGTTTCACTTAAAAAAAAAGAAAAAAATATTCTCTGGTAAGAAAGAAAAAAGAAATATTGAAATGTTATCTTTAAGTCATCAAAAGCTTGGTATCAGACAAATGAAACTGTTATGTGAGATTATCATTTTTAATTTTGGATAAATTGCTACAGTCTACCATTTTTAGTTTTCTCATCTGCAAAGTGGGACTAAGATCCCTGATTTGGAGGGTCACTGTGAGAAGTAAATGCGATGATATGTGTAGAATAACAGTGTAAGTTATGCCCCTCTGCCTTTTATCCTCTATTCCTGTGCTGACACTGGTGGTTGTAGACTGTCAGATCCCTTAGGGACAGGGACATGTTTTGTTTATTTTCTGAGCTCCCCCCTCAACTCCCATCCCAGCACTCAGTCCTGTGCTTTGCACTGAATAACCTTGGATAAAAAAAGTGAGCAAATATTTGTTGAAGGTAATAGTGCTCAGGCCATAGCCTCTAATAAAAATGGAAACACGTGTAATGGAGCTCATGTGATACATCAGTTTATGTGATGAGTGACTTTGGCTCTACATGAATAAGAATGAACTTTGT
The DNA here is from genome assembly GCF_963383645.1 of Muscardinus avellanarius. Taxonomy (NCBI): domain Eukaryota; kingdom Metazoa; phylum Chordata; class Mammalia; order Rodentia; family Gliridae; genus Muscardinus; species Muscardinus avellanarius. The sequence goes on along the minus strand of NC_137791.1, from coordinate 63,242,879 downwards.
AATCAGACATGCCATAACATATATTAAAAAGAGCGCACTTCCTTTCAACTAATCATTATGGAAGACTGTTTTAACATTTTGCTTCTGATCAGAGCTCTTTTAAATGACTGTTTTGAGAGTTGCCTCATGAGTCATAGAAGAAAATCAGCTAATGATTTTATAGCCAGACTTCAATTTTAAACCCAAAAGTTAATATTTAATTGCCACTCCCCAATTTAGTGATATGCTATGGCTCAAAATTACTACTGCTTATTTCCTATAACCAAATAAAACAGTAAAGTACAAAGATTTTTCTAGTTAAGTGATACACAGAAAAACATGGCCCATGAACGACATAAGTTCTGAAGAAAATGCAAAATTCCCAAAGATACAATGGGCAATAGCAATATTATCTAATAAAAAACAAGCTCTCAGACATGTGGCACATGCCCATAATCCCTGTACTTGGGAGGCTGAGGCAGAAAGATGGCAGGTTCAAGCTCAGCTTCAGCCACTTAAGGAGACCTTCAGCAACTTAGTGAGATTCTGTCTCAAAATAAAATACAAAAAGGGCTGGGATTGGAGCTCAGAGGCAGAATGTCTTTAGATTCAATCCCTAGTACCACCTTCTCCCCCAAAAAGCAAGCTTTAAAGATGCTTATTTGGGTTAGGGTTATACTTATCAAAATACTTCTAGATGTTTAGCAATATATAACTCATGATATGTTTTATGCATATGTTATATGTATATATAACAAAATATTACTCACAATATGTACTTTACACGAATTCTCTTTGGGGAAGGTACGAGGGTTGAACCCAAAGACATTTCACTTTTGGGCTACCTCAGCTCTATATTTAGTTTTTGTTTTGGTAGTAGGGTCTTGCTAGTTTGCTGAGAGCCTCAGTACTGGCTGAAGTATCTTCAAACCTATGATCCTCCTGTCTCAGACTCCCAGGTACTAGGTACAGGCATGCACCACCACAACCAGCTACATGAGCTCTCTTAAATTTATACACTTATTATTTATACACCAAGTGGACAACTAGGCAGAGTAGCTCTTCTTATCTTTGTCACTGGCTTAAGCCACCAGCACTTCACACTGGCATTACTGTGATAAACTCCCAAAGGGTCTCCCTGCTCTGGTCTGCCCTTTCCAACAACCTGGAAGTAGGAATAACTTCTTAATATATGAGTCAGATCATGTCAACCTTTTACTCAATGTCTAGTGGCTTCACTCAGAGTCAAAGTCCCTACGGTGACTGGTAAGAGTTCTCGTCACTTCTGTGATCTCATTTCCTTTTACTTTCCCTTTGTTCACTATGGTCTAACTATGATGTGTTTCAACTCAGCTGATCAAACAGACCAAGCATCCCTCATCTCAAGCCTTTGTTCCATTTCTCTGTCTTTCCAGAATGCTATTCTCAAGTGTCTTCATGGCTTGCTCCTTTGCTTCTTCAAGTGTCTCCTGTCAATGAAACACTTTGAGCATCCTATTTATAATGTGCAGATGTCACTCTTCTACCTCACTAGTAGTCCATCTGCCCTTCCCTGCTCTTTTGCTTCACAAGTCATATCACCATTTGACATACTACCTATTTTATTTTTAAAATATCAATGATCAGAATCCCGGGCAGGGGTCGGGTGGGGCACGCCGGACCCCGGAACAGCCGGGGCCCGGGTCGCAGGACTCTGGGCCCCAGGTGGAGTAGTGCGGAGCACACTGGACCCATGGTGAAACCGGGCCGGCACAGTACTACTGAGTACCTGATCCCACTACCTCCTCAAACCACACATACTGTCTTCTCTTATTAGAAAAAAAAAAGGAAAAGAAAAAGAAAAAAGAAAAATAACAGAGAGGGGTTAAGAAGGCTGTGGAGGATGCCAGGATACTGGAGATGCAGACAAAACTTATCCAAATAAACTGGAACTTATGGAAAAATTCCCCGTGAAGGAGGACTGCTGCTTCTCTACATTGTTAAGAATCGAGGACATCACCTGTAAGGAGAGAGTTTAGCGGAGACCAAGGAGAAAGGTGATGTTGAAAGTGGTCTCTGCGATGGTGGTGGAGACTTGTATTCAGGAGAAGCAGAAATCGGATCCTACCAACCTTATTTTTTTGGAGAAATTACACCAAATGTCGAATGCTACCATCGTGCATGCTTAGGAACACTGGACAACATTCAGAGTAAAAAGGGCTTGGGAAAGATTTGAAATGGTGGAGGCAGTGGCTATGGCAGTGGCCAGTACTCTGGGGAGGCAGAGATCTGATGCATTATACCTGGAACCTTTGAAGTAATAACCCCAGGGGCAGAATGCTACCACCACGCACTCTCAAGAACAGGGGACAAATGGTTGGGCGAAGAGGGTTCTCAGATTGAAGCCTGCTGAGGGGTGAGGCCAGCAACAGACACAGCAAAGCTGGGATTGGAGCCTGCTGTGAGGCAAGGCTGGTGCTGGGGCCTCCGAGGCCAGGATTGGAGCCTGCTGAGGGGTTAGGCCGGTGCTGGGGCCAGCGAGGCCAGGATTGGAGCCTGCCATGAGGCAAGGCCGGTGTTGGAGCCTCCGAGGCCGGGACCGGAGCCTGCCGAGGGGGTAGGCTGGTGCCGGGGCCAATGGCCGACATCGGAGCCTGCCGTGAGGCAAGGCCACTACTAGGGCCTCCAAGGCCGGGATTGGAGCCTGCCAAGGGGTTAGGCCAATGCCAGGGGCAGTGTGGCTGGGATCAGAGCCTGCCATGAGGCAAGAGCGGTGCTGGGGCCTCCGAGGCCGGGACCGGAGCCTGCCAAGGGGTTAGGCCGATGCCGGGGCCAACGGCCGGCATCGGAGCCTACCAGGAGGCAAGGCCGCTACTAGGGCCTCTGAGGTTGGGATTGGAGCCTGCCGAGGGGTTAGGCTGATGCTGGGGCCAACGGCTGGCATTGGAGCCTGCCAGGAGGCAAGGCTGCTGCTGGGGCCTCCGAGGCCGGGATTAGAGCATGCCGAGGGGTTAGGCTGGTGCCGGGGCTAGCAAGGCCAGGATTGGAGCCTGCCATGAGGCAAGGCCAGTTTGGGGGCCTCCTAGGCCAGGACTGTAGCCTGACGAGGGGTTAGGCAGATACCGGGGCCAACAGCCGACATCGGAGCCTACCAGGAGGCAAGGCCGCTACTAGGGCCTCTGAGGTTGGGATTGGAGCCTGCCGAGGGGTTAGGCTGATGCCGGGGCCAACAGCCGGCATCGGAGCCTGCCAGGAGGCAAGGCCAGTTTGGGGGCCTCTGAGGCCAGGACTGTAGCCTGCCGAGGGGTTAGGCCGATGCCGGGGCCAACGGCCGGCATTAGAGCCTGCCAGGAGGCAAGGCAGCTACTAGGGCCTCTGAGGTCGGGATCAGAGCCTGCCGAGGGGTTAGGCTGATGCCGAGGCCAGTGGCCAGCATTGGAGCCTGCTGTGAGGCAAGGCCGGTGCCGGGGCCTCTGAGGCTGGGATCGGAGCCTGCCAAGGGGTTAGGCTGATGCTGGGGCCAACGGCTGGCATCGGAGCCTGCCAGGAGGCAAGGCCACTGCTGGGGCCTCCAAGGCCAGGATCGGAGCCTGCCGTGAGGCAAGGCCAGTGTGGGGGCCTCCAAGGCCGGGACCGGAGCCTGACGAGGGGTTAGGCCGATGCCGGGGCCAGTGTCTGGCATTGGAGCCTGCCGTGAGGCAAGGCCGGTGCCAGGGCCTCAGAGGCCGGGATCGGAGCCTGCCGTGTGGCGAGGCCAGTGCTGGTGCCTCCGAGGCCAGGATCGGAGCCTGCCAAGGGGTTAGGCCAATGCCGGAGCCAGCGAGACCGAAATCGGAACCTGCCATGAGGCAAGGCCGGTGCTGGGGCCTCCGAGGCTGGGATTGGAGCCTGCCAAAAGGTCAGGCCGGTGCAGGGGCCAATGGCCGGCATCGGAGCCAGTTCTGGGGCCTCTGAGGCCAGGATCGGAGCCTGCCAAGGGGTTAGGCCAATGCCGGGGCCAGTGAGGTCGGGATGGGAGCCTGCCGTGAGGCAAGACCGGTGCTGGCGCCTCCAAGGCCGGGATCAAAGCCTGCCGAGGGATCAGGCTGGTGCCGGGGCCAGCGAGGCTGGCATCAAAGCCTGCTGTGAGGCAAGGCCGGTGCTGATGCCTCCGAGGCCAGCATCAGAGCCTGCTGAGAGGTTAGGCCAGTGCCAGAGCCAGCGAGACCGGGATTGAAACCTGCCGTGAGGCAAGGCTGGTGCTGGGGTTTCCAAGGCTGGGACTGGAGCCTGCCAAGGGGTTAGGCCGGTGCAGGGGCCAATGGCTGGCACCGGAGCCTGCTGTGAGGCAAGGCTGCTACTGGGGCCTCCAAGGCCGGGATTGGAGCCTGCGAAGGGGTTAGGCCGATGCCGGGGCCAGTGGCCAGCATCGGAGACTGTCGTGAAGCAAGGGCGGTGCTGGTGCCTCCGAGGCCAGGATTGGAGCCTGCCGAGGGGTTAGGCTGATGCCGGGGCCAGCAGCTGGCATCGGAGCCTTCCGTGAGGCAGGGCCGCTACTGAGGCCTCCGAGGCTGGGATCGGAGCCTTCCGAGGGTTTAGGGCGATGCCGGGGCCAGCGAGACCGGGATCGGAGCCTGCCATGAGGCAAGGCCAGTGATGGGGCCTCTGAGGCCAAGATCAGAGCCTGCCGAGAGGTTAGGCCGGAGCTGGGGCCAGCGGCCGACATCGGAGCCTTCTGTGAGGCAAGGTCACTACTGAGGCCTCCAAGGCTGGTATCGGAGCTTGCCTTGAGGCTAGGCCGGTGCTGGGGCCACGGAGGCCGGGATGGGTGCCAGCTGAGGGGTTAGGCCGGTGTCGGGGCGAGCGAGACCAGAATCAGGGCCTCCCATGAGGCAAGGCTGCTGCTTGAGCCAGCGAGGTCTCAATCAGTCCACTGGGTAGCCAGGCCACAACTGGGGCCATCAAGAGTGGGATTGGTACTTGCAACGCGTCATGCACAGAGAAATATCGCAGAAAATAAAAACCAGATGCTTCCCCTAATCAGCAATAACTAGGAGGAAAGGGGAAACAGGAAGAAGTCGAGCTATAGAAAGGGCCCTATAGTGAAGCAACTAAGGTGACCAATCAGAGGGTATGGAATAGGGGAGGATGGAACCTCTTTAAAATGCAGGAGGTACATAAACAAATTTATCAAAGTTAATCACCAAACAAGCATGGGATCGAGGGAGGGGGAGGGAATGGGATGGGGGCTGGATGAGAGCTAATTGGATGATGGGTGCTTGTATATCCTCTCAAGTCTTGTATTCCAATGTGATATATGATTACAATGCACCAATAAAAATAAAATAAAATATCAATGATCATATCCACATTAGAATATAAAATTGGTAAAAAAATACTTTTTTTTATTATGGTTCACTGCTATATTTCCTTATATTTCCTTATTCACTCCTTAGAATAATGCTTTGCTCATAGTGGGTACCTAATTAATATAACAACAACTAAGAATCTATAATCAACTATTTCAACCATACTTTTATGTGGTACTGGAGATGGAACCCAGGGCATTCTATCTCCGAGCTACACCCCTGCCTTATTTTTTATTCTTTATTTGAAACAAGTCTCACTAAGTTGCAGAGGGCCTCCCTAAGTAGCTGAGGCTGGCCATGAATCTACAATCCTTATGTCTAAGCCTCTCAAGTACTGGGATTACAAGTGTGTGCCACCATACCCAGCTTTAACCATACTTTTGTTGCTGGATTTTGTCTATGTAAGCATCTGGGCGATTAAGTTTAATTCTTGAGTGGACATGACAGAACAGCATCACGTAGGCCTCAATTTAGATGATATTTTTAATGGAGAAATCTAGAGTTATTCTGCAGCCAGAGGAATTAAATCATGGCTGTTAGATGCCTACTTGAAAGATGTGCCTCTCCTGACCCAGTTTTTCAGAAGTATAGCCATACTGGCAAAATAAAATTATTTCTACTTATTCTCATTCCTTGAAATCCACAAGAATCAAAAATAATAAAGTAAAAAAAAGAAAATTTCATATTAAGTGAAGCAAAAAAATGGCTATAACTCTAGATCACTGACTATGAAGACCATTTGCCAAATTCATCAGAATATTGACCCAAAACTCAAGAGCAAATGCATACATTCTCAGACATTCAGCGGACCATAGACTGTTCCATGTGTCACAGGGCTAAGAGGTTTATGCAAAACTCCACTGGACTAAGAGGATCTACTGACATGGCCAAACCATTGCAGAACCTGGAAAATCTCTGTAGGCACCAGGACTTGTTCCTAAAGAATGGCAGGAGTTTAAGGGGGAGTGAGGGAGATAAGCCTTTTTCCTTAGCTTTCGCCTGGCCTCTTGGTAGAGGAACCCTATTAGGGAGAGGCAGATGAATGCACTGTAGTAAACAGGACATGTTTTGTGGCTGCTGACTAAAGACAGACAAACAGATATAGACATTCTGCTACCACTTTTGACAGCCCATGACCAAAAAAAAAAAAAAAAAATGCTTCTCTGAGAGTCACACCAACCTCCTTCTTGTAGCAAAGGAATAAAATATCTAAAATACAACTTCATTTAAATCCATCCTGTTCTTTTCTTATGCCATTAATCATTCTCCCATTTCTATGAGTGAGTTTTAACTCCCAAATTCTATGCTAGCTTTTTGTTTTGCTTTTTAATTGTGATAACAATTAACATGAGTTCTATCCTCTTAAATTTTTAAGTGAACAATATGGTATTGTGAACCATAGGTACAATGTTGAAGAGAACAGCTCTAAAATACATTATTTTGCATGACTCAAACCTTAGAGTCACTGAATAGCAAGTCCCTAATTTCCCTTTCCCCACCTTTGGCAGCCACTATTTTATTCTCTGTTCCTATGAGTATGACTATTTTAGATACCTCATATAAATGGATTCAGGCAGTATTTGCCCTGTGATGAGCTTATTTCACTTAGTATAATGTCCTCAAGTTTCATCCATGTTGTAGCACATGACAGGATTTCCTTCCTTTAATATTCCCTTGAACTTATATGCCGTATTATCTCTAGCCCTCACCCACTCATCAATATTTAGACTGTTTTCAAATCTTGGTTATTGTGAGTAATGCTATGTCAAACATGCAAATGGATCCTGATTTCAATGTTTTTGATGAATAGCCAGAAGTAGAACTCAGAATCATAGGTAGTTCTATTTTTGTTTTTGAAGAACTTGCCTACTATTATTATCCACAGTAGCTGCATCATTTTAAACTCTCACCAACAATATGCCAGGGATCCCTTTGCCCACATTTTCACCACCACTTGCTATCTTTTAGGTAACAGCCATCCTAATAGGCAAGAGATAATATCTCATTGGTTTTGTTTGCATTTCTCTAATGATTAGTACTCATACAGGTGAACACTGACATCTATCTCTTTCCCACTATTTCCTATAGACCAGCCAGCAATGTGTGGTGGTCACTACATAAACATTGCATTCCTTAAAGCCCATTCTTCAGCCTAGAAGGTTTCCTACATCCCACGCCATGTCCTATAATCAGCAGCTGGCAATTTCATCAGCTTTTACAGTACTCAAAGGCCACTTAAATATCTACCTTTCCTCAAAGTTTCCACTTGAAGGAGGTTTTTCCATTTTAAAACACTTATTGCCCAGTTTTATACATCTAAAAATGGCCAGCATGTTCTCCTTCTATTATTACAAAACTCTAAAATGGCATTGGTACATTCTTTTAAAGTGATTTCCATAATTTCTATTTTGCCCGTATTGGTTATAATTCAGTCCAGAAAACTATATTCCCTTCTTTTATTCTGTACCTTCTTAGAGACAAGGCTACCAGCAAGATTGGTTTTTTAAAAATGCATCAAATTTCTGCTTGAGCAGAATGAGACTTCCATAATATAGACACATAGTTTCTAATCATGTCATTCCCCTGCCTTTGGGCCAGATCTATGATAGGAGAACAGCAGTCACATGCTTCATCTACCTAATATATTGGTATTTGGCTCCTCATTTTATCTCTTCATGTGTCTTGTGCTCTTATCCTATGTTATCCATCAGGCTTCAGCATATTTGCTCAAGGATTTCCAAGTAGGACATTCATCCACATATCTTAGTATGTGTCATATGTCTTGCACAACATTTAACTTCCCACTGGCATATTCCAGCAATTAGCTATATTTCAGCAAATTTCTTATGCCTAAAAGATCGTATTTATCTACTCAAATTATATTTTAGGTTTATGTTATTATTTTCTAAGCCCTAGTAAAAAGGACTGAGTGCTAAAACTGTATAGGAGAGAGTTAGCTGAAATAGTCAATTGCCTTTCAATATTTAAAAAAAGGATACTTTGTTTAGTTCTAAGGGCAGCAGAGGAACAAACTTGAGGGAGTTTTTTTCTTCTTAAAAATAATTTATTTTAATTTTTCCATAGCAAAGCTGAAGTTCTTTTCCTCTTGTGAATCAATGACACTTTTGTTTTCAGACACTGTATTATCTCCAATGTAGGTTACACCTGGAATTCTCTATCTCCTTTTATCATTTTATCTGAGCATTGTTTTCTCCTCACTCAAGTTTCAGCTTAAAGTTCTTGGTATCAGGTTGGCAAGATGCCTGCTAAGTGCATACTTCTCAGTTCTCAGGAGACACATTCTCTGCCTTCTACTGAGTGTGTTGTATTAACAGGGTAAGCTCCAGTTAAGAGAACCTAATATGGGTCTTCCTTTCCCGCTTGGTAGGATGCTATGTGATACCCATAACCTTTTATCCTTCTTCAAAGTCATGGCCTCAACTGGAAGAAGAGATAAAAACACTCATTCAAATGCCCAAACCAAGTGCTGCTGGATTCATTGTTCCTTGAAAATGCAGCATTAGGAGTATAGCGTAATCTGTAAATCTGATAAGTCTCAGAAAACCCAAGGAAAACTTTCTCATGATCTGCCTCAGTATAAATGAGAAGGAAACAAGATGCCTTCCTGCTTTTCCCATTTCAGGAGGATTTGCTTTGGATGTTTATCCTCTGGCTCTCAAATGTAAGGTCTTAAGAGACCTATGTGAATTTGTCTAATGTGTAAAGGATACTATATAAATTGTTGCCCAATAATATATAAAATGCAGGTAGTATTGCCAAAGACTCCTTTATGGGTCTTTAAAGTAGCACCCTTTACTCATAATAGCTACCAAAGACTAATATATGGAACTTATAATCTGAGATTGAGCTTGAAAGTGTGCCAGACACAGAGAGACAAAAAGAGTAATGTTACTGCCAGGGATCTGCAGTCTGAGTAGCGTGTCAGCACTCAACACACTATTGAATGTGACTCTACTATAACAATAGGGTTCCACAGAAAGGATAGATTGCCCAATTAACCAGCTCACATGAGGTTTTTGAGATTTTTTTTTTCTTGTGAAGAAGACTGGTGATTGAACCACGGGACATTCTACCTCCAAGCTACACACCCAGACCTATTTTTATCCAAGAGTCTTGATAAGTTGCTGATGCCGTCCTCAAAGTTGTGATCTTGTATCAGTTTCCCAAATACTGGGATGACAGGCATGTGTCACCACACCCAGCGTAAGATGGCTTTAGAGCAACAACAAAACATAAAATCACTATTTTTTGAATCTTAGAATATAAATCAACCTAATAAACATTTGGTAGAATAGATTTCATAAGAAGAAATTAACACATATAGGACAGTCTAAAGTTATATCTATATGAGATTTTTATGATGAATACGAATTTAAATAAAACCTTCCATCAAAATTATAGCAATATTGAAAATTAAATATTAATTTTACTTACTTTTACTCTGATAAGCCTCGTCAGGTTTTCACACCTCCTATTATCATTTTCTGTACTCTCAACTTCAAACAGTGTATTATAATTTTCTAGGATTTTAGCTATTATCTTGTTGCAAAGGTCCTGTTCTTTCATGCCTTCAAGCCCAGTTGGCACACTAGAAATAAGAATGGAGAAGAATTACTTAGTGAAAACAACAATGCCAGCATTTCTGACTCAGACTTATTTTGACATCTCCTGAATGATTATCCTTCTTATAAGAATGCACAGGATTTTCAACAAGTTTTATGGTAACATGTATGACGTTATTAGGACAACTGGTAAGTACCCAAGATCTTAATTAATAGCTTGTACTGACTAGAAAAAGTCAGGCTACTTAGAAAGACACACATCAGCACGGATGTAGCTAATGTTATGAATATATTAAAAATGGTACATAATAGACAACACTTATGTAAAAGTGAAAGTAAAAAAGAATAGTGTTATCAGGATAGAAATATTCAGCCACACAAATAATTGCAACATAATCTTTACTTAAGGATTTCTTAGATAATGAACAAAAAGTATGGCAAACCTCAAGGGAAAATATGAATACTTTCTTGGGGGGAAACAGTTAACATTGAAGCTGAGTGATGGGTACATACAAGTCTATTATGGAAGTCTCTTGTGTTTGTAAAATGTTCCATAATAAAAATAAAAGTTGAAAATAAGTCTGAATGCAGAACACAGAATAAACAGAGCAAAAAAGACAAGTAAGACAAGTTGCAGATTGGAAAAAGATAAATATCTTCTTAGGTAATACATACAGCTGAGAGAGGATTGGAAGTTAGACTATGTAAAGAACTCCTAATAATTTCATAAAGATAGTCCATCCAAATGAAAAAGAGACAAAAGACATGCACTGGGAAACTCAGGAATGAAAACTTCTGAACAATCAGGGATCTTATAACAGGATTCTTATTGAGAAGCCAGCGGAGTGCATTTAATGCACACTGTGCTCATTTTCTGTGGCTACGATAACAAATTACCACAAACTGGGTGGGTTAAAACAGTAAAAAATTATTATCTTCCAGTTCCGAGAGTCCCAAACAGAAAAATCAGTAACACAAAGTAAAATCAAGATGACAGCTGGGCTAGTCCCCCTATGAAAGCTGCAGAAGAATCTGTTCCTTGACTCTCCCCACTTTTCGGTGGCTGCTAGTACCCTTTGGTTGTGGCCACCTCATTCAAGACTTTGACCAAGCCAGAACCTTCAAATTCTTCTCTACTCCCATCTTCACATGAACTTCTCTGAATGTGTGTCTAATCTCCTTCTGCCTCCTTATAAGGATACCTTCACTGCCCATCGGATAATCCAGGATAATTGTTCATTTTAGGACCCATATCTCAATCACATCTGTAGTATTATAGTTTGAATATAGGGTGTTCTTGAAAAAGCTCACATATTAGCAAAAATGTCCAGAAGTGAAATAATTGAATCAGGATTCTAATCTCATCTATGGACAAATTCATTGATGTACTAGTGATTTGAATGGGCTTACTGGGTGGTAAGTGTAGGCAAGTAAGGTGAGCTTGGAGGAAGTAGGTCCCTGGGGATGTGGTCTCAGGGACTGTATCTGTCTCAGGTCTCTTCCTCCTTTTCTTTGCTTTCTGGATGTCCTACATCACATCCGCCCACCATCATGTTTTTGCCTTGGAGCCAGCCAACTATGGGGCTAAAGCCTCTGAAATCATGAGCCAAATAAACTTTTCTTCTTCTAAGCTATTCTTGTTAGGAATTTTGGACATTGTGACCAAAAAAAGCTTTTGATTTTTCTGAGGTTTAAAAAAGTGATTAAAACATGCAGGGACTCACTTTTTCATATAAGGCAACATTTATAGATTATAGCCAGTATGAACTGATGTCTTTGGGGGAAATTATTCAGTCCATTAGACCATCTGCAGGATACACAGCCTTAGATTTCTCCTAATGAGCCTTTGTATGACCCTTTGCTTCTAAAAAAATACAACTTGGCAAAGGTGATTTCACTGCCATGATTATGTTACATCATATATGACTTAGTCTTTGCAGAAGAAAGTGAAAGATTCCCCTTCAGGCCTTGCAGAAATAAGGTACCATGCTGCTAGAGGGTCTGGGAGAGGGTCTGTAATAGCACCAGGTGGCATGTAAAAAAAAAAAAAACAGTGAGAAACTGGGGGTCCTTAGTCATGCAACTTCAAGGAGATAGATTCTGCCAACAAGCTGAATGAGCTTGGAAGCAGACTCTTCCCCAGATAAAGTGCCCAAACTAAAATATACCCAGTTGCGGCTTTGATTTTAGCATTCTGAGACTTAGAGCAGAGGACCCAGCTAAGTGCTGCTCGAACTCCTGACCCACAGAAACCGTGAGATAGCAAATGCTTGCCATTTAAGCCACTAAGTTTGTCACAATTTATTATGAAATAAAAGAAGGTTATAATAGTGTAAGATATCCAAAACTGGGATACTGCTATAACAGTTATGTAGGTGTGGGTGTGGCTTTGGGATTGGCTAGTGGGAGGAGACTGGAACAATTTGGATGGCATCACAGAGAAAGGCTACACTGCCTTGAACAGGTTGTTAGTAGACATCTGGACTTTAAAGACACCACTGGCAAAGGCTCGGCAGGAAGTGAGGAATGCCTATGAACTGAAGCTCTCCAGAGAGGTTGTGCTTGTATTTTGGGAACATCCAGGTGTCAGGATTTTGTTGATTGGAGCTTGAAGAGCTGGCGTAGCGCTGAAAGCCACATAGTAGCAGACTATTTTTAGTCCCTTTTGACAGATAACATATCAGTCTCTCTCTGACCTCACATTTTTGGTGCAACTGGAAAAATGTATACTGACTCTGATGGACTTGGGCCTCTCCTAACCTTAATTCTGGGAATGGGACAACACTGGAATCCTGTAGGGGATTTTCTCACCTTGTTGAAAACAACCTCTGGATCTTGTAGGTGATTTCCTTGCCTTTTTGTATTTGGCCTATTTGATGACCCTGACTACTTTATTTTGGGCCTATAAAAGCTTATGAAATCTCCTTCACAGGAGAACCACGTGCTTGGGGAACTAAGTCCTTTGGGAGATCATGTTGTTGAGTTATGTTCTTGTGGCATGGTCATTCAAGGTGGTTCAGAACAAACTATTTTCTTATATCCTCAAAGCAGAGTTGTTTTCCACTGACCCATGTTTTCAGAAACCGGAGGAAGGGAGATCCTTGTTGTGATGGCAAAAACTTAGGTAAATTGTGTCCTGCAGCTAAGTGGGAAGCTGAACTCATAAGCCATGAGTTTAGGTATATAATTCAAGAGATTTCCAAGCAATTTTATAAAAAAATTTCACATTTTTTTCTTATCACAATATTAAAAGTCAAGAAGAGAGAAAGAAAGAAATCAAGAGAAGACCTTAAGCAGAATAGAAATGGGATTTGATCATAAAAATTCTCAGACTCTTCATATGGCAAAGACATTAGAATGAAGAGATTTGCTGTCAGGAAAACAGTCTCTATAGAAAACTATATTGTTCTTTGCTAAAGCCTAAGAAAAATCAAAAGCTCATATTATTGAGGCACACTAAGGTCCCTATTAAGTGATTAAGGGCATGCCTCACAGACTGACTGTTCTAATCAATCCAGAGAGCTTCTAGGAATTTCAATGCATTGTCCCTCATCCATGTTAGCATGAGCCAGAGATAGAAAAGGGATTGTTTTGCAAAGCCTACAGATATGTCTCTTTTATATTGAAAGTAAAAGCAATAGAAAGTTCATAATTTTGCTTAAGTTTATTGAAACAGACCCACAGACAACTTAGAATAAAGGGACAGAAAGGAGGCTCTTGGGACCTCAAAATTCTATTGACAGGAAGAAAACTGATAAAACTAGTCTCTGCAAAGATGTACTGCCTTTCATTAAAAATAAAGAATGACTCAGAAGGCAGAACCAAAAACAGGGCAAAGTTGAAAGTCATGGAGATATACTCCTAAGTCTCAGAGGCAAGTTCTCAGAAAGAGAAGGGTTATCTATTAAGTACAGAAGCCTCTCCTGTAGTTTTTATGTTTTTCAGTCCAAATGTATTCCCAAGTCTATTAACCATTGCTGGTTTATAGTACATGGCTTGATGTCACTTGGTTCAGGGAAATCCCTTCTGATACACAGGCTCACTCTTCTCTGCAGTAAGTTGACAATTGAAATGCATTTTCTGCTCCTGACTTCCAATCACAAACGTAATGCCTTTTCCATTTTAACTCAGGGCTATCACACAGTATGGCCATAACTTGTGCAGTCTGAGGTGTGGCAGAAAAAATAGCAGGGATTTCTTTTTCCTTCCTTACAGTGTCATGGGGACAAGATTCATTTTTACCATAGATCTTAGCAACCTCAGCATATAATGTTCTGCTTTCCACCCTTTCACTCAAAAGAATCGTGTTACAGCTTCATTTTGGCATATCTGAATTGCCAGCTCCACTACTCTTGAACCTTGGGGATATTATGAAGTAAGATAAGGGTCACTTGAACACAAGCTCTGTGATACCTTAACAATTGATCTGGTAACTGAGACAGCTATTAAGTGACTAACGAGCAGGTAGTGAACACAGCATGGGTACACTGAGTAAAAGGGTGATTTGTGTCCTGGTAGGACAAAGTGGGACGGAGCAGGACAGCAGGAGATTTCATCATGCCACTCAGAATGGCGTGACATGTAAAGCTTATGAATTGGTGATTGGTGATTTTCCTCTGAACATTTCAAACCCTGGTTGACTGTGGGTTCCTGAAACCACAGGAAAAGAAATTATGAATAAAGGGTAACTATTATATAAAGTGTTCAATGTCTTCATCTAAGTCATTAATTTAAAAAGTTTAATAAGTAGGCAAAGAATGATGGGATATTTAATTTATAAATTCTCTTCAGACTGACATCACTTAATTCATCAATGCCTTTCAAATATGACTTGTTCATCCAGGCCTAAAGGTACCTGTGTTATCACTTGATCACACCACCCAGTCCTCTTCACAAGAATTCCATGCAAATATTATGGCCTTAATGTTTTGCTGACATGCTACAACATTCTCCCTATGTAGTTCCTTGCCAAAGCAGGGTGGGGGGAGCCTAATATTTAAAGCAATTACTCAAGGCCAAGTTTAACAATCATTTAAAAAGGTATAAATATGTCTAAATTTGTACTGTCTTGCCTTTGCAGCTATTATGACAGAGCTACATTCATTTATAGAATTTTTATTTCTCTAAAGATAACATTCAATAGTAAAGTTCCTAATGTTTCTTAGAATTAAGGTGAGGTTGCAGACACTAAAATTTCCAGAATTGTTTTTGTACCTGGCCCTGCCCTTGGCAATGTTCACTTTCTTTCTTTCTTTCTTTTTTTTTGTGGTACTGGGATTCCTGGAAGCCCTTCTACCTCTGGGCTACACTCCCAGACCTATTTTTACATTTTTATTTGGAAACAGGGTCTCCTAAGCCAGCGCGTGGCTGGCTTTGAACCTGCGTGATCCTCCTGTCTCTGCCTCCCAAGCGCAGGGATTACAAGCCTGCGCCACCACGCCTGGTGGCAATGTTCACTTTCTTAAGAACTACTGACGGTGCTGTTTCTAGGTATTCAATTTAATGTATGCTAGCATCTATTTTTTCCTGACAGTACAGATTTTTATAAACAATACCTCTTATTAATCCAACTCAGGAGAACTAATAGAACACAACCCTCCATAAATGAAAGCTCTAGACTATTATAGCAACATTACCCAACCATGATTTTCAAATATCTAGACATTTGACATTAAAAAATTAATCATCTGGATGGATAAATAATTTTTAAAAATCAATTGCTGGCTAACTGAATATGTCTCATTGTATTTTACATTCATGTTTTCAAACACAACAGGGAAAAAGTAGTAGCTGATTTTTATTAAAAATATTTTTTTGGTGGTACTGGGGATTGAACCCAGGGGAATTCTACCTCTGAGCTATAGCCCCAGCCCTTTTTATTTATTATTTTTTTGAAATAGAAACTTGCTAGGTTTTTGAAAGTCTTATTACATTATGGAGGCTGTCCCAGAACTTGCAACCCTCTTATCTCAGCCTCCCAAAGTACTGAAATGATGGGCGTGTGCCACCACACCTAGATGATCATTATTCTTAAGGATAATCATTAGCAAACTCACAATGACAAAAATCAGAGAATTTAATTGAGAGACAGCAGCATATGAACACTGGGATAGCATAATCATTTTCAAGGGTTCTCAAAAAACCTGACATATTATATTACAATAAAATCTTTCCTCTTTACATGTCTTATAGAAAACCTGTCAATAATGTAGAGGGAAGGAGAACAAGAGAAAAAAGGGCAGATCAGTTTTTTTTTCTAAAACATGACCAGAATTTAAATAGTGAGAGTGCCGGTGTCTCCAAGATATATATATATATATATATATATATATATATATATATATATATATATATAATGTATATTGTTTGTCAGACAAGAGCTCACTGATTCGGGGTGAGTACAAATGCTTCAATTTTAAACCTGAGTGAAATTTTTCATGATTCCTATTCATTTTAATACAAGAATGCGGCTGATGATCAATCAGCAGATTAACAGTCAACGACTCCATGGTAACAATACTAGAAGAATGGGCAATTCTGTGACAGGCGTCAGCTTGTGTGAAGCGGCGAGACCCAGAAGCAGCGGGGCATCTGTGGAGCTTCACAAAAACTGTGTTAGACGAAGCAGCTAAAACACAGTGAGCAACCCACGTTAGGGAGGCGGGCTGGCGTGGGTGCCGGGCCCTGAGCCGGAGTCCAGGCTGCCTTTGCCCTTCACCTCATCTGCCACCCCGGGCACGGAACCTCACTGGGTACCTTCTCATTTTCAAAATCTGAATTTTGTCCTAACTGACATCTTTTTTTTTTCTTTTTTTTTTTTTTTTGGTGGTACTGGTCATGGAACCCAGGGGCATTCTACCTCCAAGCTACACCTCAGCCCTATTTTTAAAAAATTATTCTTAATTTTGAAACAGGGTCTCACTGAGTTGCAAAGGGCCTCAAAGTAGCTGAGGCTGCTGGCGCATCGCCTAAATGACATCTTGAATCTCTTCCATTTCTGCAGTTCTCCCTATCGTAAGGAACAGGCCGATGGGATGGGATGAGGGATAGAGGACTGATGACTCTAGACTCAGTCCAAGACCTGTCCACTTCAGCCACATATACGCTTGTGGAAACACAACTTCAGATTAGGATCACTAGTCATTTTAAAGCAGGAGGCGAAACCCCATTTTTGTGGTACTGAGGATGGAACCCAGAGGCATTTTACCTCTGAGCTATACTCCCAGCCCTAATTTTTAGTCTCTTTATTTTTAAAACAGGGTCTCACTGAGTTGTGAAGGGCCTCGCTAAGTAGCTGAGGCTGTCCACGAACCCCGATCCTCCAGTCTCTGCCTCCGCAATACTGAGATTACAAGCGTGTGCCATCATGCCCAGATTAAACTAATTGATAAGAGAGAATATCTTGAGGGGATGGGAGGGGGGAAGAAGAAAATTCTCTACAACACACAATGTACTTAAACGTATCAAAGTCAAACACTAAGCCAAAAAGGGAAGGAGGGATGGGGAGGGAATGGGGTGGGAATTGGGTAGGGGTTAAATGGGATGTGTACATGTATGTACACACAAGTTTTTCTTTTTTACCCCAATGTGATGTATGAATATAATGCACCAATAAAAATTTTTTTAAAAAGAGAGAGAATATAAGCCTTAGTCTTCAGTCTAAGTTTTATGCCCTCCCAAAATGATTAGAATCAGTGTATGAGCAGTTTGAATTCCTCAATTAACTTCCAGTCTTATTTTTCATCATTTTTTTCTCCTCAGTACCTGAGAGTCCAAGATACAATATATTTCCAATTTCAGAACTCCACTCATAACCTGTTTTCCTGGATGTCTTTTTCCTCCTTCTTCACATAGCAAATTCTATTTATCTTCCAAGGCTCAACTAAGTTATGCTCCTTTACCCTGTCAGAATTAACTGCTTCTTCTTGATTCTCACAGAATTCATGGAATGTATCGCAGTATTTATTGGATTCTGTGTGGCACCATAATTTTTTATAAAGGTACTTATCTTCACTGCAGGGAATATCTAAAAGGCAGGGAGTCCAAAACTCCTCTTTTGCTTTCAGCAAAGCTTAGTACTATACATGACTTAAAGGGAACTGAAATATTTGCATATTCTTCGAAGCAAAACTCGACCTTTATGGTTCCTTTTCAATTTAATTAAAAAGCTAGTTTTCTCTTTGTGTAGGCATAGGCTATATGCTTATAAAACATAGTACAAAAATATACTCAGTGTCCTTCTCATATGTATCAGAACAGAAAGTTATCAGCAAAACCATCTACACTTGATCTAAACAATCCTTAAAAAGGAACTACTAGAGTGCTTCCAAATAAGTGAAAGAAACATTGGCAAGACATGTCATAGAAATAAATATCAAGAAACATATGGTCTTTACCAAGAGCTGAGCTTGTAATGTTACTAAAAATAAAGACAGGCTTGGGATGTAGCCCGGTGGTAGAGCTGCTTGCCTAGCATGCAAAATGAGGCTGTGAGTTCAATCCCCAGCACTTCAAATCAATCAATCAATGAAAATCTGGGTCCTTTACTGCTGTGGTACCCATACATTTTCAAGTTTCAATGGGGTTACAAAATGGTGACCCTCAAATCAGTAAGAAAACAACCCAGTGTCTCAGAAATAATCTTCTTAAAGCCAAGTGTGGTGGCACACGCTTATAATCCCAGGATTTGGGAGGCTGAGATAAGAGGATCTTGGTTCAAGGACAGCCTCAGCTACTTAGTGAGGGTCTTTGCAATTCAGTGAGAACCTATTTCAAAAAACTAAAGACTAAAAAATAGGGTTGAGGTTGTTGCTTGGAGGTAGAATGTCCTTGGGTTCCATCCCCAGTACCACACACACACAAAAATTAAAAATTAAAAAAAAAACTTCTTAAGAGTTTGAAAATAAAGTGTGTTCATGCCATACGTAGCTTCACAGTATCTAAGACTGATCTAACTATAATCTCACAGGTTTAAAATGTAAAGGAAAAGATGACCCTTATATTCTTATTTTGTTCTGTATTATGTGTGGGTACATACACTTTATTCTAAATTTCTGTCTACTGAATACCTTAGAAAAGTTTAGGTAGTCAACTTAAACTCAAAATTTCAGCTTTGTGCCCCTTTAAAAATTGTGGTAAGAAAATGCATACATTTATCATCTTAACTATCTTTAAATATACAATTTATTAGTAACAATATGTTCACATTTTTGTGAATGAACTTTCCAACCGCTTTTGACCTTGCAAAACTGAAACTCAACAACTTCCCCTCTCTCTTTCCTCATAACCACTATTTTGATTTTTTTTTAATTTACTGTTTTTAGAAACCTAAGTGATATCATATAGCATTTGACTCTTTTGACCAGCTTATTTCACTCAAGGTACATGACATCCTTCTTTTCTATGGCTGAAAAACTTTCCATTGAATGTAAACGCCACATTTTATCAATACATCCACTGATGAACATTTGAACGGCTTCTACCTCTTGGCTATTGTGCCTTGCCTCTTCTTACATGAACAATAACTAGGTTTTTATACAGCAACTAACAGGACAAGAAAGAATGGTAGACCGAACAATGTGTAAATTCTAAAGCTCACCTTTATCCAACAAAAGAGCCAATGACAAAAGCAACATTAGTGAGGCTGTTTATTTTGAAAAAGAGAAGAGAAGAAAATGCTAGACTCCTTGAATTAGTCTGTCTGACCACAGCTAAGCTAAGGTGGATCTTGAGAGAATCCAAAATAAGACAATTTAATTTGGAAACACATACTACCATATGTTGTGCTATATATTGCTATGTTCTTCAGCCAAAGAGCATCATGTATATTTCTAGAAAAGTTAAACACTTTATAATTAGTAAAAATAAAAATGATTGTGTGACCATGAGCTTGTTCTGTTCTTTAGAGAAGCCCAAGTGGAGATGATTATGCTCCAGGGAAAAGACCTTTTTAGCTTCAAAGTAAATCCATCTAGCTGAATTCAGGTACTCCCCAAGTAGTAAATAACTTGTGTTCCAAAAACTCACATTGTAAGTCATCTAGAATACAGATCATATTCTCTCAAAGGAATGAAAAACAAACTAACTAACTAAGCATGGAGTTTAGGTTCTAACGCCTTTCCAAAAATATCAGTTGAATTATTGGACTTATATTTATCCACAATATAAAAAAGACTAGAATAGGAACAAGAGCACATTGTATTGTGTGGAGAATATGCTGTCACAAATTTGTTTGGGATCGTGAAGAAATTATAACAATAGTAACAGAAGGAAAAAGACATTTATTGAGCATTTATTATATGTTGGGCACTAAGCTAAACATTTTGGTTTATGATCTGATTTAATCCTGATGACAGTCCTAGGGGGAAGCACTGTTATCATAATCTCTGTTAAAGATAAGGAAGCAGGACTGGGGGTGTAGCTCAGTGGTGCAGTGCTTGCTAGCATGGCTGATGTCCTGGTTTGATCCCGGCATCATGGAGAGGAGTGAAGAGGGGGAGATAAGAAAACATTATGCAAAAGGAAACAACCAGGCACACGAGACTGCAGATTGCATGGCTCCATTTATGTAGAATATCTAGGAAAGCAAAATTCATAGAACCAGGAAGTAAATTAGTGGTTTCCCTGAGACTAGATTAACTGTAAATGAGTGTGGGTGAGGCCTGCTACCCTGCCTAACAGTCACTTCTCTAGGAAGGTTTTAAAAAACCAAATCCAAACCTAGGCAGTTGGAGCACTAGCTTGTTCCCACTAAACTTCTACCCTTTACTATAGACAGAAGCTGCTGACGCACAGCAAAACGGCTCTGGCAATGTCTTCTCT
The DNA here is from genome assembly GCF_963383645.1 of Muscardinus avellanarius. Classification (NCBI taxonomy): domain Eukaryota; kingdom Metazoa; phylum Chordata; class Mammalia; order Rodentia; family Gliridae; genus Muscardinus; species Muscardinus avellanarius. Next base: position 63,222,169 of record NC_137791.1, on the reverse strand, counting down.
ACGTACACTGGACACTCAAAAAGAAAGAAAACTGTCTCTTGAAATCACAGTTCACACTCTATAGAGTTCCAGAATCAGCCCTCTCAGATTCCAAGTGGTGCTAGCTGGCAATTCAAATGTATGAAAATACCTACACTAAGACAAGTGCAACTGCCTATCTCTTTGCAGAATACAAATTTAAAAATGTTATAGAAAATCCTTTAGAAAAATTAACTGTCAGTTATATATCTTTCACCCTCAGTTTTCTGAAGTTTTTTTTTGTTTTAGTAGACAACACAATTGTCATCATCCTAAGGCATATTTGAATTTTGAGTGAGAAAGGCAGATAATCATTTTTGTTCTGCTTCTGAGAGAGACATAACTAAAGATATGATGAAAAATGATAATTAAGTTCAATTATAAAACAATACAAAGAGTAAAACAGAGGAATAAAAGGCATCCCGTGTTCATGGGTTAGAAGAAAATTATTAAAAATCTCCATACTACCCCAAACAATATTCAAAGTCATTGCAATCTCCATTAAAAATAAAAAAAAACACCATTTTTCACAGAACTAGAAAAACAACCACAGAAGACCCCAAAGAGCCAAGACTATTTGAATGAAGCTGGAGGCATCATATTATCTGGCTTTAGGCCACAGTAACCAAAACAGCATGGTAATGACATAAAAATAGACACCTATACCAATGGTATAGAATAGAGACAAAAAAAAAAAATCTGTGCATCTATAGACAACTGAAAAGTTCAAAACACATACATTGAAGAAAGGATGGCCTCTTCAGTAAGTAGTGCTAGAAAACTGAACATACACATATAGAAGAATGAAACTTGACCCTTATTTCTCACCTTGTATAAAAAACTCAAATTAGATAGAAAGCCTCATGGTAAGACCTGAAACTCCTAAGCTACTAAAAAAAAAAAAAATGTGGGAAACACTCAGACACTGGTACAGGCAACGATCCTCTAGATAGAACACAAAGGTGTAGGAAACTAAAGCAAAAGTTGACAAATGGTAAAAAGTTTCTGCACAACAAAGTGAAAGATAATCTACAGAGTAGGAGGAAACATTTTCTAACTATTCACCTGATAAAGGATTGATATCTAAAATATATATGGAACTAAAAAATTCTTAACATTAAGTCAAGTAACCTAATTTAAAATGGGTAGGCCGGGCGTGGTGGCACACGCTTGTAATCCCCGCGCTTGGGAGGCAGAGACAGGAGGATCGCGCAGGTTCGAAGCCAGCTGTGCGCGCTGGCTTAGGAGACCCTGTTTCCAAAATGAAAATGTAAAAAATAGGTCTGGGAGTGTAGCCCGGAGGTAGAAGGGCTTTCAGGAACCCCAGTACCACCAAAAAAAATAAATAAATAAAAATTAAAAAAAAAATAAAATAAAATGGGTAAATTATATAAACAGATACTTCTCAAAAGAAGAAATTCAAATCACCAATAAACATGCATAAAAATGCTCAATATCATCAGCTATCAGGGAAACAAATCAAAACTATAATGAGATACCATCTCATCCCAGTTATAACCTCTGGTTTCAAAATAAATAAAAGACAAATGTTGGTGAGGTTATGGAGAAAAGGTTTTTCTTTTATTATAGTGCTGGGATTGAACTGGACCTTGTCATACCAGGCAAACACTCTATTGCTGAGCTACATTCCCCGCCCCCAGAACTCTTGCACATTGCTGGTGGGAATGAAATTACGAAGAACAGTATGTAGGTTCCTGAAAACACTAAAAATAGAACTACTCTAAGATCCAGCTACTCCTCTTCTGGGTATATAGACAAAGAAAAGGAAATAATATGCCAGAGAAATACCTGCATGCCCATGTTTATTGTGGCATTATTTTCAATAGCTAAGATGTAGGACCGACCAAGGTACCCAGCAACAAATGAATGAACAGTAAAATCCTGTCATTTTCAGCAAGATGGGTGGAATTGGAGGACATTATATTATGTGAAATAAGCCAGATACAAAGAGATGTGTCCTGCATGGTCTGATATATGGAAACTAAAACAAAATAAAAAAACATTTGACCTGAAAGTAGAATAGTGAGTATTTGGCCAGGTATGGTGGTATACTCCTGTAATCTTGGTACTTGCAAGGCTGAGACAGGAGAATCACAGGTTTGAGGCCACCCTCAGCAACTTAGCAAAATTCTCAGTAACCTAGTGAGACCCTGTTTCAAAACAAAAAATAAGATTAAAAAAAAGGGCTGAGGTTATAGCTCACAGGTAGAATGCCCTTGAGTTCTATCTCCACAGTGAATACTCAAGACTGGGAAGTTTGAGGGGATAGGAATGTAAACAAAGGGAGGTTGAATTTGATCACTGCACAATACATGCATGTATGAAAATATCACATTAACTCTACTAATATATATAGCTAATGCATGTTAGTAAAAATAGCATAATAAAAATTTTAAAACTACAATTATTTTATTTTTTGGTGGTATCAGGGATGGAATCCAGGGACTTTCTACCTCCAGACTACACCCCCAGACCTACCTTAGATTTTATTTGGAAAGAGGGTCTCACAAGTTGTTGAGAGCCTCACTAAGTGGCTGAGGCTGGCTTCGATCCTGTGTGATCCTCCTGTCTCAGCCTCCCAGGTGCTGGGATTACAAGCATGTGCCACCACGCCCGGTTAAAACTACAATTATATTACATAGCATTTTGTTTATATACTTGAGGGATCAAACTATTATTTGGTGCTAAAATTTACAAATAATATGGCAAGATATGTATATCATTTGCAACATCCTGTAGCACATTATAAATATTTCAGACTTACAGATACCCACCTCCCCTAATATGTACAAGTGGTAAGTAGGTCAGATGATGGGTGTGCCACCAAAAAAGTGAATACTTAATGTGAACTGTTTGGTGTACAGTACACTCCTCGGGCGGGTCTCATTAAACAATAGTGCAATGCAAAAGAGAAACTGTAAACAACTTCCCATGTGCCAAAAAACTCCTCAGGTTTGACATCCATTCAACACAAACAAAAACTTCCTCAACAGTCAACAAGAAATTAAAATACTTGTGATCTGCCTAGTTAAGTTGGGCAACAGGACCCAGTGATTGTGTAGATTTGCATATTTTTAATAAGACTGAGAACAACCAGAACAGTTCATTCAATGTTTATGTAAACAGTAGACTCAATTCAATCCACCAAATATTTACCAAATATCTAGTATTTTCTTTGCTGGTGGGAAGTGCTTCAGAGAATACCAAGAGTAAGGGCAAGTGAGCACCTGCCCTAGAGAATTATATTATAGGGAGGAAAGTAGAAAAAATATATAATTAGTAAACTACTTCCATAAGAAAGGCACAGACTAGTGCAAAGTAGGCCACAAGGATTAGGAAACATTCTGAAAATGGGGGTGTTTTGTCCATTGTTTGATGGTCAAGGAAAGGCCTCTCAGGGCAGATGGTATTTGATCAGAACTTTAAGACTGACAAATACGATCTTCAAGGGTTTCTTTGCAGAGAGCAACATGGAGGAGGTTTAGTGAGTCATCAGACCAGCCCATCTCCTCTTTTCAGTAAGATGAAACATGTAACAGAAAATCTCAGAGATGTACCTAAATTTTGGTATTAGTCTTCTTCCTACTTCTTGTGATGTATGGCTGAGGAGCCACGTCATACAATTCTACATCTTTCACATAGTCTTTCATTTTATAATTAAGCAAGAAAGACTGGGGCACTTAAACCCTGCCCTATAGTTTAGGGGAAAGGTGCTATAATTTATGCATATATAACATTCCTAATCTTATATTCAATATACTTCACCTTTGGTGAGAAGAATCAGGAGAAACATAAAAAGAAAAGACACTAACAGATTATTTGTGAACCCCAATGTGATCCAAAGTAGACTGGGTTCATTTCCTGTATACACAATACCCCTAACTCCAGAATATTCCTTTATCAAAAAGGATAGCCTAAATTTCTCTCTCAATTAAACCAAATATTCTTTATTTTACAAAGGTCAGATATTGGAGCAAAATCAAAAGTAAATATCAATTCATCCAGAAAATAATGAAGAAAAATTGTTACAATGCTGTGGGTACCTAAATCACTAGAAAGGAAGCTAAATACAGATGCTTCCAACTTAAGATGGGTTTATCAGGATGTGATGCCATCATAAATTGAAAATATTGTAAGCTGAAAATGCATTCACTATCCTAATCTAATGAACATTATAGCTCATCAGTACTCGGCACTGTGGAGTGCTTCCCCTCCTGTGCTCATGGCTGATGGGGGTCTGCTGTTCACTGCTGCTTTCCAGCTTCCTAGGGTGTGGTGCTCGCATTGCTAAACCAGGGAAAGCTCAAAATTCAAATGTGGTTTTACTGAATGCATCCTTTTTGCACTACTTATTAAAAAATTAGAAAATTGTGAGTTGATCTAATATAAGTCAAGTGTTTTCTAAGGTGTCATTTGTTGACATTTAATCTCCACTGTGAGTAGCAAGAAGGTAGAAAGTTCATCTGACTGTGGTGTTTAAAGGTTGGGCTTGAGCAGTGATTAGGATTAGATAAGGTCTTCAGAGTTGATCCCTCATTATTGGTTCCCGGTGGCTTTATAAGAAGAAAGAAAGAGAGAGAGAGAGAGAGAGAGAGAGAGAGAGAGAGAGAGAGAGAGAGAGAGACCAGAAGACACATACACACATATAAATGCTCTCATTCTCTTGCCATGAGATGCCCAACACAGCCTCAGAACTCTACTTACAAAAAGGTCATCACCAGATAAGGCCCCTGCCCTTGGGCCAGAATCATGAGCCAAAATAAACCCCTTTTCTTCACAACTTACCCAGTCTGTGGGTTATGTTATTAGCAAAAAAAAAAAAAAAAAAAAAAAAGAGTAAAATAGTTGTGGTTAAAAAAAAACATAAATTTACCATTTTAGCTATTTCTAAGTGTAATATTGAGTATACTCACATTGTTGTACACAGACCTGCAGAACATTTTTTCCCTGCAGAGCATGTTCATCTTGAGAAACTTCAACTCTATGCCATTAAACACCTCTCCTGTTCTCCCTTGGAAACCATCATTCTACTTTCTATTTGACTACGTTAGATATGTAAGTGGAGTCATACAGTACCCGCCTTCTTGACACTAGCTTAGTTTACTTAGCATAAGGTCCTTGAGTTTGCTCATACTATAACATGTGAAATAATTTTCTCTCTTTTTAGGGCTGAATCATATTCCCTTGGCATGTACACACCACATTTGTTTATCCATTTATCCTGCAATGGACACTTATGCTATTGCTGCTTCTTTTATGAACACTGGAGTGCAAATCTCTTTGAGACTCTACTTTCAACTAAATTGGAGCTTCAGATAGTAATTTTATTCTGAATTTTTTTGTGGAACTATGTGGAGATACTTAATGTACTTTTTGACTGCTGATGTGGCTTTCAAACTGGACTCCCATGATTAAATTCTAATTAAACAGAGTATTAGTACAGTATATATTAATTTTGGATAACTGATTTTCCTCAAATAATTAAATAGTAGGCTCTGTTCTTCATTTTCCTGGAGAGTTAGAAACAAAAGCAATTTTTTTGCCGGGCGTGGTGGCGCACGCTTGTAATCCCCGCGCTTAGGAGGCAGAGACAGGAGGATTGCACAGGTTTGGAGCCAGCCGCGCTGGCTTAGGAGACCCTGTTTCCAAATAAAAATATAAAATAGGTCTGGGAGTGTAGCCTAGAGGTAGAAGGGCTTCCAGGAACCCCAATACCACCCCCCAAAAAGAAACAAAAGTAATTTTTTATTTGCTCATTCGTCCATCTATCCATCATTCTATCCTTTCATTCTTTCAACCTATATGCATTGAGGACCTACCACATGCTGGGCATTTGTGCTGAGTGCCAGCATCAGGAAACAACAGAAAAGAGCCGGATGTGGTGGCACATGCTTTTAATCTTAGTATTTGGGAGGCTGAGACAGGAGGATTGCAGTTCGCGGACAGCCCTTTGCAACTCAGTGAGATCCTGTTTCAAAATAAAGAATAAACAAATTGAATTAATATATGACAAATTGAATTAATATATGAGAAAACAAATTTTAATATTGGTTATTGTTAATATTGCTTTTATTTTGAGCCAGGCATGGTGGCGCACTCGTGTAATCCCAGCATTTGGGAGGTAGAGACAGGAGGATTGCAGTTCGCGGACAGCCCTTTGCAACTCAGTGAGATCCTGTTTCAAAATAAAGAATAAAAAAATAGGGCTGGGGGTGTAGCTTGGAGGTAGAATGCCTCTGGGTTCCATCCCCAGTACTGCAAAATAAAATAAAATAAAGTAAAGTAAAGTAAAATAAAATAAAATGACAAAAAAAAAATAGGGCTGGGAGTATAGCTCAGAGGTACAATGCTCTGGATCCCATTCCCAGTACTGAAAAAAAGAAAAGAAAAGAAAAGTAGAGTTTTTGCTTCTGGCCTTTCTCCTGCAACTGTCAAGGATTACAGCATTAGGAGGCAATGGTTAATACTTTTGCTTAAAGGCAGGGCCATACCTAAATATGCTCTATAGAAATCTGCTTTGTTTTTTCCCACTTCATTATCTACTTTATTAATTAATTTTGGGATACAGGTTCAACTAAAGTTGAGTTCCTGACATCCTGTCATAATGTTCATTATTTTTAGTCATCCTTACTACAATTTTATTCATTATGTTAAAATGAATCACATTAATACTTCTTCCTGTGAACTACAAATAAAAATGTTCATATAGTTAAATATTAAGGCTAAGAAAGGCATTAAAAAGGGATGGGAGTATAGCTCAGAGGTAGAACACCCTGGGTTTAATCCCTAGTAATGCGAACACACACACACACACACACACACACACACACACACACACACACACGGCATACTGAATTACACATGCTGGCTTAGCTCACACGTGCAAATAAAACACTTTAGTCACTAAAGTAAAATCTAGATATATAGCCTATTAGAATGTTACCGTCATTTCTTTTCATATTTTCTAACTTGGCAGTGGCTTAGTATTCTTTAACTCCATCTTTGTTATGGTTTGCAATTATAGTGTAAAAGTTAAGAATTCAGGCTTCATGCCTCCTACCATTGAAATTTTTATGGTAGTAGCCTCATGACACTATACAAGGTACTTACATATGTCTACTTCTTCATTAGTAAAATTGTGGTAACAGTACCTAACTTATAGGGTTACTGTTATGATTAAATGAGTTAATACATAAAATTTGTTTATAACTGTGTCCAACACCTAATAAACACCATGACCCAGGATTAATATGGCTGTTATTTATGTGTACGGTGTTTTGTCTACTTCCTCCCACAAAATACAAGCTCCCTGAAGGCCACGTCTCCGGGGCCACCTACTCTATATTGGTGTACAGTCCAGCGCTGACGACATGGGATGTGCACAATATAAGTCAGTGAAATTAATAGCGCTGCTCTCTGGCACAGGTTTTTTGTGATTTATTTTAATGGGAACATTCCCTATGACTACCAGTATTTTAAATGTGATCATCTGCAGTCTTGGTAGAATACTCCAAATTCCTCCACATTGGACATTTTAACTCTTCTGGAGGGGGTGGCTGTGAATAACAGAGTCTACATATTTATCTTAGTGTACAGTATGGGCCCTTCGTGGGATACTGCTGGGGGAATGTGCCCTGTCTTTGCTCTCACAGAAGTGGGAGATATTTTCTCGTGGTTCAGAACATAGCAAAGACGCCTGGCAGAACAAGGGGAGACAGAGTCAATGGGACAAGTATTTGACCGTCATAATTTAAGAAAAACAAACCCAACTCAGATGAACAAATAATACTCCCACTGTGGACAAGAAGTGGATGCTGGGAAAGGAAGAGAATGGAAAAAGGAGAGTGTAAATCAATTGATACTGAATTATTACTAGTTTTATGGTCTTTTCTGGTATCTCATCTCTAGGTAGCGCTTAGCGTGCCACAAGGGGTGGCTGATGACAGGGACCTGGGAGGTGTGTGTACTCTCCACAGTGACAGCCCACTGTCATACTTACTTGGCCTGTTTCCTCTTTTCCACCGAGGACCTGCCATAATGCCCAGGATCTACGGGTACTTATCGACTAAAGGTTTGTTGACTAAAGGTGAGGAGCTGGTAAAGCCTCTGAGTCCAATGGCCAAGGAGGGAAGATAATAAAAGCTATTTGTATTATCTCTGATACAAAGCAGCAGCAACAGGGCCTCTATAAATACCTGAGTTATTAAAATTGCATTCAACTCTTGACCACAGAACTGCAAAGGTCATCAGATGGTTAAGAGACTCTTTTTCTTTTGTTTGCTTATACAGAACACACCTTTCTGAAGCTTCAACTTTGCATACTTGTGCTGTGAACAGCTGGGGATGGGGTAGGGGTAGGGGAGGGTGTGGACACCTATTATTTCCCAACAGAGTAAGTATGAAAGTACTAGGATCAGCAGCACTATAGAAGTGATTCTTTAAAAACAATTTTCAAATTTTCTTTTGGCCCTGACCTAGAATCAAGCTTAGATGAAGTGAGAATAGAATAATTACTTCCTCCACAATGAAAGATTTTGTTTTGAGTGTGGAACACTTGGCAGTTGTTCTCAATCTATTTTTCTGCCCTGTTTGCCTAAGGGAATATGCACTGTTCTTTCTTAATAGCAAGAAAATCACTGATTTAATAATTTCCAAATGTATTTTAAAGGTTTCTATTCTGTCCTATTCTCCATATTTTTCTTCTCCTTTTCCCTCCTGCTCCTCCCTCCTCCTCCTCCTCCTCCTCCTCCTCCTCCTCCTCCTCCTCCTTCTTCTTCTTCTTCTTTCTCTCTCTCTCTCTCTCTCTCTCTCTCTCTCTCTCTCTCTCTCTCTCTCTCTCTCTCTCTCATCCAGTGGCATTCTATTTCCAAGCCATAGCTCAGATCTTTTTTTTTTTTTAATTTGGACACAGGATTTTACTAATTTGCTGAGTCTCCCTAAGTTGCTGAGACTGGCCTCAAACCTGCAACTATCTTGTCTTAGCCTCCCAAGTATTAAGATTACAGGTACGTGCCACCATATCTAGCAAAGTATTTTTTACTTCATGTTCCTGCCCTTTTTTTCTTACACAGCTAAGTGAGTTATTTAAAATCCTGGATGTCAGAGCTCAGTAATGCCCTTGATTTTTTTTTTAAAGAATTGAGTGGCATTAAGTGTTCTTCTACATCTTTAAAACTATTATTCATTTATACAACTAAATGCCTATAACACTGTCAGGGACTTTAGGGTCACATAAAACTTACAGCCAGCATCTTCCGTCAAAGGAGCATGCATCTTAACTATGGGAGCATAAAATATTTGTGAGTAAATTAAATAATATGGTCAATATAAAACACCTTCCAAAGAGATCATGTGATTGTAAATTTAGTGACAAGTAGTAACAGACATTGACAGACACAACATTTTCACATTAGCTCATTTGATTTCATCTTTAAGATGAGCTTCTAGGGGTAATTTTCATAATTTCTATGCCGAATATAGAAAGCTGTGGATCTGAAAAGTTAAATGACTTGTTCAGGTAGCACAGTTTTTAAGAGAGAAGATGGGACTCTACCTCAGGTCTTGATCACAGGCCCCTGTTTTGTTTGTTTTGTTTTGTTTTGTTTTGTTTTGTTTTACACAGGACAGAGAGCTCTTGGGTAAGCTTATCCCCATCTTTGAACAAATTGTGATGGCAGAAGCTCTTGGGTAGGAGTTATCAAGACGGGCTTTCCAGAGGATGCCGGGGGGTAACCTGGCTACCAGAGACTCATGGAAAGTTCAGGCAGAGGAGGTGATATGAAAATATGGGCACCTCTGATTGAAAGAAAGGTGAGGAGTAGCTGTGTGTTTCCTACTATTTTCTAAAACATAATTTATTTGGGGAACATGTTAAGCTTATCCCCATCTTTGAACTTTTGCACTAGGTGTTTCCTTTACTTGTCAAAACACTTGTTAATAATAAAAGGTAATAATACTGAGTATTGAGTGTACAGGTACTTCATTTGTTTTAACTCATTTAATCTTCCCATTTCATTAAGAAAGATGCTAATATCATTCTAATTTTGCAGATGGGGAAACAGAGAATCAAAAAGTTCAGGAAGACAGCCTTAGGGCACAGTTAATAAATGGCAGAGCTATGAAGCCATTCAGTGTGGTGCTGAAGGTGATACTCTGAAGTACTTTCAAGGCTGCTCACATTTGTGCTCTTTGCTGGGCTGACCGCTTACACTTTAGATTTCAAGATAAATGTCACTTCTAGAGAAAGATCTCTGAATTCCCAATCAAAAGTGCTCACTCAGTGCCGGGCGTGGTGGCGCACGCTTGTAATCCCCGCGCTTGGGAGGCGGAGACAGGAGGATCGCGCAGGTTCGAAGCCAGCCGCGTGCGCTGGCTTAGGAGACCCTGTTTCCAAAAATGAAAATGTAAAAATAGGTCTGGGAGTGTAGCCCGGAGGTAGAAGGGCTTCCAGGAACCCCAGTACCACCAAAAAAAAAAAAAAAAAAAAAAAAAAAGTGCTCACTCAGGATCATACTATTATATCACCCTATCTAGCATAAATAGTACCTTTCAAAGAGCAGGTACTCAACAAATATTTGTTGAATGAATGAGGCTTATGAAAATTTTGTTACAACTACTAGAATGTTAGAACTGTAAGGTACCTTTGTGGTTTTTTTGTAATTTGGGGTTTACTTTTGTAAAAGCATGTTGACAAATACTAAATGTTATATTTGAATTTTAAACAATATAACACAAGCATAAAACATAGAAGATCCCATGTTAATAGTACCTTTCCATGCTTGCCTTGGATATCGTTATTTTAGTCTTTTATATTTTATTTTATTTTATTTTTATTAGTGCATTGTAGTCATACATGTTAATGGTATAAAAGACTTGCAGAGACATACATGAACACATCACCCAATTAGCCCTTACTCGATCCCACCCCATACCTTTGAAATAATACATTTATCCTCTTTTATATCTGAGGGAATTTGGGTGACAACATATATGTGAATTGCCTAAAATTATTAGTCACAAGATTTCGAGCAAGGACTCTAACACAGTGATCCTAATAACCAGCTCTCCATGTAAATTTATTATTTTGGTTCTAACTTTGAAGGACTTTGGATAGTGTCATTCCAATCAAATTGTGATGGCTGAAGCCATACTTTATACATCACTAAAAGAAACTAAAAAACTAAAATAATAATGATAATGATATAATAATAAAATACTTTGAATATCAGGGAAAAGAAAATACTCTTGAATAGAAGTCTTGGAAGTAAAAGAAACATGATCTGAACACACACACACACACACACACACACACACACACTTATACTCACTCATACACAAATGCACATGCACACAAGAGATTTAAAAAACTTCAATAAACTTCAAAAACTATTATATAGATGCCTATCTCTAAATACAATGTAATTAAGTTAAAATATAAAAACTCTATATGTTTGGAAATAATAAAACACATTGATTAATAACTTACTGGTTAAAAAAGATGTCGTAGTTTAAGTTTTTTTCTTTTCTTTCTTTTTTTTGGGGGGGGGTATTGGAGATGGAGCCCATAGACATTCTACCTTCGAGCGACATCCCCATCCCTATTTTTTATTCTTTATTTTGAAACAAGGTCTCACCGAATTGCAAAGTACCTCACTAAGTAGCTGAGGCTGGCTGCAAACTCAGATCCTCTTGTCTTAGCCTTCCAAATGCTGGGATTACAAGTGTGTTCCACCACACCCGGCTCCAGCTGGAAGTTTTAAAAAAATATGCCAAGCTGAGTTATAATGAAAAAAATGCATAGCAAAGTTTCTGGAATAGATAGGTTAATGAGTTAGAAAACAGACCAAATAAACTCAAGGAAAGTAGAAGGGAAGAGAAAAAAAGAGAATAATAATGAAGTAGAAAATAAGAATCCACCCAAGTGTGTATATGGCTGTCTGCATAGTCTTTTAGGTTTCTTTTTTCTTTCTTCCTTTCTTTTTCTGTCTCTATCCTTCCTTTCCTTTTTCTCTTTCTTTCTCTCTTTCTTCACTTTTTGGAATTGGTAGGAATTGAACCGTGAAACAGGTACTATTCTGCACTGCTGGAACATTGATTTTTAAATGACTCTAAGACTTTGAGTACTTTCATCGTGGAAGCAAGTTTGGGTTTATTATGAACTAAGTGTACAGAATTTAAACATATTTATGGGTATATTTCTGCTCATTTTGATATCAAATTATCTCAAGGAATAAGGAAAAGGTTGAAGTCATAACATAATAAGTATACAAAAAATTCCTTATCATATCAAATTTAGAAGACCAGAGTGCTATTATAGCTTAAAGTTTTTCTGCATCTTCTTAGGACAACAAAATAATCCTAATTCTTCCAAACTGACTTTTTTTGTGGTACTGGAGATGGAACCCAGGGGAATTGTACCTCCGAGCTTCACCCCCAGCCCTATTTTTTTTAGTCTTTTTATTTTTTGAAAAAGGGTGGGTCTCACTGAGTTGCAAAGAGCCTTACTAAGTAGCTCAGGCTGTTTGCAAACCTCAATCCTCCAGTCTCAGCCTCCCGATGCTGGAATTACAAGCGTGTGCCATCACGCCCAGCTTCCAAACTGACTTTTGTATCATTGCTGCCATTAATTTGGCTTATGCACAAGCCCATGTATCTTTATACACACGGATATGCACACAAGATCAAATACTAGTTGCTGTTATTTCAAATTGTTAGAGCAGTCAATAAAAAATAAAAGTTTATTTGATCTTAATTTATTCCTTTTCTAATGATCCTTCTTTCCTTATGTAGATCCAAGTTTCTTACTTACATCATTTTTCTTCTCTCTAAAGTACTTTTTACATTTCTTGCAAAGAAGGTCTACTTGCAACAAATTCCCTTGATTTCTGTTTGTCTGAAAAAATATTTATTCTTCATGTTTTATTTATTATACTCTTGCTTGCATGGTTTCCTTTGTTGTTGGGTTTTTATATTATTATTATTATTACTATTATTATTATTATTATTATTATTATTATTATTATTATTTTCAGTGCTGGGGATTGAACCCAGGAACCACACTTCTAGTCCTGAGTCTTTGCTTTGTGAACTTCATAAGTGGTTCTCAACCCCCTAGCCCTATAGGTAGGACAGGATGTATAGAGTGGCTGGAGTTTGGTATTTCCTTTTGCCAAGAAGGTTCTGATAAGATTCCAGCTCTACTTAAATAGTTTCTACTGAGGGCAGGCCTTCAAATCAAAATGCTCAGGCCTACTGCCTGTAATCCCAGATGCTTGGGAGGCTAAATAAAGAGAATTAGGCCAGCCTTGAACAATTTAGTGAGACCCCGTCTCATAATACAAGAAAAAAAAAAAAGAAATCTGGAGAGGCTGGGGATATAGCTCAGTGGTAGAGCACTTGCCTAGCATATATGATGCCCTAGTGTTCAATCCCTAGTAGCATAAAAAAAAAAAAAAACATAGTAAAAAAAACCCACAGAATGCTCTGGAATGTTTCAAAATGGTTCATTTTCTTCTTCTAAAAGCACAGGGTATTTTCCACCAATGCTTATTGTAAGAACTTGGCAGAAATCCAGGTGTGGTGGTGCATGCCCATAAAGGTAAAACTCACAAAATTGTGTGCTTCTTTTATGACTGGCTCCCCCTAACAGATTTTATTGACTGAGAGCCTCTAATAATTTGTGAATGGCAGTTGAAGCTTTCTTACCCTGGCACTGGCTTTCATGGAAGTTTCTGCTCAGTTAAAATGCGATTCTCTATATTGACATGTTTGTCTCATTTGAGGATGACAGTTTTCCCTGTGACCTGCCTTGCAACTCCCAGAAGAATTGTGATTTTCAGCCTATTCAGCTTTTTTACTGGGCAGAACAGAATGTTTACTTCTAAGTTTCTTACATGTTAGGCCAGAAAGTACAAGTCACCTGACTTTCGCTTCCAATAGGCCATTCTAACAGCACTGCAGATTCACACTGAAGAGAAACTCGTTAAGTTATCAGGGAGGGAATGGGGTAGGAAGTGAGGAAGGGCTAAATGAGTGATGTGTGCATGTATGGCTCTACCGTCTTGTACCCCATTAAGATGTATGACTACTACAATGCACCAAAAAAGAAGTTATCAAAGCCAGTTAAAGAGGAGACAAAGAAAATAGGGGTGTGTGGGACACATTAGTAAGAATAGAGATAGATAGCTAAGTTTCAAGGGAATACAAGCCACTTTACTGGCCTACAACCACATACATTCACATGGTCAGAATCTTTACTATTGACATCACTGCAGTGCCACTCACAACTCAATTCAGTAACCACTCCTTTACCCTATCCCCTCTTAGCGTATGAGCTCCCTAAGGGCATGGTGTTTGCCCACATCTGGCATGTTGACTGCTGGTGTATAGTAGAGACTAAAATAATGTATATTTGGTAAGTTATAAATTTACCAAATAAAGAAAAACCAGAGAAAAAATCACATAAAAATCTTAGTGATAAGAAATTCATGTATTATCTTATGGAAAACAGAAAAATTAAGTGATTTGCTTCTAAGTTATAAAACTGATTAGTAACAGAGTAAGGAGAATTATATTCATCTTAGACTGAATCTCTGTCTATTGTAATCTCAACAGAGAAAATAAAACTGTATGTAGACAGCAGATATAGGGGTGTTATTAATTATGGAGATTATATACATGTGCACACCCATCTACACATAATATTAAGAATATAAAATTGCCACCAAATTTTGTGAGTAGCTAATAAACATGCCTCAGTGTACGTGTGTGTGTGTGTGTGTGTGTGTGTGTGTGTGTGTGTGTGCCTGCATTTTCTACTTGTCATCACTGGGTGATGTTGTAAGGAGTTTGGCAGGTCAATAGCTATTTTCAAGATTACTTTTTTTATTTTTGCAGCACTGGAAGATTAAACTCAGGGTCATAACACATGTGGCAAGAGCACTACCACTGAGCCACATCTCCAGCCCCTGCGTTTGGTCTTGAGCAAGGCATAGAGTTTTAATTTTGAAGACTTATAGACAGCAACCCATTGCACTAGTAAAATGATTTTGCTTTCACTTAAATTTTCATTGAAAAGCATGAAAAATGAGAAAAGGAAAAAATAGCAAAGTATGAATTTGCCTCTTATTTCCAAAATAATTCATATTAAATGTTTTCCTCGATTTTTAAAAGTTGATTTTACCAATCAATTCTAAGCACACACAGGCCAGATGTAGGTGCGTGATACAATGAAGGCCTTTGGTCTGGATAATCCCTGATGGTGAGATAAAATGAGCCCAGTAGACAACACTATCTGGAGCATTATCTCGAGATACTATGTGACCAAGAGGAACACAGGGCAGACCAGGATTCAGATCAGGATTTAGGATTCTTAGTGTTACCATTAATCAGAAATGTTCCTGGATATGATGGGGTTAAATCCTAATAAACTCAGGAAGTTTCAATACATTTAATATACCTATCCTGCTGAGCATCACAGTTCAGCAACACAGGACAATATGTAGGATCAGTTGTTTGCCCTCATTGTGTGGATGTGGGAACTGGTAGCTAGCCTGGGAAAATATCCACACTCAAGTAATAGTAGTACTGAATTTGTATGATTTTTGTACCACTGTCAAGCAGAAAAGTCAGAAAACCAGAAGGTGGGGATCATCTGTGGTCATATAACTTAGGCCAGTCTTTGATTCCCCACCAGCCATCCCATCACGTCAGCCTCTGCTGAGCAGAATGATCCAAGCTGTTCTCCTCCAAAGACAGACATAAAAACTAAGCAAGATCGTCAAGGTAGACCATCTCTGAGTGCACGCTTGGAGGGAAATACACGAAGTCATTTTTTAGAAACTCTAGCAGAGTAGTGTTGATGTGTCTATTTAATAAATAATTGACTTAAAGGATCCTGGATTTACCCTGGGCCATATATTTTTCCAGATGATAACCAACTGCCAAGCAGATGTTGTTACTTAATCACTGCATTCCCACAGAGATTGGAGGACTCAAGGGATTATTTTTAAAAGGATATAAAACCTTTGACTCTGCCCTAGTCAGCAATGTTAAATCCCTAAAACTGGTTATTTCCTAGAGAGGTTTACTCCAGAGAAGAGTTCACATACTTTACAAACACTGAATCACACTGATGGGGTAAAAGACCTGCAAACCATTGACCTGCATACCATTTCTCACATCACCACGAACCTACAGTTCACTGAGCTAAGATTATAAGGGGGTGGGAGGAACACTGTTTCTTGTAATATCACAAAGTAAGTTATCTCATACAAGAAAAATGCAAATAACAGTGGGTATTTTTCATATAATCAACTGCTAACTTTTTATACAGTAGTCCTCCTTACCCATAGTTTTGTTTTTTATGGTTTCACTTAGATATGGTCAACTGTGGTTCAAAAATATTAAATAGGAAATCCACCAATAAAAAATGCTGAAGTTTTTTTTGTGTGTGTATGTGTGTGGTACTCAGGATGGAACCCAGGGGCTTTCTACCTCTGGGCTACACTCCAAGACCTATTTTATTTTTTATTTGGAAGTAGGGTCTCACTCTCAGCCTCCCAAGTACTGTAATTACAAAGGTGCACCACCATGCCCGGCAATGCTGAAGTTTTGAATTGCATGCTGTTCTGGGTAGCATGATGAAATCTTGTATCATCGCACTCTGTCCTGCCCAAGATATGAATCATTCCTTTATCCAGTGTATCCATGCTATATACTACTGACCCATTAGTCATTTGGGAGTCATCTTGGTTACCAGATTGCCCGTTATGGTAGAACAGTGCTTGTATTCAAATTATCCTTATTTTACTTAATCATGGCTTCAAAGTACAAATTTTCACTACAGAACATTCTTATAATTATCATATTGTTAATCTCTTACTGTGCCTAATTAAAAAAATAAACATCATAGATATATATGCATAGTAAAAACAAAATGCATATTGGGTTTGGTACTAGCTGCAGCTTCAGGCATCCATAGGGGTCTTGGATCATTAATGCATCATTAAAGGGTAACAAAAACAGCTTTCTATCACAAACAGGCGGCAGCTTGCTGAGCGACCCTTTGCAGCTCTCAGGTGAGTCTGCGGATACCTCTTGAGTGACACCAAGGCTGGAAAGCAACCTTTCTGATTACTGGTGTGTTTTTGGTTGCTTGTTTGTTTGGTTGTGGTACTAATCCCAGGGGCATTCTACCTTCAAGCTACACCCTTAACCATTTACTTTTTGTTTTGAAGCAGGGGCTCACCTAGTTACTGAGAGGCTTACTTTATTGCCAAAGCTGTCCTCAAACCTGTGATTCTCTTTTCTCAGCCTCCCAAGTATTGAGATTATAGGTGGGCACCACCAAGCCAGGCTTACTGTTGTTTTTAAAACTAAGGCTCCAAACATCATTAATATTAACTAGAATAATAATGTTTGTCCTTCACCAAGAATATCTGGAGGAGCCAGGAGTGATAACACATGCCTGTAATTCCAGTTCTAGGGAGGCTGAGAAAGGAGGATCACAGGTTTGAAGCTAGTCTCAGCAACTAGTTGAAGTTGTCAGCAACTTAGTGAGACCCTGTTTCCAAATAAAAAAATAAAATAGGGCTGAGAGTGTAGTTCAGAGGCAGAATGTCCCTGGGTTCAATACCCAGCACCACACATACATACACCCCCCCATAAAAGAATATCTGGAGTAGGTTTCATGTGTTTCATATAAATTTATGAGTCCTAGGGGGGGGAAAAACTGAGTATCTAATGGATAATCTGTGGTACCATCAACAAGCACATTTAATTTCTGAAGTGACACAAACTCATGTTATTAGCGCAACTGAAGGAATATCAGCCTTGAACTTACATTTAGACTTATTTATATGAAATCATAATATTTGGCCATTTTAAGCTAGAAAAGGGGCAGTTTTATATGGATCTACCTAATATCCCTATCCGCTTCATTAATAGACAATGATAATGTAGAAACCTTTCTGTACCAATTTGATTTTTCCCTCTCTAAATGACAACTAATTATTCTCTTGCCTGATTTCTGAGTTGTGATTGAAAAAGACCAATAGAAATGCAATCAGTTTGATTTCTGCTCTTTCGTGTTCTCTCTACAGCAAAAGTCCTGGCTGTGAGTAAAGAAAAGTGATGTAGCTTAAAGAATTCAAATGAAGAAAAAAGGGATATAAGTAACATGGAAAACATTTATAAATTCATGTTTTACAAAAAGGTAAGATCATGAAGGCATATAAGGTAAATTATTTTTAAAATAATTTATATATGTGGAAAAAGCCAGAGGAAAATAGATTAAAATTTATAATTATATCTAGGTAATATGATGTATGTATAAATTTTACTATATAATTCACAATTTTGTGTTTTTCAAGTTTCTACAATCTATAGAAATAAAAGTATATAAGTAAAAAATCTGAATTATGGGTTGGGAATGATGGCGTGTATCTGTAATCCCAGCACTTGGGAGGCTGAGATGGAAGGATTGTAGGTTCAAGACCAGCCTCAGCAATTTGGTGAAACTCTCAGCAACCTATCAAGACCCTGTTTCAAAGCAAAAAGATGGGGTGTGGTGGAGAAGGTGTAGCTTAGAAGTAGAATGCCTCTGAGTTCAGTTTCCAGTACCAATATTAAAGGCGCACTTAATTAAAGGTATAAACTCAATAGGAATAATGAAATTTAGAAAAAAATATTCTGAAATTCTTCTGGGAGAACACATGTTCACAATTATCTAGGAAACTTTTAAATAAAAATAAATAAAAATAAATATAATAATAATAAAGTAGAACAATACCATTTCTGGGATTCAAAGAAAGGGAGTATGATTCTATCAACAGAACAGAATATAGATCAGAATGGTAGAACAGAGCCCGTATAAGGCCAAAACATATTTAAGAGCTTAATACAATGACAAGTGACTTTACAATAATTTGGTAAAGTACAAATTATCATTCAGATGTTATCTGTCTAGCCGGACTTATGTGAATGAAAAACTAAATGCTTAAATCAGACCTTATACCAAAGTAAATCCTGCCTCAATTCAGGATCTAACTCTTTAAAAATCATAAGAAATATTAATGGGTACTTAGTATCTTTTAGACTCTCAATTAATACCTTTTCTAAATTAATTTAAACATTTATTCAAGATTTAAAAATTAAAAAAGAAGCTGCCAAGATACTAAGAGAAAACTGAGGTTGGAGGCCCTTTAGGGACAACAACAAACTCAACAAATCACTTTGAAACACAGGATGAATACAGTCTTTAAACTTCCTCATGGCAAAAGGAATCATGAGGCTAAAAAAATGCACTATAAAGTGAGGGAAATATTTCTAACTGCAACAAGAACTTAATAGTTGTACTATAAAAGAATGTTGTACAAATTAAGAATAAAAAGATGAGCACCAGCCTAGAAAAACTGAAAAAAAAGAGAGTAAAAAGACAATTTACAAATAAAAACCCATGTGGGAAAATAGGCTTTTAAACATGTCCAACATCACAATAATCAAACAGGCAAAATTGTTAAAAGAAATAATTTCACTTTTTACACTGGCAAGTATTAACAAGAATGATAACATTAGTATTGGAGTGGGTGGGGAAGGGACCCGCTCAGAGATCGCTGCTCATGGAATGACCTGGTGCCACTCTGCTATGTACAGCCTCTGACCAGGACGGTCTACTTTTAAAAGCACATCCAAAGAAAATAACTGCTTAAGTGTGAAAAAATGTATGCTCGAGAATAGTTCCTGTGTTGCTGTTTATGTGGGACACAATTAGAGTGGTGATTAAGAGCTTGGATCTGAGGAGCCAGGCTGTCTGGACTTAGAATCCTGACTAACCTCTCACGGCCTCAGAAAGTTAAACTTTCTGTGTCCTCGTGTCAGAGCAGAGATAATAATAGTACCCTCCTCCTGGGCTCTAAAGGATAAAACAAGCAAACATTAAAAAAAAAATTGAGAACATTGCCAGAAACTCATTAACAACTCAACAAGTATTATCTATTATTATTGTTGAGAAAAAAATATGAAATGGCATTTATAGTTTAAATATATGATACTGATCAACAGAATGTGATGTCATTAAAACTGACATAGAATTATATTGATAAGCATGGTACTATGCCATCACAACCATAACCGTGAGCATGCAGAGAGAAGAATAGTAGAAACATATAAGCTGAAGTGTGGATAGTGATTGGACCTGGACAGACTTATGGATGGTTTTTATTTTTGTCTTTATACTGTGGCCTGCCTCTTCTCTCTCTCTCTCTCTCTCTCTCTCTCTCTCTCTCTCTCTCTCTCTCTCTCTCTCTCTCTCCTTTCTCTTTTTCTCTTTCTTTCTTTCTTTCTTTCTTTCTTTCTTTCTTTCTTTCTTTCTTTCTCTTTCTTTCTTTTGAGATATGGGGGATGAAACCCAGGAGGATTCTACCTCCACACTACATACCCAACCCTATTTTTTATTCTTTATTTTTAAACAGGGTCTCTGAGTTGCAAAGGGCCTCACTAAATAGCTGAGGCTGGCTGTGAACCATAATCCTCCTGTCTCAGTCTCCCAAATTTTGGGATTGCAAGCATGTGCCACCATGCCTGGCTTATACTGTGGTTTCTTAATTTAAAAAAAGTATACATGAGAATATTTTTGAGAATGTGTTACTCATATATATGTATATATATGCAGGCTGATAATAACATACAATTACTATAATAATAATAAAAGTAACATATATGAAGATATCTTTTTTTATATTTTTATTTTTTTAATTGGTGCACTGTATTCATACATCATAGTGGGATACATACTTTTGTAGACATATATGCACACATTGCCCAGTCAGCCCCCACCCGATCCC
Organism: Muscardinus avellanarius; assembly: GCF_963383645.1. NCBI lineage: Eukaryota > Metazoa > Chordata > Mammalia > Rodentia > Gliridae > Muscardinus > Muscardinus avellanarius. Next base: position 63,201,287 of record NC_137791.1, on the reverse strand, counting down.
CACCCCATTCTCTCCCCATCCCTCCCTCCCATGCTTGGCTTAGTGATTGACATCTAGTATTATAGCAATTTATCAAAAATTAAAAATGATAATCTCACATAACAGTTTCATTTGTCTGATACCAAGCTTTTGATGTCCTAAAGATAACATTTCAATATTTCTTTTTGCTTTCTTTCTTACCAGAGAATATTTTTTTTCTATTTTTTAGGTGAAACTATCATATATTTATATATTTATTTTTCAGAAAAAAAACTATCCTAATATGGAATATGGACTCTAGGTACCCACAACGATCTTGAAAAAGAACAAAGCTAGAAGATGTATATTTTCTGATTTCAAGCCATATAAAGCTACAATAATTGAAACAGTGTAGTAATATTCTAAAGGCAGATATATAAACCATTGGAGTTAAATAAAAGCCTAGAGCTAAATTCTTCCCTATATTGTCAAGTTATTTTTGACAAGGTTTCCACGAACATTTGGTGGTGGGAATAATAATCTTTTAACTAAATATTATTGAAAAATAATAATTACATGGAAAAGAATAAAATTGGACCCTTACCTAATCCCATATACAAATATTAACTCAAAATAGATAAAAGACCTAAATATAAATCTTAAGACTATAAACTTTTAGGAGAAAATCTGGGTTATAAAACCTCACAACATTGAAATTGGCAGTGATTTCTTGGTTATGATTTCAATGGCACAGGCAACAGAAGAGTATACAAACTCCCTAAAAAAATAAAAAACATATTGTATATCCAAAGACAATGTAAACAGAGTTAACAGTTACTAATAGAATGGGATAAAATATTTCCAAATGCTATATCTGAAGGTATATTAATATTCCAACTAGAAATCCTAAAAATTAACAAACAATAAAGGCAAACAATACCCTTTAGAGATAGGTAAAAGACTAACATAAATAATGAATCTCCACAGATAACCAATCTTAGTTGTCTGTTGGATGGAAAATCTTGTTTCTCTAGTTCTGATGTGTGTTATCTATTTCTTCTTTGTAGTTAATCTCTTTAAGTATTTTCTCTAGTGCTGGTTTTGAAGACATAAATTCCTTCAGTTTCTGTTTGTCATGGAAGCTTCTTATTTCTCCATCTAATTTGATAGAAAGTTTTGCTGGGTAGGAAATTTTTGGCTGGAAGTTGTTTTCTTTCAAAATTGGGAATATGTTACTCCAAGCCCTTCTGGCTCTCATAACTTGGTTTGGGAAGTCTGGAGTGATTCTAATTGGTTTGCCTCGGAATGTCACTTGGCCCTTTGCTTTTGTTGCCTTTAAGATTCTCTGCTTGGCTTCCACATTGGTCATTTTGACAATTATGTGGCGTGGGGATCCTCTTCTCCGATCCTGTCTAAAGGGAGTTCTATAAGTTTCCTGGACCTGCGTATCGACCTCTTGCTCTATGTCTGGAAAATTTTCTGCTATTACTTCCTTGAAGAGATTGTTGATCCCTTTGGTTTCACTTTCTTTTCCCTCCTCTATTCCAATTATTCTTACATTAGCTCTCTTAAAATGGGCCCATATTTCTTCAATATCAGATTCCTGCTGTCGGATATTTTTTTCTAGATTAGAAATTATGCGTTCATTTTTGGAATGATTATCTTCTAAGAGCGAGATTCTGTTCTCCATGTGTTCTAATCGGTTGTTTGTGCTTTGAATTGAGGCCTTTACTTCATTAATTGCATCCTTTATCTCTTTTTGGCTCTCTCTGAGTTCTTTTCGAAGCACCTCTATTATTTCTACAGTTATTTTCCTGATTTGATCTTCTAGAAATCTCTGATTTTCAGTTTTATCGGGTTCTGATGTTGTGGGGTTGTGGGCATTGATTGCTCCAGTATTATTCCTCTTTCCCATGATTTCGGAAGTTTGTGCCTTCTCTGGGTTCTTCCCTTGGGTCACTATGACTTCACTTAAGGTGCTCTGGATCTCGAGTCTGTAGTATCTCAGACCCCACTACTCCTTTACTGGGTTGTATCACAGAGTCTCCGACCCAGAGAGTCGATAGAGGCTGCTTTAGACTGTGGGGGGTGCCTGGTTGCACGTTCTCCTATGGTGTGATATCACTGCCACCACCCCTCTCCCGCTGGGTCAAGTCCCAGTGAGTACAGTACTGGGATTTCTCCTCTGGAGCCCGCAATTTGACTCACTGTTCTTGAGTACGCAGATGTAGCTGTACTGGATTCGGTGAATTCTCTGCTGCTGCCGCCAGTGGCAATATGGCGCCGCTGCTACGCCCTCGGCTGTGGGGCTGGCGTTTTTTTTTTCTTGGTTTTGATTTCCACTCTGAATCCCTGCAGCGTGTGCTGAGCTCAGCCACTGCGAGCTTTAGATGCTTCCTGCGCCGAGAAATCCCGCCTGGCTGTTCCGCAGCGGCTCCCCTCGGCTTGTTGTGGCTGTCCCGTGAACTCGCCGGTGCCGCCGGCAGTATGGCTGCTGCCGCGTCCTCGGGCGTGAAGCTGCTTCCTCGGGCGTGAGGATCTCCTCTGTGGCTCTGTTCTCAGTCCGCTTTCTCTCTGGAGCCTGGTGATTTTTTTTGTTTTCCTGGTGATGTTGTTTTCTGGCTTTGAAAGGCGCCGATTTTGTAGTAATGGAGATTTGTTGTTAGCGGGGCTCTTAAGCCCCGCTTTTCTCGGTCGCCATCTTCCCGGAAGTCTGAAGATATCTTAGTAAACACATTTTTACTCATTGGGCGGAAGGGGAGGGTAAATGAAAAGCTGTTTATCATAGCTGCAAGTGGCACTGGGACTGACAACACACAACTACAGGCAGTCACGAATCCAGTGACCAGGACTGGAACAGCTTCTGGTGGAGAAAGTCCCAACTTTCCAATCACCCATTCTTCAATATTTCAAAGACACACAAGGATTATGCTAAAATTAAGTGGACAACTTGCATTTTATAAATAGACATAATAATAGGTCACAAATATATGAATATGGGAAACTAGAACTTCGGTTTAATTTTTTAAATTTTTTCAACTATATACAGTTTTTAGATCCAAACTACCAATTTCCAAAAGTAACATTTGGGCTGTAAACCAAACAAAGCGGTTCAGTATCAGTTAGACAAGAAGAGAGCAAAGGTGGAGCCTTATCTGGTTGCAGATCCTGTTTGTGGACAGAAATTTAGCCGATCTCATCTATTTGCTGATGTTGTCCAAATAACTAATTACACACAAACACATCATACAACTACAGGCTGTGAGTTAGCGATTTAGTACCACTAACTTAATGTGTTGACTTCCTGTAGGATTTGAAGGCCAGTAGCAGTTTTAAAATATTTTTGGAACTGGGCGTGGTGGCACACGCTTGTAATCCCAGCGCTTGGGAGGCTGAGACGGGAGGATCACACAGGTTCGAAGTCAGCCTCAGCTACTTAGTGAGGCTCTCGGCAACTTAGTGAGACCCTGTTTCCTAATAAAATATAAAGTAGGTCTGGGAGTATAGCCCAGAGGTAGAAAAGCCCCTGGGTTCCACCCTCAGTACCACTAAAAAATATATATATTTTTTTTTGGTGCTTCCACTAAGCATGATGTAACATCATGGGTAGAAGTATATATGAAAGGGCTTATCACTCAAAATCTAAAATTCATTTCTCTCTTAAAAGCTTTGTGAGTTCCAGTAATATTATTGACTAGCATTGAAACACTTGTTTCAAAAAAATTAATTTATAGCTCTATAGATAAAAAGGCAAAGGAAGCAAACATAGGAAGCACATCTGATCAATGTGGCTTGCTCAGTAAGAGTCTTGGCAAATTTGTTTTCATTATTGGAGAGTAAACATACTGGTGGTTAAATCATGAAAATAAATTGAGTGCACAATGGGTTTAATTCAAAGTTCCAAGAATATTAACAAACAGCAGAAACAAAAAATAAAATCTAAGCAAAAGATCACTAGGGAGCCTTTGGTCTTATCTTCTTATCATTTAACAAGTATATTTTTAAATTAACTCTAAATAACAACACAGCCAGCTGCTTGCCCAGAGTTCCTGGCTTCTATTAAGGGGAGAGATCCAGAATTCCCAAGTCAAGGAAAAAGTCAATCCCTGCAGGCAACAGACTGGCCTGGGGTGGATAGTGCCATGGCAAGCTGAGGCAGTACCATGATGTGTGTCTGATATAAATACTACGGGGCAGATGTTGCTTGTGTCTGGAAATTTTATTGGGCAAGAAAATTTATTTCTTTAATGTGAATAATTATACACTATACTCTAAGAGGTATATTCTAAATATTAGAAGAAATTGAGAACACACAACTGAGGTTAAGAGGAATGTCATGTCTCCCATCTCATGCTTCTAAGGAACCTAGTTCATTGAAGTGGTATGATGGGAAGAGTATATTCTGTTAAATACACATGTATTTAAACACAGATTTACCAACTGCCTGCCATATGGCAGGACTTTCTCTTATGTTCTAAAGCAAATTGTAGGTCTTGTTTTATAGTAAACCTAACATAAAATTAAGCAATGCCAAGTCAAACCTACTAAGTGAGAGAATAAGAACTATATTAATTTCCTTTTATATACTCTGCTAGTCAGACCACTGAAAATCCAGCACCCACTTTAATGACTATTTAATGACTTTTTATTTATTTTCATGACTTTAGAAAATCCATTTCTGCTAAGCTCTAAGAATGATAAGATCTGGAAGAAGATGTTTACTCATCTTAGTAACTGTAATATTGGGGATTTCTTAGGGGAAAAACTCATTTAGCATATATAGCTTATAGACTAAGAGTTTGTTGACTTTTTCATAGAAAAATATTTGTGTGTGTGTGTGTGTGTGTGTGTGTGTGTGTGTGTTACTAGGGGCATTGAACCTAGGGACATTCTACCTCTAAGTTATACTTCCAGCCCTTTTTAAAATTTTTTTTTTTTATGTTGAAACTAAGTTTCCTTAGGTTGCTGAGAATCTTGCTAACTTGCTGAGGCTGGTGTTTAACCTGCAACCCTACTATCTCAGCCTCTCATGTAACTGGTATTGAAGGTGTACACTACCACATGTGACTATAGAAGAATATTTATTACTATGCCTACTATAACAACTTTTTAAAAATATAGAAACTTAGTGCTAACTCTGTGAGGTGCTGACTAAATGTTACCTTCATCCCTGAAGTATTATTACTTCTACTACCAAGAGCTATGCCTCTTTATGGGTCATAGCCAAGTCTCGCCCCTGAGATGAACCACCTCCCTGGTCACAGATCACATCTAATGATTGAAAAGGGATCAGTCCCCTCGATTTGATTAGGGATTTCTCTGAAAGGTCATCCCCTCTTCTCAGCTTCCCTCAAATGAGACCTGATGTGCACAGAAGCTCAACTTCTGCCTAATATTACTTTCCTCTATTCCTTACAAGGGTAGTTCCAAAGAGTACCACACAATAAAACTCCTGCTTGAAAAATTAGTCTCCAGCTTATATTCTAGACATCCCAGTCCATGATAAGAAGTAATGCAATGACAAAGAATGAAAAATGAGGGTTTTAAATATGGTTATTGGAAAAGAAACTAAAAATAAGTTAAATAAATATTCAACACACAAAACAAAACACCCAAGGGCCTGATATGAAAATGAAAAAAAGACAAATATGTAACAAAAGAAAGAAGGACAAATGGTTTATAAAGGAAAAATGCTCTATCTCATTCATTCCTGGCACAATGTTGCACACTTATAATCTCAGAGGCCAGACAGTACAACTTAGCAAGCTGCCTAACTGGCACAATGTCGCACACAGAATATCAGGGCCAGACAGTGCAACTTATCAAGACTCTGTCTGAAAACATGAAAAGGTCTGGGGATACAACTCAGTGGTAGGGTATCCATGGGTTCAATCACCAATTCTCTCCATGAAAAATGTCCTACCTCAGCCAGGCATGGTGGTACACACCTGTAATAAATACTTGGTAGGCTGAGACAGGAGGATCACAGATTGGAGGTCAGCGTCAGCAACTGAGTGGGGCCCTTAGCAACTTAGTGAGACTCTTATAAACTAAAAAATGAAATAGGCATGGGAATATATAGCACAGAGGTAGGCTATTTCCCTCCTGGGCTCAATCCTCTGTATCAAAAGAAAAAAGTTCTACCTCGTCCATTATAAGACAAATGCAAATTAAAACTATGTTGTCACTAGCAATAAAGAATCTGAAAATAAAATAAGAAAAACAAATATTCTTAGAATAACATCAGAGAGAATAAAATACATAAAAATAGCTTTAACAAAATAATTGTAAAACTCATACTCTAAAAACTTTGAAACTTTAATGAGAGAAGCCCTAAATAAGTTGAAAAACATTCTGCATTCATCATATTTAATGCCGTTATAGCAGCAAGACTCCTTTAATTGGTCTACAGATTTCTTGTAGAATTCCTATCAAAACGCCAGCTGCCTTTTCTGCAAAAATTTACAAACTGATCTAAAATTCATATGGAAAATAAGGGTCTTAAGATAGACAACACAATCTTGAAATAGTACAAAATTGAAATACTGATACTTCCGTGTTTCAAAATGTACTTAAAAGCCAATCAAGCTAAGATAATATTGTACGGGCCTAAGGACAGATATATAGGCCAATGAAAGAGAATTGAGAGTTCAGAAATAAACTAACAATTATGATGTACTGATTTTGATGAGTGTGCTAAGACAACTGAATAGGTCCAAATAATCTTCAACAAATGGTTCTGAGACAACTGCGTATTCACATGCTAAAGAATGAGGTTGGAGTCCTTTCTTACATCATACACAAAAGTTAGCTCCAAATTAACTTCAGATCTGAAAGTAAGAGTTAAAACCACACAACTCCTCTGTGCACTTATAATCCTAGTACTTGGGAAGCTGAGAATGGAGGATTGCAGGTTCAAGGACAGCCTCAGAAACCTAGTGAGGCTCCCAGCAACCTATTAAGACTCTGTTTCCAAAAAAGAAATAAAATTGGTCTGGGGATGTAGCTCAGAGCTAAAATGCCTTTCAATTCAATTCCCAAGAAAACCACAAAACTCTCAGAAGAAAACATAAATAAATCTTGGGTTGGGTAAAAACTTCTAGATATAATACCAAAATAAAAAGGAACAAAAGAAAAAATAGCACATATTAAACATCCTGGGTTTAATTACCAGCACCTAATTTGCTAGTTTCTCAAAATTTTTACGAGTTACCATGTGACCCAGAAATTCTACTCCTAGTTATATATGTGAGAAAAATGAAAACACAGAGACCTGTACGTGAATGTTCATAGCAGCATTATTCTTATTAGCTCATGCAACAAGCAACCTAAATATTTATCAACTGATGAATAGATTTTAAAAAGTGGCATATCCAAACCATTATGGTTTGAATATATAATGCTCCCTGGAAGAGCTCATGTATGGAAATATAAAAAAATGTCCAGAGGTGATAAAATTGAGTCACCTGACCTCTAATTTCATCAGTGGATATATTCATTGATAGATTAATGGACAGACTGAGTGGTAATTTAGACAGGGTGTGCTTAGTGGCAGTAGATCACTGGGGGTGTGACCTTGGCGAATGGGTATATAAATATATATTTTGTCCCTGATCCCCTCTCCTTGCTCTTTTTCTGTTTCCTGTGGCTAGAAAGGCAGATGGGAGAAACTGTGATCAGAATATTTCAGAAGGCAAAGAGGACTCCATTGAAAAGTTGAGTAGAGGCACACATGCTACATTCTGGCAAAAACTTATCGACATTTTGCCCATATCAGGGCAAAATGAAACTTTGTGTGAGGTCAGATTTAAAGATGATGAATGGAATCTGGGCATGGTGGCGCACGCTTGTAATCCCCGCGCTTGGGAGGCTGAGACAGGAGGATAGCACAGGTTCGAAGCCAGCCTCAGCTACTTAGTGAGGCTCTCAGCAACTTAGTGAGACTCTGTTTCCAAATGAAATATAAAATAGGTCTGGGAGTATAGCCTGGAGGTAGAAAGCCTCTGTACCACAAAAAATTAAATTAAATTAAAGATGATAAACTGATTAATCTGGCAGAGAAAATCTCAAAACAGAAAAGTATTCAAACTGCATTATATTGATGTCTACATTCAGCAAGTTGTACACCCCATTTTTGGAGCAGAAAGTAAAACTGTGAGACTTTATTGATTTGCTGTTTGGCCAGAAATACATGTGTAAAATTGGGACCTAGAGAGATGATGTTGTGGAAGAAAGGAAGAAGCATTGCATTACAGAGGCATGGCCAGAAGTAGCCATGATGGGAGCATGCTCAGCTACACCCCAAATGCAAGAAGCGGCCCAGTGGTTGTGACTGAAAAGGACAGTAGTTAGAGAGTATGACTATTTTTCCTGCAGGTGATTGATATTGGCATTTATTTATTTATTTTACAATTTTTTTAAAAAATTGTTTCCTGTGGCTAGAAAGGCAGATGGGAGAAACTGTGATCAGAATATTTCAGAAGGCAAAGAGGACTCCATTGAAAAGTTGAGTAGAAAAAATTGTACTGGGGTTCCTGGAAGCCCTTCTACCTTTGGGCTACACTCCCAGACCTATTTTATACTTTTTATTTGGAAACGGTCTCTTAAGCCAGAATGGCTGGCTTTGAACCTGTGCGATCTTCCTGTATCCACCTCCTAAGCACGGGGATTACAAGCGTGCGCCACCATACCCGGCGATATTGGCACTTATGTAATGCTGCCTTTCCTGAAGCAAAAAAAAAAAAAAAAAAAGGAATAGGGAGCCTTCCCCCCACGTTTCAAAATAAGGCCTGAGAAGCAAGGCAAAGAGGGGCAGGGCTGAAATCGCAGCAAGAAGGCCCAAGTGAAGCAATTTATGAAGCTATGAGGTCAGGAAAACCCTGGGATGCTAGAATGTGGACAAACCACAAAAAAATAAAGGCTGCAAGCTGCAAGCCATGGAAACAGGCTAGAGGAGCAAGTACGTTGCCCACTGCAATCAACTAGGGTACAGGGACGGAGCTGCCAATGCCCTTGGAGATCACATCTCACCACAATGTGCCCTGGATGACAGAAGTGGAGCTACAGATTACAACCGTGTGCCACCATGCCCAACAAAAATAAGCAATTGTAATCCTAGCATTTGGGAGGCTGAGATAGGAGGATCACGGTTTGTGGACAGCATCAGCTACTTAGGGAGGCTCTTTACAACTCAGTGAGACCCTGTTTCAAAATAAAGAATAAAAAATAGAGCTGGGGCATTCAAAGATAGAATGCCCCTGGGTTTTATCCCCAGCTTAACAAGAAAAAAAAACAACACAAAACAATAAACTGTATGGGGCTATCTTTAAAATTTCCAGATAAAAAGTAAAGTGAGGGACTGGGGAGGTGGCTCAGAGCTAAAGTGCTAGCCTTTCCCTGAGTTTCAACCCTAGAACAGGGAAAAAGAATGCCCCCACTTATCACATATGTAAACATGTATTTCTATATATACACCCTTGATTTTTACCAAAAGAACCACCAGAAGGATAACTAGAAATAAAAATGTTTTCCAAAGACAGCAAGAGGTGAAATAGGATGAAATAGAATAGACAGAATTGAGGTAACAATGAAACTTCTGAATATACCTCTGTATATACGTTTTTTTTTTTTCAGTACTAGGGATTGAACCCAGTGGGCCTCTACCACTGAGCTACATCTTCAGCCCTTTTAATTTTTTATTTTGAGACAGCGTCTCACCAAGTTGCCCAGGCTGGTTTCAAACTTCTTCCTTAGCCTACCTAGTAGCAGGAATTAGAGGCATGTGTCATTGTACTCATCTATATTTTAAACTCCAAAGCCATGCAGATATTTTCCAAATTTAAATAATATTACATTGAAAATGAAACCTCTGTATCCCAAAACATCATACATACCTAGCTAAATACAAAAATGGATGCTAACCATATAACCATAAATACTGTAAGAATAATAAGGACTGTAATGATGTCTAATCATTACTTAATAGCTGTGACATTTTACTTATATATACACATAAAATGTTTGTTTTATATAGACTATGAAGTAAAACACATAATTACAATTTTAGGAAGCAAATTTTTCACTATAGTCAGGCATGGTGGTACACACTCATAATCCCAGTACTTGGGAGGCTGAAACAGGAGAATTGTAGTTTTGTAGCCAGCCTCAGCTTTTCAGTGATGCCTTCCACAACTTAATAGACTCTGTTTCAAAATAAAAACTAAAAAGTAGGGCTGGGAGTGTAGTTCAGGGGTAGAATGCCCCTGGGTTCAATCCCTAGTACCGAAAAAAAGTTTTCATTTTCAGACAATAATGATAAAAATAAAAAGCCAAAGAAGTTCATTAAAAATCTTATAATGCTGAAATTGAACTCAAAATATCAATATAAACCCGTTATTTCTTTTGTTTAATTAATAATTCATTAAATAATTCATCCTTTTATTATTTCCTGGCACTAGAAGTCATTAAGGCCTAGAAGCAATGAAATTTAATTAGCACACAAAGCTTAGCTTCTAAATGTTATTCCTTCTATAAAAAGACTGAGATTTCTTGAAGAAATGGCTAATTTCATTTTGGGAAATCATCTTTAGCCAGTAAAGCAGAAAATGCCATTATAGGGTCATGTCAAAAGTATAATTGGCCAAATTTGGGAAAACTTGAGCATTGAAAAAGAGAAATTGGTCAAATGAGATTTGTTTGTGTGTACAGATATGCCAGAATGAAACTCACTATTCTGCAAAATTAATGTGAACCAATAAAAAAAAATTAAAAGCACAATGTTTATTCCCCACTGGGGGGAAAGAAAGCTGTTCTGCAGAGAATACCACTTTAAAAATGACAAAAGTTTAATAGAATTAGAAATTCAGTATTCTATAATCTGGAAAGAATGAATAGATTCGGGCTAAGAAAATTGACAGATAACCAAACCATTAGTGAAAAGCCTAGGTGGAAATATACATGTGCCTAAACAATCACCCACCAGATGACTTGTTGATTGCACAGGGAAATGCCATATTTTTATGATGGAGAGGTTTGAAAGTGATGGCCTTAACTAATGAAAAGAACAAGTTAAGCATCACTAAGTGTGTGACAACTTGATATAATGGGGCTTTTAATGGGATACAACGCGAAGTATACAATATCATGAAGAATATATTTTTGTGAAGAACTTTAACCTGAATCTATCAAGACTTTTTGGGGGTGGGGTGTTACTGGGGTTCCTGGAAGCCCTTCTTCCTCCAGGCTACACTCCAGACCTATTTTGTATACTTTTTTATTTGGAAACAGGGTCTCTTAAGCCAGAGCGGCTGGCTTCGAACTTGCGTGATTTTCCTGTCTCCGCCTCCCAAGCGTGGGGATTACAAGCGTGCGCCACCATGCCTGGCTAAGACTTTTCTTTTGACTTTTATGTTACAGCCAATAGAGAGGACAGATGGGGTAGGAGGAAGCAGCATCATGAGGAAATACATACTCCAAAAAACCCAGAATCCACAATATTATGTAAGATGATGTCTAGTCTCTCAAAAGTCAATGCTTTGGGGGAAATAATGTCAAATGTGGTAAAAAAAAAATGGAAGAGGGTGGGCAGGTAAATACATACATGGATGGGCATGCACACACAGAAAGACTCCTCTCTGTTAAGATGGACTATAGAGACCTAATAATCAAGTAGAAGGCATGAACCATTGATCTTGTTTAGAGAAAAACTGCATTAAAAGACATTGTCTGACAAATTGTGGATATTTAAATATAGTCTATTCCAGTGATGTGGTAGAACTGTCCATTTTCCTGGGCATAATAACTATAATATGGTTAAGTAGCAAAAGGTTCTCATTTGTAAGAGATGCAGATTGATAGACAGCTGGGGATACACCATAGTAGTAAAGTCTGTGCTTATTAGCATATAAAAAAGATTATGCCCTGTGTGCTGTCGCATGCTTGTAATCCCCGCGCTTGGGAGGCTGAGACAGGAGGATCACCCTGGCTTAAGAGACCCTGTTTCCGAAAATAAAAAAGTATAAAATAGGTCTGGGAGTGTAGCCCAGAGGTAGTAGGGCTTCGAGGAACCCCAGTACCACCAAAAAAAAAAAAAAAAAAAAAAAAAGATTATAAGTCAGACATGGTGACACACTCTTGTAATCCCAGCATTCCATTTGGGAGTTAGTGAGGCCCTTTAAAACTCAGTGAGACTCAGCCGGGCATGGTGGTGCACACTTGTAATCCCCACGCTTGGGAGGCTGAGACAGAAGAATTGCACAGGTTCAAAGCCAACCTCAGGAACTTTGGCTCTCAGCAAGTTGGTGAGACCCTGTTTCCAAATAAAATATAAACTAGGTCTGGAAGTACAGCCTGGAGATAGAAAGTCCCTGGGTTTCACCCCCATTACCACCAAAAAAGCAAAAAACAAAACAAAACAAAAACCTCAGTGAGACTCTGTTTCAAAATTAAAAAGACTAAAAAAATAAATAGGGCTGGGGGTGTAGCTCTAAGGTAGAATGCCCCTGGTTTCCATCCCCAATATGGAAAAAAGAAGAAAAAAAAAAGATTATATAGAGACTGAAAACCGGGCATCAAAATCCAGTTAGATACGGGGAATGATTTATAGTGTTCTACAGTACAGTGAGGTGTGGTTATAGTTTACAACAACCTATTATATATTTTATGAAGAACTAGAAAGAGAAATTTGAAGGCTTCAAACACAAAGAAAGAATAAGGAGATGAAAATATTCATTATTATGATTTGATCATTATACATTGTGTAATTATATAAATTAATACATTCTACCCATAAATATGTACAGTTATGTGCCAATTACAAAGAAAAAAACTTAACAATAAAATAAACTAAAATAATTATTATTGAAAAGGGGAATAAAATTGCCAACGGTTTTGCTTACAAAAAGAGACAGAAAGATGCAAGATTAATTATTTAGAAGTGAATTAGCTGAGATCTATAATTTATTTTCAAATGGGTCAAAAAATGTGTATTTACATTTATGTACAAGTATATTTGTTTTATCAGACGAATGAGAAAATGTATGCCCATTGTACTATTCTTTCAAATTGTATGACTGAAATTTTTCATAATAAAAAATTGAGGGAGCTTGAAAAACAACGAATTTCATATGAATTCATAAATGTAGATGGAAAAATTTAAAGTAAAATTAAAAATAGATTCTTTGAGAATAGAGAAAAATCTTAGCTATTTCGACCAAGAAAAATACTGACAAGGCAAAATTAACGTTAGAAAAAAAGAGAATGTGCTGGTCATGGTGGCACACATTTGTAATCCCTGTGCTTAGGAGGCTGAGACAGGAGGATTGCACAGGTTCAAAGCCAGCTTCAGCTACTTAGTGAGGCTCTCAGCAACTTATTGTTTCCAAATAAAATATAAAATAGGTCTGGGAGTATAGCCCAGAGGTAGAAAGCCTCTGGGTTCCACCCCAGTACCACCAAAAAAAAAAAAAAGAAGAAAAAAGAAAAGAAAAAAAAAGAAATGTAATGAGGTAAGGAAATTTAAAATTGTAAAATACTTTTTATATAATCTGTATTAGACATATTTCAAAAGATTTAAGGGGTTTGATATAAGTAAATGAGATTTCCTAAGTTATTAAAATTAGCTTAGTCAGTAGTTTAAAAATCTGAATAAAAAAAAATGGAAGAATTTAAAAAGGTACCAGCACTCTCCTCTTTAAAATGTATCAGATGTAGACAGTTTAACATTCATAAGATATAAATTATCACACAGTATAAGAAATTATGAAAACCTTTCTAATTGTTTCAGGCGGCTAGAATAAAACTGGCACCAAACTGTTCCAGGCCTGTTGGAGCTGCGCCTGGATACAGCAAGTACTACAGGAAAACGACTGTCACTTGGGTGAGGTAGCACATGACTGAGGTTCTAACTACGTGGGAGGCTGAGGCAGAAAGTTCCTTGGGCCAAGAGTTGAAGACCAGCCCAAGCAACAGTGTGAAGCCCTGATTCTAAACAAAACAAAACAAAAAACAAATAAATTATTGGTTTTTCTTCTCTATAAGCATGGTTGAAATTTCTTTTCTTTTGTCTCTTAGTGATCCATGGTGAGAAAATTATTTCTGGATGGAAACTTTCCACTAATAATCTTTATAACATTCATGGATTAATGTTCTTAAAGTTAAAGTGTCTGTTTTTCCCTGACCTAGAGAAAGAAACTTCAAAATAAATCATGTCCACCCTTTTAAAACTCAATCAGGTATAAGAAAAAGTACAGTACCTGGTACTCAGGAAATATTATGTGTTCTATCTATACTTTATTTCAATGATGCAAATCCCTTGTAATGATTTCTGTATCCATAAGTTTAAGAATACATACTATTTAGTATATTAAAACAAAATAAATGTACTTAATGCCACTAATATTTATACTTAAAAATATTATACTTTAAAATTGGTAAAGTTTATGCTATGTATATTTTTCCTTAATAAAAAATAAATCATATTAATTAGTAGAACATACAATAAAAAACTCAGTGCTTACTGATATGTTGATGATTAATTAGGGCAGATAATTGGAAATTCCATATCAATCTCAACTTACAAGTCAGCAGTGATGTATGGGTCCGTGTTTAGTGCTTATTACAGAATCTTTCTATTTACAAACTCATTTTTAGTTACTCAGCACCTAAGATGTCAAAATTATTAAATACTTCTCTATTTACACCTTAATTCCTCACATGTAGGTCACCAAACAAAGGTATATTGGGCAGACAGGAGGAAAAAGAAGAAATACCCTTTTTACTATCACGAGGCTCCTGAGTAAGATAAATTAGTGGAGTCTGAGTTATGTTTGAGATACTTATTCACAAGATCCTAACATGGTGTATGAAATATCATTATTAAAGGTTAACATCTTTAAAGTTACAAATGGGATTGTTATTATTAGGTAGACCTTCTCTCCACATTAGGCAGTGAATGGCCTGGACCTATGAGCTAAGCCACAGTCTATACTTAGAAATCTGGAGGCCTGTAGTTTTACAAGCTCTAGGCCACTGAAAGAGCCTCATGGAGTGGAGAGGAAGATACACCATCTAAAAAGTCTTCTTGGGAGACCCGAGAGTGAAAGTGCTTTCTCTTTCTCCTTGTAACTAGGAGGACCATGTTTGATATCAAGGGGATCTCAAAGATCATTTCATAAATCGACAGACCTTTAGGAGATAACAGAAAATAGAGCCTAATGCTTTACAAAAATCCTTGTGGCTAGTAACAAGAGCACTTACAAAAGCAGACTAGTTTATTTGTACTCACGTTTAATTTCTAGGAAATTAAATCTAGAAAGTAAATACGGCTGAGGTTCCATTTTTCTGCCACTGACATCCTGCTCATAGTTTGCCATCATTCATGATCATTTGAACCTTATCACTATTAACATGGTTACTATAACGTACTCCTTCCCTTTCCTCTAATCAACATTTAAGGTTGTTTTTTTCAATCCCTCTT
This sequence comes from Muscardinus avellanarius, assembly GCF_963383645.1. NCBI lineage: Eukaryota > Metazoa > Chordata > Mammalia > Rodentia > Gliridae > Muscardinus > Muscardinus avellanarius. Next base: position 63,185,854 of record NC_137791.1, on the reverse strand, counting down.
TGAAAATAAAACTTACTTCCAGAGAGTGTGTGTGTGTGTGTGTGTGTGTGTGTGTGTGTGTGTGTGTGTGTGTCTGGGGATGGAACCCATTCAACCTCCAAGTTACACCCCCCTGTCCTATTTTTTATTCTTTAATTTAAAACAGGGTCTCACTAAATTGCAGAGGGCCTCGCTAAGTAGCTGAGGCTGTCTGCAAACCGTGATCCTCCTGTCTCAGCCTCCTCCCAAATGCTGGGATTACAAGCGTGCAGCTTCCAGAATTTTAAATATGAATATTTGGATCACTACGAGTCATGGTTTCATAAGAAGACATTATCTGTCTGCCTTTCTCAAAACTGGGACCAAAACCAAGGCTAAAATGCACAAAAGCATGAGAGAACTTTAACACAACTGGTTGATATTTCAAATTTTAGTATACTTCTACATCCCAGTAATTCAGATGTCTAGTAGCAAGCAGAAAATGGAATATGATGATATTAATAGGAAAATTCCCTAACTTACTGAAAAAAGTTTGGCCCAAATACAGTGGCGAGGTTGTGAACGTTCATGCGATTCTGCATATGATGCTTGGCAACTTTTGTCAAGAACTGGCAGAGGTACTTGAGGAGGCAGTAGTGGGTGTCTGGCAGCTCTTTTATTAAGTCTCTTAAGCTATTCTCCTGAGCATCATATCGGCCATCTGAAATAAAAAAGAAGAAAGTTCTCTGTCATATTTCACAAACATCAAAAGCATGCAGATATAATATATTTAAATCTTTTATTCAGAAAAAAATATTCTTAAAGGCAGATAGAGGTCTTGAGCACCCTCCCTCCCTCCTCCCATCATTTCCCCTCCCTTCCTTCCTTCCTTCCTTCCTTCCTTCCTTCCTTCCTTCCTTCCTTCCTTCTTCTTTTCTTCCTTCTTTCCTTCCTTCCTTCCTTCCTGTACTGGGGACTGAACCTGGGGCCTTGTACATACTAGGTAAGTGCTCTACCGTCAAGGTACCCAACTTGCCCTTGATTTTTTCCTTTATGTGAAAAAAAAATACCACTGTATTCAAGAAACAAAAGTTTTTGAAAACAAAAGTTTTTTCCAGTGTACAAAATGGGTTTGTGTTTCGCTTTTGTGTTTTATTTCCCCAAATTAAAATAATGGCTAGTCCATTATTTAGTCCAATGGTGGAATCTTCCATTGGATACATGTCTTTAAGTTTATAAAAAACAGTAATTAAACCCTCCTGATTAGTCTTAAGGGATAAGAAAATTAGTGACCAGGATATTGTGCACAGAGAAAACTGAAGAAAACTTTTCATTTTTATATAGTTTTGTAGTATTGAGTTCTTCTCCTGAGCCAATTCTATTTAGTTTTCTCCGAGCTATTTTTCAACTTAGGCCCACCTTGGACATGTCCTCAAGAGCCTGATTTTAGCAAGAACTCTGGTAAGTGAGGTTCCCCAGAACTCCCTACCCTTGATAACCAATTGCCTTTGATACTGAGCCAAGCAACTCATTTCCCACCATCCTTGGGTGATGCCTGGTCATGTTGGCGTGCTCTACCTAGAATCCAACTACATAGGCTACACTACCGCCCCCTCTTGCCCCTGTAGCCTCCTCTTAGTAATTTCCTATTCACTGACTGTCCCCTACCCCAACCCTGCTTCTTGGCTATGAAATTTTCATTGCCATATTCCAAGTTGAGCCCAGCCTCTCTCCCCTTTTGCAGAACCCTAATTGGGTAGCACCTCTACTTACAGCATCAGTACTGAAATGTCTGTGTTACCATTATTTCATAAGTATCAGAATGGATAACTCCTTAATAATACTAACATGTTATCTACAGTAGCCCCACCCCCAGAGGTTTCATTTCCTAAAGATCCAATTATTTATCATCAACTGTGATCTGAAAATATTAAATGAAACACTGTAGAAATAAGCAATTTCTTATTTTATTTTATTTTATTTTATTTTTTGTGGTACTAGGGATGGAACCCAGGGGCATTCTACCTTTGAGCTACACCCCCAGCCCTATGTTTTTTTTTTTTTTTTTTTTGTAATACTGGGGTTCCTGGAAACAGTTCTATCTCTGGGCTTCACTCCCAGACTTATTTTATGGTTTTTTTTTTTTAATTTTTTTTGGAAACAGGATCTCTTATGCCAACGCGGCTGGCTTCTAACCAGCGTGATCCTCCTGTCTCCACCTCCCAAGCGACAAGCGAGATTACAAGTGTGCACCACCACATCCGGCCCCCAGCCCTACTTTTTACTCTTTATTTTGAAACAGGGTCTCACTGAGTTGCAAAGGGCCTCACTATGTAGTTGAGGCTGTCTGCAAACTTCGATGCCCCTGTCTCAGCCTCCCAAATGCTGGGATTACAAGCATGCACCGCCACGCTCAGCTCAATAAACAATTTCTCTAATAACTTTGATTATACTATATAATTATTCTATTTTAGTATTAATGCTGATAATATCCTACTGTACCTAATTTACAAATTAAACTGTGTCATAGGTCTTTAGGGATAGGGAAACAGTGTATACAGGGACTGGTACTCTCTGCAGCTTCAGGTGCTCTGAAAGTGTTGGGACATATCCACATAGAAAATATGGAGACTAGTGTATTTTAAACTCAAAATGTGACTCTCATATCAAAGCCTAATGATCTTGCATACTAAGTGTCTGATGATGTACCTAAAGTCACAGGGCACACATATGCAAAGTTTCCCTCAATTCTTAGGATTTGTTTTGCAAATACTCAAAAACAGAGAAGATGCTAATTTATGTCACGTTGTATTCTGCTTTCCATCAGAGGAAAACACAAATCTTTCATAGCAAAGAGTTTAGGCGGCTAATCACAATCTATCCTGTAAATGAATCCCTAAGAAAATAAAAGTTTCTAATCCATCTAAATCAATGCACAGATTGGATTCCTTAGATAAGTCAGCTTTATTTAGCAAGTTAAGTGAATAAGAAGCAGACAAATGAGGCAAATAAGAGCCAAAGAAGATTAGTCAGTAACAAAACAAATGCATAACATATTGCCACGTACAGGAAGCAAAAGCACACGGAAAGTCACACGCAGGCAGTAAGTGTGCGGAGCACGGGATCCAAACAGGCTCAGAAGTAACTTTGTGAATGAGGCTCCTGATTCTGCTACCAACTACCTATTAACTGAAGCGGAACTGCTCATGACATTATTTTCCACTGCACCACTGCACTGTGGTGTGTGTGTGTGTGTGTGTTTGTGTGTGTGTGTGTGTGTGTGTGTGTGTGTTTTACTTGGGATTAAACTCAAGAGCATTCTACTTTTGTGATAAACCTCCAGCCCTTCTAATTTTTTTGTTTTGAAAGAGGGTCTCGCCTGGTTGCTTAGAGAGTCTTGCTAAGTTGCTAAAGCCGTCCTCGAACCTGCGATCCTCCTGTCTCAGCTTCCCAAGTACTGAGATTATAGGCATGCACTACCACATTCAGCTTCACTGCAATCTTAATTAGTAGGGATAGAAGTGGAAATTTTAACTTTGGAGAAATTACAAACTAAAAACTACCTGCTTCTCATAAGTTTATATAATAAAAATAAAAATAAACAACTATAAACTTTTTTCTTTTTTATATGGACTAATTCATAAGTGAATCTGATATGTGCTCTCTTTTTTTGTTGTGATTGTTTTGTTTCTTTTTTTTTGCAGTACTGGGGGTTAATCCCAGGGGCAGTCTACCTCCAAGCTACACCTCCAGCCCCATTTTGTATTCTTTTTTTTTTTTTTTTTTTTTTTTTGGTGGTACTGGGGTTCCTGGAAGCCCTTCTTCCTCCGGGCTACACTCCCAGACCTATTTTTTTATATTTTTGAAACAGGGTCTCTTACGCCAGCACGGCTGGCTTCGAACCTGCGCGATCCTCCTGTCTCCGCCTCCCAAGCGCGGGGATTACAAGCGTGCGCCACCACGCCCGGCTTTTTTTTTTTTTTTTTTTTTTTGATGATACTGGGGTTCCTGGAAACCCTTCTACCTCTGGGCTACACTCCCAGAACTATTTATTTTTTATTTTTTTATTTTTATTTTTTTATTTTTTTTTTAATTTTGGGTGGTACTGGGGTTCCTGGAAGCCCTTCTACCTCCGGGCTACACTCCCAGACCTATTTTATATTTTTGAAACAGGGTCTCTTACGCCAGCGCGGCTGGCCTCGAACCTGCGCGATCCTCCTGTCTCCGCCTCCCAAGCGTGGAGATTACAAGCATGCACCACCACTCCAGGCTCCCATTTTGTATCCATTATTATTATTATTATTATTATTATTAATTTGTGGTTTTCGGTATTGAACCTGGGGCATTCTACCTCTGAGCTATACTCCCTGCCCTATTTTTTATTCTTTATTTTGAAAACAGGGTCTCACAAGTCATGGAGGGCCTAAGTAGCTGAGGCTGGCTGTGAACCTGCGATTCTCCTGTCTCAGCCTCCCAAGTACTGGAATTAACAAGTGTGTGTGACCACGCCCTGCTTATTTGTATTTTTAAATGCTGGGAATCAGACCAAGTTTTAAACAGAAGCAAGCCTGGTGTGGTAGCACACGCTTGTAATCACAGTACTTGGGAGGCAGAGATAGGAGGATTGTAGGTTCAAGGCGAGCTTCAGCTTAGTGAGGCCCTCCAGAAGTTAATGAGGCCCTGTTTCAAAATAAAGAATACAAATAGGGCACATTCAAGGGGTATAGTGCAGAGGCAGAATGCCTCTGGGTTCAATCCCCAGTACTAAAATAAATAAACAAACAAACAAACAAACAAACAGCACTCTACCAGTCTGGATGATATGCTCCTGGCCTCTGTTTTTTAAATGAAATCTCAAACCTTGAGGCAGGTAATGTATGAGACCTTGGATCAAACATAATAAATATTCAAAATAGTGATGAATTTGTGGTTAATGTTTTTGAAAAAGTAGCACTTTCATCATTTACTTCCAATTTTTGAAATATGATATAAAAATTTCAAGGAAATAAAACCAAGAAATAATGGGAAGGAAGACAGATGTATTAAAAAATTATATACTTAACAAATAGCATAAAATCTTTTATGGCATGTGTGGAATACTAAATATGTTCTCAAAATGCAAAAGTAACTGAGAAAGAAGTACATCACACCTCCCTCCTTCTACCCCAAAGTATTTTCACTTCCTGCAATGGAAAACAGATTCATGGATTCACTCACTGGGCACGGGTGTGAGTGTAGCTCACTCACACTTAAACCTTAAATATTTATAACATACCTTCCAAATCCTTATTCAGATATACTGACAATAAAGACTTAAATCTATTAGCAAATTTTTCCTCAACACATTTCTTACTGATTCTGTGCCAGCATTCTGAGACTCTCTTCGTACTGTGTTTCCAGAAATAGGTGATAAATATCACCATTAGTGCCAGCCTGCAGGAATCCTACAGATGAAATTGCCTACATGTGAGAATAGTAATTGCCCAACAGCTTTGGAGGAGGCTTATAGAAGGATGCTACATGTAGTGATACAGGGGCTGGGGTAACAAATGTGCCTCTAAGAAGATGCCTTCGGATGCTCATGAGAAACACATTTCCTAATGAGGGCTGATCATTCTTTATCCAAAAGGTCTAGGACCAGATGTGTTTTGGGTTTCAGATTTTTAAAATATTTGCATAAGATAATGAGATGTCTTGGGAATGGGACCAAAATTTAACATGAAATTCATTGATGATTCATGCAAATCTTATAAACACAGCCTGAAGGTAATTTAACACAATATTTTTAGTGCACCTGCATTCAGATTGCAGCCCAATGCGTGAGGTCATGAGTGGAATTTTCCACTTGTAACATCATTTAGGTACTCAGAAATTCTTGGATTTTGTAGTATTTCAGATTTCAAACTAAGGATGTTCAACCTGTAATTACTTTATTAGTGCTTGCATTTTTGATTTTCTGATATCCAAACACTGCTTTATTCAGTCATGTTCTGGGATTGTTATTGGCAATTATGATGGATTCCCTCAGGTATCGCATTATAAAGAAGAATTAGCAATGCTTCCATTTTTATGTACATTCATGCATAATGTACATTTATATATCAGATGCGTTTCTCACATGCTGAGTCTTACTCCAAGGAGACAGCACTGGACAAAGCAAAACCTGTGCTTTCATGAAACATTCTAATCAAAGTGGAGACAGATGATAGTCAAATAAATTTAAAATATATATGCAAAGTGGCAACTTACATGCTGTGGAGAAACTTAAAGCAGAATGAGGAGTAACGTAGAGGGATATGGGAACGAGAGATGAAGGCTAATTGCCATCAAGTCACTGAAGCAGAGCTTAAAGAAATGGGAAAGTACATTTTAGGCAGAACATAATAGCAAGTGCCAAGGCCCTGAGATGAGATGGAGGCGCGTGAGGCTAGGCGGTGGTGGGTGGGCAGCGTGGCAGAAGATGTAATCTGAACACAACCAGAGGTCATGGGCAGATGACAGTCTCATTATAAGCCAGAGTCCCCCTTTTTTGTTTGTTTTTATTCTGAGAGAGAGCTTTAGGCTGGGGGAGATGTGATCTGATTTAAAGGACGTTTTAGGGCATGGTTGAAAGCAGGATTAGTAAGGGAGTATTGTGACAATCCAGAAAAGAAAGGCTGGTCCCTGGACAGGCTGATAATGGGGGCATATCATTTGAATGTGTCTCGGTTTGTATTACGTGAAAATATGTTTGTGAAAATATTTTCTCACATATTTAAATATGTGATGAAATGTATGAAATATTCACTCAATCACTCTGCAAATATTTATTGAATGACTGATTACGCTGTTCCAGGTGCCATTCTAAGAGTTGGGATATACCAGCAAATGAATAAGCAGACAAACAACAGAGATCTCTATCTTCATGGATCTTACATTCTAGCAGGGGAGCCATTAAACAGTAACTATGGCAACAGTGCTAGAGAATTTGGAGCCCTGGACCCAGGCAAGGGCTGGTGACTATGATTATAAATAAGACTGTTAGGAAGGCCTGATTGAGGATGTATTTGATGTCTGCTCCTTCAGACTTGGAAATTGAGTTTTAACCATCTCTTAAATCCCCTTAAAATGCTTTTCATATAAAAAGTGAGAATTCCTTTTAATAGAATGACACATAATTTTTATTTTTTTATTTTATTTATTTATTTATTTATTTATTTGTGTGTGTGTGTGTGTGTGTGTGTGTGTGTGTGTGTGATACTGGGGATGGAACCCAGGCGCATTCTGCCTCCAAGCGACACCCCCCAGCCCTATTTTTTTTATTCTTTATTTTGAAACAGGGTCTTCACTGAGTTGCAAAGGGTCTCACTAAGTAGTAGCTGAAGCTGTCCTCGAACCACAATCCTCCTGTCTCAGCCTCCAGAATGCTGGGATTAGAAGGGTGCACCACCATGCCCGGCTTGAATGCACATACTTTTAAGAAGAAATCATACAAACTAATGTTGGAATATAGTGAGTTCTTTCCCTCCAATATACTTAAAGGAAATGTGTAACAACTCATTTACAGACTAATTGGAGTTGGGTAAGAGTATTATGTAGGCACTGGATTACAAGTGATATTTCAGTGATAAGAAAAAGCTTGAAGCTGGGCTGGTGGGACTACCTGTAGTTCCAGTCACTTGGGAAGCTAAAGTAGGAAGATTGTTTGAGTCACAGGTGTTCAAAGGCTGCCTGAGCAAAATAGCATGACCAGGGCTTAAGAGAGAGAAAGAGAAAAAAAAAAAAGACTTATTTGGCCATCATGGGATAAGGATACTTAACAATAAAATTCTAAGGAAGAGCCTTAGAAATTGAAGCAAAACACATGTCTGAAGATGTAACAACATATTTTGACACTGTAAAATTGTAGTTATTTCTAAAATTAAACTGGAATAAAAATTAGAAAAATATATAAGTCTAAAAGGATTTTTTTTGTGGTACTGGTGATTAACTCTAGGGGCATTCTACCTCTAAGCTATACCCTAGCCCTATTTTTTATTCTTTATTTTTGAAACAGAGTCTTACTAAGTTCTGGAGGGCCTCACTAAGTAGCTGATGCTGGCCTGGAACCTGCAATCCTCCTGTCTCAGCCTCCCAAGTACTGGGATTACAAGTGTGTGCCACCACATCTGGTTAAAAGTTTTTAAAATATTTTGAAGATGGGATTAGTGGTTCATAACTGAAATAGTCACTTTTTTATCATCAATCTGTTTCTAGGATAAGAACTACCTTTCTCCACTAATGTAAAGTACCCCTGCTACTTCTTCAAGTTTTCTGGAAAGTTTCCACTTATTATTGACTAAATTTAACCAATTCTTCAAGCTAAGATATAAACCACCAGCACAGTATACAGAGACAACCAAAATTACTTTCATTAAAGGCCAAGGGCAAACATTGAACCATGTAACAAACATTTGCTCTAGTTAAAGAAAAGTTGTGATCATAACCAACAACATTGCACCTGTTTGACAGCATATACAACAGGACAGAATTGAACTCTAATCCTGACTGTGCCCTGGTGCTTTCACGAGCCTTGTCTTTTCAATGGTCAGGAGGTTATATTGTACTCACAATCTTAGCCTTAAGGAGAAAAAACCCCAAAGTGGCAGAGTGATAATCTCTGTCATGACATAGCTCAGAGAGATAAGGTCAACCACTGGAACAACCACAACATTTATCCTCATAATGGCAGATTTATCAAGTGACTTTTTCTCCTTTGATTAAGCCTCATGAAAGGGCTTAGGAAAACTCGCTAATCTCTCTTCTAGCACAAGGAGCGCTGCAGCCTAGAGGTCACCAGCCTGAGAACATGGGCAGCATAGAGAAGGTGAGAAGCCAGCAAGGGAACAGATTCTCTCCAAGAGAAAGCCCAGGCTGCCTGTCACCTTGATTTGGGATTGGGGAGACCTGGAGTAGAGGGGCCAGAAGAGCCCACATACTTTGCTCCCATAAGACAGTGAGATAATAAATTTGCACTGTTCTAAGCCATTAAATTTGTGGTACCCTAACATGGCAACAATAGAAAACTACTGTAGCCCCAATAAGAGACTACTAGATTGAGACAGGGAGACTAACTGGTTCATGTTCACCAGCTACCAAACAGCTGAGCTGCAACTGAAACCCAAGCCCCTGGACCCCAGACCACCAGCTCTGATCACACGGGGGGTGGGGGGCAGGTCGGCTGCAAGGCTCATCAGTGTGACAGTGCATTACACCTGTCAGTATTTGAGAAATGTTTGCTGAGTCAAATACACAAGAAATTTACCGAGTAAATGGAGGCGGCAATCTTAATTCATTTATGACAAACAATAGCTTTTAATGTTCTAGAGGGCTTGTGTGGGAGGCAACATTTTGAGAAAAGCCTATGAGGATGTTTTATAAAGTACACGAAGCTGGGCATGGTGATGCACACCTATATTCCCAGTGCTTGAGAGGCTAAAACAGGAGGATCACAGGTTTGAGGCCAGCCTTAGTAACTTAGAGAGGCCCTCTGCAACTTAGTGAGACCCTGTTTCAGAATAAAAAATAAAATAGGGCTAGGATCTTAGCTCAGAGATAGAAGGCCCCTGGGTTCCATCCCCAGTGAAACACACACACGCATACAAACACACACACACATACAAACACACACATACACAAAGCAAAAGATAAATTACATTTCTTTCTAATATGCATTGACAGTAGAAGGGGGAAATTCACAATGCCAACTCCTCGGGGTCAAACTGGGTTTATCTCTGCATTTCCCACCTGGGGAGTGGAATCACTTTTAGGAATTGAGGAGAAGCTGAGGGAGGTCATGTGATTCCACATTTAGGTTAATGAAATTGGCATTTCCTATGGGAAAGAAGTTAGTTTCACGGAGCTCTCACAATCCATGCTGACCAGGTTCTCAAAGCCCTTGCATGCATTCCTCAAAGGGCAGGATAATAATGTGACTAATAAAAATTAGTCACTGAATAAAAATTAGTCACTGAAAGATAAAGAAGTGTATTTATTGCCTAATTACCCTATATTTCAACTGCAGCTCTCAGTCTCAGAAAGAATTCCTACTCTGCAAGAGGAAAGGCCTGCAGAAAGAAGTAGGTAATACTTTCATTTCAGCCTTATAACAAAAAACAAACCCTTGATTACACCTACTCAGTAGCACAGAACATTTATCTGACTGGCTGCTGAATGCTTGTTAGTAGGACCATGAATAAAAACACCAAAACCAAAAAAAAATTACATAGCCTACCTAGTGTCAAAATGGGAGCGCGTGTCTAGGCTGGATGTTAGGCACGTGCTTTCACAGCTGAAGAACATGTTTGTATAAAAAGTAAGTAAAAGGAGACGGAGAAAACACAATCAGCAACAGGAGAGGGAGTCTCCCACAGATAATATACTAATCTTCAACAATATTGACAATATCCCAATAATAAAACTTGGCTATTTCCCTAAGCCTAGTGCTATATTAAGTGAGCAAAGTACAGTTAATATATAATTTCAGTGGAAATAATGTCAGCGCCGGTTGTTTACTTCTAGGCACCCCCGATTAAACACTCAGCCTTAAGTGGACTTGGTGTCATAGGAGTCAGGTCATCAAGGTCAGGGTTGTTGGAGTTATTTCATATGCCCCCCCCCTTTTCTGCCGTAAAGACATCAGTGTAAAGACTTTTTGTCTTTACATACTTAAGACTCCATGTAAAAGGTTCTTTCTATGGGTTCAGTGAAGCAGGTGTTCAGAGCACAGCTTAACAGAAGTGGCTAGCAAGCTAATCATCTGGCTTCCCTTCAAACTGATATTATTTAAAATTTTTTCAACTCTGATTTGATGTGGGTTGATTTTTTAGTAATACACATTGTATGAATTTTCAAATAATTTCTTTGTTGGCTGTTTTGTCTTCTCTTCCAGTTCAACACAAATAAGATAACCTTCTAATGAAAGCATTAGGGAAAAATTTAAGAATATATTGAGGACTTCACCCAGTTTACAACAATTTATTCCTAAATCTCAATAGATATTATCTTTTTTGGCTTTGAAGCTGCTGGGCCTCCCTCTCTCTTTTTCTCTTCAATCCCATAAGTCTCCTGCTATTACAAAAATTCTATAACCATTACTATAAGGATGGCTAACTATAAAGGACAGATAATAATGGGTATTGGAAAGAATATGGAGAAATTAAACTTTCATTCATTACTAATAGGAATGAAAAATACTTTAGCTATTTGACAAAATAGTCCCTCACAATGTTAAACATGTCAAAGTTACCATATGATATAGCAACTCTACTCTAGGTAGATACTAAAGAGAAATTAAAACATATGTACACATAGAAACTTATACACAGCATTTGAGTAAAAAGAGCAATGCTGGAGTCATCACAATACCAGATTTAAAAATATACTACAGGGCCATCATATCAAAAACAGCATGGTGCAGGCATAAAAAAAAGACATGACGACCAACAAAACAGAAGACACAGAGACAAACCCACACAGCTACAGCCATCTGATTTTTGACAAAGGTACCAAAATACATATGCTGGAAAGAAGACAACCTTTTTAACAAATAGTGCTGGGAAAACTGGCTATCCATATGTAGAGGAAATCAGATCCCTATCTCTCAGCCAGTGTAAAAATCAAGTAAAATGGATCAGAGGACTAAATATAAGACCTGAAATTTTGAAATTGCTAGAAGAAAACATAGGAAAACACTTGGGAGATACAGGCAACAACAACAACAACAACAACAACAACAACAACAACAACAACAACAACAAATCCTGAACAGAATTGCATCAAATTTAGAAGCTTCTGTATAGCAAAAGAAGCAAGCAACAGAGTAAAGAAACAGCCTACACATGTGAGGAAATCCCTGCTAGCGACTCCTCCACATTAATATCAGAATATATAGAGAATTAGCTTGTAACCCCAGCATTTGGGAAGCTGGGACTGGAAGACTGTGGTTCTTGGACAGCCTCGGCTACTTAGTGACACCCTCCACAACTTCGTGAGACCCTGTTTCAAAATAAAAAAAATAAAAAATTGGGCAGGGGGTGTAGCTCGGAGGTAGAACGCCCCTGGGTTCTATCCCCAGTACTAAAAAAAAACAAAAAAACAAAACTACTTTGAGATTCCACTTCACCCAGCCAAAATGGCAATCATCAAGAATGTAAAACACAATAAACACTGATGAGGAAGAAAGAGGAATTCTTATACGCTGTTGATGAGAATGTAAGTTAGCACAGCCACTTTGAAAACCAGCACGGAGCTTCCTCCAAAACCAAAAAAAAAAAAAAGAATTATCAAATGATCTAGCTATACCACTCCAATTGACCCAAAGAATACTATCTGGAGAAATAACCTGCATATCCATGTTTACAGTGGCACAGTTAACAATAGCCAAGTCAGGGGAATAGCCTAGGTATCTGTCAACAGATGAATAGATAAAGAAAGTGTGGCATATACACAATGGAGTTTTGCTTGGCCACAAAGAAGAAAAAAATTAAGCTGAGCGTGATGGTGCACACCTGTGATCCCAGTACTTGGGAGGCTGAGACAGCAGGATCCCAGGTTCACAGCCAACCTCGGCAACTTAGCAAGGTCCTGTGAAACTTAGTGAGACCCTGTTTCAAAATTAAAAAATAAAAATGGAGCTGGGGTTAGAGCTCAGAGGTAGACTGCCCCTAAGTTCAATTCTTAGTACCCTACCCCCCAAAAATAAAAGAAGAAAATTAGGCTATTTCCAGAAAAAATGGATATAACACTAGAGATCGTCATGTTAAATGAAATAACCAGACTCAGAAAGCCAAGTATCACATATTTTATCTCATATGTGGAATGTTAAAAAAATAAAGGTAACATGAATGTAAAAGGGAGATTATGAGAGAACAGGAAGGGGATTGGGGAGGGGAGGGTCAGCGATGGTAATGGGGTGGATATATGAAAGTATGTTATATGCATATAAGAATATGCCATGATGAAACCCTGTATATTATTATTACTATTCTGTATAATTAATATGCACTAATCAAAAAACAACAAAAGGAGAAAAGGCTTGTTTACAGACATTTATAGCCATATTCACAGGAGCCAAAAAGTAGAAAGAATGCAAATATCCATTAGCAAGTGAATGGATAAATAAAATGTGGTATACTCATAAAAGAGAATATTAAGCAGTCATAAAACTGAAACGAAGTGCTGACCCATCCTACAACAAGGATGAACCTCAAAATATTAAGCTAGGTCAAAGAAACTAATCACAATAGAACACCTATTATGCGATTCTACTTATGTGAAAGGTCCACAGTAGGTAAATCTAAATGGACAGCAAGGATACTGGTGTCTGCCTGGGGATGGAGATGGTAGGAGGAGGAAGGAAAGAGGAGGACTGCAATGGCCTGGGGCTTCTTTGGGGATCACAACAATGTTCTATTTTTTTTTTTTTTTTTTTTTTGGTGGTACTGGGTTTCCTGGAAGTCCTTCTACCTCCGGACTACACTCCCAGACCTATTTTTATACTTTTTTTTTTTTTTTTTTTTTTTGGAAACAGGGTCTCTTAAGCCAGCGCGGCTGGCTTCGAACCTGCACGATCCTCCTGTCTTCTCCTCCCAAGTGCAGGGATTACAAGCGTGCGCCACCATGCCGGCCACAACAATGTTCTAAAATTAGATAGTGGTGATGATTATTCTCTATGAATAGACTAACCCCACTGATTCTATACCTTAAAGCAAAGTTATTCAACAAAAGTTCTGTTGCCTTTAGAATCAAGCTTGGGAAAAAGTTGGAGAACTATCATTCAAAAAATGATACATTGCTAAACTGGGCTTGGTGGTGTACACCCGTAATCCCATTACTTGGGAGATTGAGACAGGAGGATCACAGGTTTGAGGACAAGTTCAGCAACTTAGTGAGGCTTTCAGCAACCTAGCAAGACCCTGTTTCAAAATAAAAATAAAATAGGACTGAGGGTGGAGGTTGCAGGTAGAATACCCCTGGGTTCAATCCCCATTACTATAAAAAAAAAGAAAAACAAAAAACAAATTCCTTCAATTAAAGATGAGACTTTTCCTCCTAATATCCCAATAAAATAACAATAAAATGAATTTTAAAGGACTAAGCCTTCACAGATAACGAGAACAGCATAAAAGACATCAGTAGATGAAAGCTTTCCATAAATGTACATATACATGTGCACGCACATACCCTCCTACTTCAAGACCAGTAGTTCTTATGTGGAATAATTGCTCAGTGACAGCTTCTTTTTCCAAGCTTGAATAACCTCACCTCCTACTTAATATTTTCTCACAGAGTCAAAGGCCATTATAAGGAAAATAAAGATGTATACGTGTACTCAGCAAAGAAACTATCATCTCGTTATCGAGACCTATCATCTTAAAGGTCACGAGGAGTTATAAATACAAACAAGGTTTTTCCTGTCACGTGGACCAGTACGGTAGCAGACAAACTGGAATGTTGCCAAAATGTACAGTCATTTCCTGGGCTTCCTAGCACCGTCTGACCCATTACACCTTGGCAGATACATACACAGCAACCCTTTAATTTTGCCCTGGGTTTAGGTCTTTGCCTAGAAATAAAAGAAATAGTTAATATATTTAGTATTGCTTGCAGAAAACCTAAAAGGTAATACTGAAAACAGAAAGGGCTAAAAGCTTGAGTTTAATACAATGATTCTGCTTTTCAAAGAGAGTTTTATGAGGGCTGAATTATTTTAAAAGAAGAGGGCTGGGATGTAACTCAGTGGGGATGGAAATGTCCTGGGTTCCACCCCCAGCTACAAAATGACAGAAAAAAGAAGAAAAAAAAAGAAAAAGAAAAAAAAAAAAAGACCCAAGGAAACACACACAAGCTAAGAACAAAAAAGATGCTTCTCAGTAAGAAGGAATGCCTAGGAGAGGAAAGGCATGCCTCCTAGGGAGATCATACTATCCAAGGAGTGGCTGTAACTGGTATTTAGCAACACTCGCATAGTACTTTAAAATTTGCAAGGCAGAACCACTCAGTGAACCTCAAACAGCACATATGGTATTGTGACCACATGCATAAAAGATGGGCCAAACTCCAAGTCGCCTCCAAGTGAGCCTTGCTGGTAATAAAGAAAAATAGAACAGGAGTCCCAGGCATAAGCCAGCTCATTGATTCGGTTTCTTTACAATTCACTATTGTACTGATTAAAATGGCCCTATTATTAGAGTGCTTTTTTTTTTAAAGGAAAAAAACAGTTGCTGTTTAAATTATCAAATGTTCATAAGCTAAAATTCACAGGCGCTAATTCTCACATATTGTTTGCACAGCTGCTACCATAAAATTCTGTTCGGTATAAAATCAGGTATGGGAACAAAAAAGGCAGGGAAATTTTTCCATTTAAAGAGACAGATTCCTCATTATGTGTTTATCCATTCTTCCCAAGACCCCACTGAAATGACAGTAAACCAGTACTTAAAAGTCTAAGCACCCACCAGGTGTGGTGGGGTACGCTTGTAATCCCTGCGCTTGGGCGGCAGAGATAGGAGGATCGCGCTGATTCGATGCCAGCCTCACTGGCTTAAGAGACCCTGTTTCCAAATAAAAATATAAAATAGGTCTGGGAGTGTAGCCCGGAGGTAGAAGGGTTTCCAGGAACCCCAGTACCACCAAAAAAAAAAAAAAAAAAAGTCTAAGCACCCAAAGATAAAAATACAAAAACAAAACAAGCAAACCAGCTGGGCATGGTGGTGCATGCCATAAATCCCAGTACTTGGGAGGCTGAGACAGGAGGATCTTAGGTCCAGGAGGATCTTAGGCCAGACTCAGCACCTTATTGAGACTTTGTTTCAAAATAAAAAAATAAAAATGACTGGGGTGTAGCTCAGAGGTAGAATGTTCCTTCCCACTAGAAGGAGGAGGAGGAGGAGGAGGAGGAGGAGGAGGAGGAGAGGAGGAGGAGAAGGAGAAGGAGAAGGAGGAGAAGGAGAGGAGGAGGAGAAAAAGGAGGAGGAAGAGGAGGAGAAGGAGGAGGAAGAGAAGAGGAGGAGGAGAAGGAGAGGAGGAGGAGAAGGAGAGGAGGAGGAGAAGGAGAGGAGGAGGAGAAAAAGGAGGAGGAGGAGAAGAGGAGGAGGAGGAGGAGGAGGAGGAGATAAAAAGCAAACAAACAAAACAAGCACACCAAAAACTACCATGGAGAAGGTGAAATCGATGAGATTCAGAGACATTTGGATGTGTCTGTGACAAGTGACTAAAACAGACAGTTGAGAGTCCTTTCAGACTCAGGGATTCTCCAACAAACACCCTGTGCATCCAGGCAAGAATAATTAAGGACTAGGGGTAAAAATGTGAGATTAGTAAAATCAAATAAATAATGAGCCCAGCAGCAAGCTCATACCCCTCCCTTCCACTCCTGCTTTGGGGAACTCATTTGTTAAACAGAAAATCATGTTCACATACTGACACTTGGGGGCACCTCACATACCAGCTACATTTCCCATCTATGTACTCTCGAATCCTCCTACAGCACACTACACCAAAAGACCGGGCTCCAGTCTGTTGATAAAACCTTACACTTAAATCTAAACAGTCAAGAATCACCTTATATTTGATTATAGAAAGACAAAAACTCAGCCGGGCGTGGTGGCGCACGCTTGTAATCCCCGCGCTTGGGAGGCGGAGACAGGAGGATCGCGCAGGTTCGAAGCCAGCTTAGGAGACCCTGTTTCCAAAATGAAAATGTAAAAATAGGTCTGGGAGTGTAGCCCCGAGGTAGAAGGGCTTCCAGGAACCCCAGTACCACCAAAAAAAAAAAAAAAAAAAAAAAACTCCACAGATAATAGAGGAAAAAGAAGAGAAACAATAACATTAATAAAAAATTCCTGTTAGTATTCTCAGAAATATAAAACTGGAATACTATAAAACAAGAATGTAAGGCTGTGAAAAAGGAATATGAAACAGAAATGTTCTGGATCTTAAAAATATAACAAAAAACAAACCTGGAAAATATAACAAAAAACTAAACCTGGAAAATATTTAATTCTGTATTCTGTGAGGAATTTTCACAGAATACAGAAGTAAAAGAAACATATAGGACACGTAAAAATAAAATTATAAGAAAGATGATACAAGAAAAACTTTTCAATCAATCAAAAGACAACGATTTCCCAATTGAGTGTTGAACACATTGATAAAAAGGAAAGAAGGAAGAAAGGAAGGAAGGAAAATGAAAGAGACAGACTTCAGAAAATAATAGGTCTGAGAAAGAAGACTGGTGACAGAGAGCTCAGGATGACATCCGTAAACAGCCCCATGCAAAAAGAAGCTACATGAAGAATTTCTCCAGAAATAAAAACATTCTTTGGTTCTTTTGAAGAAAGTAGTTAATGATGAACCTGTTGGCATAGCTTAAAAATGTGCAGATAGGTTTATAGGAAATTATACAAATTAAAAAAAATAAGCTCACCAAATGCTGCGTGCATGTATGTTACCATCACCCTCAACTACATTATGATGTGAGACTACAGTCTACCGATAAAAGTATATTTTAAAAATAAGACAAATATTAACACCAAGAAATTCATCTCATATACACATACCCTTACATAGTCACAACAAGTTGAATATTAGTTATGAATTTGAGCAAAACTGCTCTATAACAATACTGGATGAAACTGGAATGAGTGACAAATGTAACCACTAATTCCACATGTTTCATAAGCAGAAGCAATGAGATAATGTCTGAAAATGAGCAATCAAGATATCACACTATATTATTAGATGAACGCAAACACCAAAGTGATAGCCAATGTAGGTGAAACTAATTTTTCCTCTGGGAAAGAAAGAGGGCTACTAAGGGGTGGGGTAGGGGTCTCTAGCTGTTCTTTATAAGTACATTATATTCTTTTTTGATAAATTTGTTATTGTTATTTGCTTGTTTTTTGAGACGAGATCTGGCTATGTTGCCCAGGAGAGTTTCAAATTTGAGGGCTAATGTGTCCTCCTGCTTCAGCCTCCCAAGTAGCCAGGACTATAGGCATATACATGTACCACCATGCCTGGCAAAATATTTTTTTAAATAAAACAAATATTCCATTAAAGTTATGAATTTTATTTGGAGGAATAAAATGACTTAGGAATGTGTTACTTTAGTGTTTAACAATTTTACTGAAAGATTGCCAAATCTAATTATATTTACCCCAACACACACACACACACACACACACACACACACACACCCTCACTGTTCCAACCAGCACATCTGTGCATCTATGCTTTCTGAGCATCTGCTCCTGCAGTCTTTGTGGGGTAATGGTCACACCACCAGTAGGCCCCACTCAAGCACTATTTTCTTATTAAACTTAGCCTTATGATCATCTCACTTAGAAATGATTACTCCTTTCATACCTTATCTCAGAAATGTAAAACTAGAATACTATAAAACAAGAATGTAAGGCTGTGAAAAAGGAATATGAAGCAGAAAAAATATATAACAAAAATATATATTTTTGTTATATATTTTTATATATAACAAAAATATTTATATATATATATAAAATATATTTTGTTATATTAAAAATATAACAAAAAACAAACCTGGAAAATATAATAAAAAAACTAAACCTGGAGAATATTTAATTCTGTATTCTGTGAGGAAGTTTCACAGAATACAGAATTAAAAGAAACATATAGGACATAAAAATAAAGTTATAAGAAAAAGCACCATGTATCCTGGTGCTTTGTGTATATCCCATAGTTTTCTTTTTTTTTTAAATAAATTTTTATCGGTGCATTGTAGTCATACTTCTTAATAGGATAAAAAAAAAAACTTGAGATACACATGCACACATCACCCAATCAGCCCTTACCCAATCCCTAACCCCTACCTTTCCCCTCCCTCCTTCCCATGCTTGGCTTCCTGATTAACTTTGATATGTTTGCTTAAGTACATCATTTGCTTTAAAGAATTTCCCTTTTCCCCCCTCCCATCCCCTCAGATAGTTCACTTTAATTGTTCCTATATAGGATCTCTTCTTCATGTAATGAGTTCCTCCTGTTACCCATTTCTCCCTAGTTTTTGCACATTAGGGAAAGGATCTGATTTCTTATTTTTTGTGACATTTAAGTTCAAATGCCATAAATTTGTTTTCCTTTATGGCTGGGCAAATTCCATTGTGTACACATCCCAGAGTTTTGTAATCCACTCATCTGTTGAAGGACATCTTGGCTGGTTCCACAGTTTGCAATGGGGAATTATGCATCTATGAACATGGTTGCTCATGCATTAGTTTGGTATTTTGGTTTTCATTCTTTTTGGTAGATACAGAGGTGGTATCACTGGGTCATATGGTAAGTTTGATTTTCTTCTTCTGAGGGTCGTCCATACTGTTTTCCAAGTAATTGCATCTAATTTCTTTTTTTTTTTTTTGGGTGTTCAACTCCAACTTTTTTTTTTACTTTATTTTATTTTTTATACATTTACTTATTTATTTTTTAAAAATCTATCCTAACATGAAATATGAACTCTAAATACCCAAACAATCTTGAAAAAGAACACAGCTAGAAGATGTACAATTTCTGATTTCAAACCTTATAAAGCAACAATAATCGAAACAGTGTACTACTGCTATAAAGGCAGATGTAAAAACCAGTGGAGTAAAATAAAAAGCCTAGAAATAAATTCTTCCATATATGGTCAAGGCTGTGAAAAAGGAATATGAAGCAGAACTGTTCTGGATATTAAAAATATAACAAAAAACAAACCTGGAAAATATAATAAAAAAAACTAAACCTGGAGAATATTTAATTCTGTATTCTGTGAGGAAGAGGTCAAGTTATTTTTGACAAGGTTTCCAAGAACATTTGGTGAAGGAAATAATAATATTTCTCTAAATATTGTTGAAAAATAATAATTACATGAAAAGGCATAAAATTGGTCCCTTACGTAACACCATATACAAATATTAACTCAAAATAGATAAAAGACCTAAATGTAAATCTTAAGACTATAAACTTTTAGAAGAAAACTTGGGTCATAACACTACACAACACTGAAATTGGCAGTGATTTCTTACATATGATTCCAAAGGCACAGGCAACAAAAGAATAAACAAACTTCATAAAAAAATAAAAAAAATATTGTAAATCCAAAGACAATGCAAACAGAATTAAAAATTACTGATAGAATGGGATAAAATATTTTCAAATGCTATATCTGAAGGTATATTAATATTCCAAATAGACATCCTAAAAATTAGCAACAATAAAAGCAAACAATACAATTTAGAAATAGGTAAAAGACTAAAATAGGTAATGAATCTCTAAAGATTTTTATATGACCAATAAACACATGAATATCACTCATCATTATAATATAACTAATCATTAAGAAAATACAAATAAAAACTATGGTGAAATACTACTTCACATTTGTTAGGATGGCTGCTTAACATGAATTACCTTGCTCCAGCCCTTTACCTTGAATTTGTTACTATCTTTACTTGTAAAGTGTGTTTCTTGTAAGCAGCAGATGGATGGATTCTAGTCTTTAATCCATTTTGCCACTTTATGTCTTCTTATTGGGGAATTGAGGCCATTTACATTCAGTGTAATTATTGAGAGATAACTTTTAATTCCTAACATGTTAAGATTTTATTTCTGCTTGAAATACTGTTTATTCTTCTTTGCTTAGTTGTCTGCTGGATGGAAAATCTTGTTTCTCTGGTTCTGGTGTGTATTACCTATTTCTTCTTTGTAGTTAATCTCTTTGAGTATTTTCTCTAGCGCTGGTTTTGAAGACATAAATTCCTTCAGTTTCTGTCATGGGAGCTTCTTATTTCCCCATCTAATTTGATAGATAATTTTGCTGGGAAGGAAAATTTTGGCTGGAAGTTGTTTCCTTTCAGAGTTTGGAATATGTTACTCCACGCCCTCTGGCTTTCATGACTTGGTTTGGGAAGTCTGGAGTGATTCTAATTGGTTTGCCTCTGAATGTCACTTGGCCTTTTGTTTTTGTTGCCTTTAAGATTCTCTGCTTGGCTTCTACATTGGTCATTTTGACAATTATGTGGCATGGGGAACCTTTTCTCTGATCCTGTCTAAAGGGAGTTCCATAAGTTTCCTGGACCTGTGTATCAATCTCTTGCTCTATGTTTGGAAAATTTTCTGCTATTATTTCTTTGAAGATATTATTGATCCATTTGGTTTCACCTTCTTTTCCCTCCTCTATTCCAATTATTCTTAGGTTAGCTCTCTTAAAATGGGCCCATATTTCTTCAATGTCAGATTCCTGTTTTCTGATTTTTTTTGTAAGTTATAAATTATGTGTCCATTTTTGGAGTGATCATCTTCTAGGAGTGAGATTCTATTCTCCATGTGGTCTAATAGATTGTTTATAGTTTGAATTGATGCCTTTACCTCAATGACTCCATCCTTTATTTCTTTTAGACTCTCTCTAAATTCTTTTCAAAAGTCCTGTATTATTTCTACAGTTATATTCCTGATTTGATCTTCTGGAGATCTCTGAATTTCTGTGTTATCAGGTTCTGATATGGGGTTGTGGGCACTCATTGCTCTATTGCTGTTCCTCTTTCCCATGATTTCAGAAGTTTGTGCCTTCTCTGGCTTCTTCCCCGGGTCACCATGATTTCACTTAGGGTGTTCTGAATCTGGAGTTTGTGATAATCTCAGCCGCCACTACTCCTTTACTGGGTTGTATTGTAATGTCTCAGACCCAGGGAGTTAATCAAGGCTGCATGAGACTGTGGGGGTGCCGGGCTCGGCATTTCCCACAGGGAGCTGCAACTAGGGTGTGGTATCTCTGCCACTGCTACTCCTTCACTGGGTTGGTCTGTAAAATTTCAGACCCAGGGAGATTATCAAAGCTTCGCAAGTCCCTGGACATGCAGTGCTCGTATTTCTCCTGTAGGGGCTGCAATTTCACTTATGGTTATCGTGTGCACTGATCTGGAGCTGTCGCGGACCTGGTGAACTCACCGCTGCTGCTGGCAATATGGAGCTTTTGCCATGCCGTTGGCTGTGAGGCTAGCGTATTTCTTTTCTGGTTTTGAGCTCTGTTCTGAGTCCCTGGAAGGCGTGATGATCTTGTCTACTGGAGGTTTTAGACGTTCTTTGTGCTGGAAGAACTGCTGAATTACACCCGAATGATCTACATCTGCTCACTTCAGCTCTTTGTTTACCTTTCTTCTCTGGAGCTGGTGCTGTGAGGGAAGATGTGAGCAACAAAGTACACACCCAACCCTATTTTTACGTTTAAACAGGGTCTCATTAAGTTGCAGAGGGCCTCACGAGGCTGCTGAGGCTGTCCACAAACTTGCAATCCTCCTGTTTCAGCATACCAAGTACTGGGATTATAGGAATATGCCACATGCCCAGCTCCTTGATAACTTCTTAGCTGCAGCTTTCCACAATCCTTAACTAGAACCTCCAGCTAAACCACACATAAACTCTTGACATAGAATATGTGAGAGAAAACAAATGTTTACTTTTTTGGGGGGGGTAGGTACTAGAGATTGAATTTAGGGGCATTCTACCTCCATGCAACACCTCCAGCCAATTTATATTGAAACAAGTTCTCACTAAATTGTTAAGGGTCTTGTTAAGTTGGTGAGGCTGGTCTCCAACCTGCAATCTGCCTATCTCAGCCTCCCAAGTACCGGGATTACAGGTATGTGCTATAGTGCCTGGCTAGATATTAAACAAAATAATAGGTGCTCACTTTATGACACCTAATCCTGTCATTAAAAGAAATATGTTCAAAGAAAGTCAATATTAATTAAACCATGAACAGAAATATACCAGAAATTATCTGTACATATAAAATACACTCCAGGACTATTTTTTCTATGTATGTCATTTGTTTTAAATTCATTCTTCAGGCCAGGCATGGTGGTGCACCCTTGTAATCCTCGCGCTTGGGAGGTGGAGACAGGAGGATTGCGCTGGTTTGAAGCCAGCCCCGCTGGCTTAAGAGAACCTGTTTCCAAAAATAAAAAAAGTATAAAATAGGTCTGGGAGTGTAGCCTGGAGGTAGAAGGGCTTCCAGGAACCCCAGTACCACACACAAAAAAAGAATAAATAAATAAATAAATAAATAAATAAATAAATAAATTCTTCACATCTAACTTTGCTAGTCATTACATATATCAAAGGCAAAAACATATCAATTCTACAATAATGAATTCTATCCCAGAAACTACCCAATTAACATCTGACTGTAAGCTTTTTGCTAGGTTACTTTTACTCATATTTATCATGAATTTAAAAACATTGTATTATAGACTAAATTTTTATTTATTTTTATTTTTATTTTTTTTTCATTTATTTATTTATTTATTTATTTATTTATTTATTTATTTATTTATTTTTTGTTGGTACTGGGGTTCCTGGAAGCCCTTCTACCTCTGGGCTACACTCCCAGACCTATTTTCTGTATTTTTGAAACAGGGTCTCTTAAACCAGCGCGGCCGGCCTCGATCCTCCTGCCTCTGCCTCCCAAGTGCAGGAATTACAAGCGTGCGCCACCACGCCCGGCTTTATTTTTATTTTTTAAAAAAAATTTTATTGAACATAAATGATGTACATTTAAACTATATTTGGTGCCCTCCCCCCCACGTCCCCATTTTCCCTTCCCCCCTCCCACCAATGGTTGTCCAGGTTAACCATGTCATATTCATAATTTTACACATATTCAGATATAGACCCTCATTAATCAAGATCAGCCTTCCTCCTCTCCTATCTTTCCATTCAAACTTTGCTGATATTTCTCCTCCATTATCTGGAATCCCACTGGTATCCTCTGTGTTTCCTAGTTTGGGCATATTAGAGGAAATATATGTACCTTCTCCTTCTGTGCTTGGCTGATCTCACTTAACATAATGTTCTCCAGGGCTTTCCATCTTCTTGCAAATGGTATGTTTTTGTTCTTCTTTATGGCTGAATAGAATTCTATTGTGTATATTTCCCAAAGTTTTGCTATCTATTCATCTGTTGATGGAGTATAGACTGAATTTGGACCCTCCAAAATTCATGGGTTGAAGCCCTCACCAAGTAATATGACTATACTTGAAGACTGGGCCTCTAAGGAGGAGATTAAGTTTAAATGAAGCCACAGGGTAGTATTGGTGTTTTATAAGTAGAAGAACAAATTCCAGGAGTGCTTCAACACTGGGGAAGGGCCACATGGGGATAGAGCCCAGAGATCCCACCAGAAACCACCTCTGCCAATACCTTCATCTTGGACTTCCAGCCTCTAGAACTGTGGAGAATAAATTGCTGCTATTTACACCACCCAGTCCGTGGCATTCTGTTTCTGTAGCCCTAGCTGACTGCTACACTCATCATAATGGCAAAACCCTGGACTTAGGAGTCAGGAAAACTCTGCTCTGCTCATCCCGGCCATTTGATCTGTGGCAAGTAACTTACTGCACTGGATTCCATTTCCTTATCTAGGAATGTTCGTAGAGTATCTGCAATGGAGTTAGAAGCCAAATACAAGTAAGGCAGCTGAGCAAAGTCTTCTGATAAATTAACTTAAACACACTTAAATTGGGATGACAGAAATAAAAAAAAATGAGCTTATTGTTATAGTTCTACAGTCCAAACATAACTGATACTCAGAATGATATATACATGCACACGCTTACACATGCACACACACTCCAGCCTACAGAGATGACTATGACGCCCATTTTTGGCCTGACTCCTCGTAGCCACTGACCTTCTTTTTCCTCATCCATTTAAAGTGAGCCTCTCATCATGCCCCCCCCCCCCAGTGACCGTCCTGCTTGGCTTCCATTATTTCATTAACGGATCAATTGTCAGGCTGCCACATCAAAAGTCTCTAATTTTCTTCAATAAAAACCTGGACAGATAATTAACAATGTTCCACAAGAAGAGCATCAGCTTCTACCATGTTTAACAGCAGCTGAGTCGTTGGGCTAAGTCCCAGTTCATCCAGAAGTAGGAAGGCACATTAGTCAGCCACAGAAGGTTCCTCGAAAGTTGAACACTGCCTGCTTCTTTCTTTCATGACGGAAGATCAGGTCTTGACAGGCTGGCAATTTTAAATTGCTATCACTCCTACTAAGGACTCCACCCCAGGCACAGATTGAATAGATCTGAATTATTGAAGACAAAAGAACACTTGCCTCAGGTCTAGTCAAAGCAGAAAGTTTGCAGGGAGCTCTCCCTGGTGCTAGTAAACCTTTGCCTCAAATTCCCTTCCTGAGCTCTTCCGAGAAGCCGTCCGCCCCTCCATCCGCTTAGGCACCCTAGCCCACACCCCATCGCTCCCTTCTGGGTGCTGCCGAGGGCCTGGTTTTACTTCCCACCCTGCATCCAAATTGGGTTTTACTTCCCACCCTGCAGCCAAATCGAGGAAGGGAAACGCCCCCGCCTCGGGGCCACTGTCCTGGCTCTCTCTCTCTCTCTTGGTTGTACCGACCACTGTCCACCTGGGAGAAGCCCAGTGCGATGGGTGCCAACAAGGACCAGGAGATGGAACGAGAAGCATTACGTTCTATTTATGAAGGAAATGAAAATTTCTGGGAATTAAGTCCAGTTTCATTTCAATATAGGATAGGTGAAAATGGTGATCCCAAAGCCTTCTTAATAAAGATTTCCTGGACAGAAACATATCCCCAAACACCTCCAATTATATCTGTGAATGCTTTTTTTTTTTTTTTTTTAACAACACCATATCATCAGCTGTAAAGCAGAGTATATTAGACAAGTTACAGGAAGCTGTGGAAGTTAACCTTGGAACTGCTATGACCTATACATTGTTTGAATGTGCTAAGGACAATAAAGAGCAGTTCATGGAGAATCACCATCCCATAAATTCCACAACATCTATAAGCAATATCATCTCAGTCGAAACTCCTAATACAGCCCCATGAAGTAAAAAAAAAAAAAAAAGACAAAAAAGAACAACTTTCTAAAGCCCAGAAACGGAAGTTGGCTGATAATACAGATCACAAAGGGGAACTTCCTCAGGCTGGAAATGGGTTGATGTTGTGAAGCATTTAAGTGAAACAAGCTCTAAGGATGACAAGTAGCACGGGGAATTTGGGACAAGATAAGAGCATCCTTTAAGAAGTCCATCAGCTTTCACTGCTGTTTTTTGATATTGAGGTGGCTTTTTATAAAATACAGTCTTTTTGTATGTTTCTTACATAAAAATTGTCAGTGGAAAGTTTATGAAGAGATCTGGCATTAAGTTATTTTCATAAACTTGCCTTAATAAAAGGTATAAATGTTACTGTTTAGTATACTTTATGAAGCCTGTTGAACTTCATAAATGGACAGCTGTGAGGAATAATATTCAAGTGTTGATTTATATGATCTTATTCTAGTGGATGTGATAAATTTTAAGTGAATATGAGGACCTTTTCAAACTGTCATACCAATAGAGCAGAATATTGAGTATACACTTGTTCCACAGCATGATCCATATTAATAGACTTTTCATTTTAAAGTCTTTTTCTCTTCTTCTTTGTTTAATTACTGAAGCATAAATTGCTTCAGAGAAATTTAAATACAGGTATTTGAACTTTATATGATATTCTTTATAGTTCCTTTTAAATTTTCAATGATGAACTGCTTTCCTTTAATAAATTGATATTTATTTACATTTTTCTCTTGGTTTGGGTCAACATGCTTGATCATGAACACTTTGAGTGAGATTTGTAATAGGAGAATATAAAACAAATCTGCCAAATACAAATACATCAGAAAGCATTTGAATAGTTATTTAAAACATTTCTCTTTGCTGCATATAGTAGAATGGGAACAAAAGATGCCTTAATATTTAACTTTTGTATTGTTGAAAAAATTTTAATAAATTCCTATGTATGTTATTGTGATGTTTTAGTTGTTGGATAACAAGTGTTTAAATGGGTTTAATATAAAACCATTTTAAGTCTTATTATTTGTAGAGTGTCATTAAGTATCCACATGTATTTCTCAACCTCTTCTTTTAATAATATACATAGAAGTATTTCAAATGCTGAACTGCTAAACATGCTTGATTTATTTTTTCATTAATAGTGGAAACTATTGACTGTTTTACTAGGAAAAGTCATTGATGTTGATATGTGATTTACAGTGACTTTGTATATCCTCCCCAGCTTTAAGAACTATTGCTGTATACATGGAAGGGTAGTTTGTTAGTATGTCAAGTTATACACGTGCAGCTTGTTTCTGAGGTTTTAAATAATTATTAATTTTTAAAGAAGTTACCTTAGCATAAAAGTAATTTGAAATGTTTCTGTGGTCTTTACAAAGTTGACCTTGGCTTTAGTTAAACTGTTTAAATTATAAAGTAGGTATAATTATAGTGAAGGAGTTTAATCTCATTTTCAAAAGCTGCATCACATTTTGTTTCTTGGATTAATATTCAAATTGAGGACCACTAGAATATGCCAACTTGTGTTTTCAGGGTTGTGTATGTGTAGTTTTGTTGTTGTATTGACTTGTTTGCTCATGTTTGGTTTTTAAGAAACATCTGGTAATTGAAAAATTTTGTTTTGCTCTGAAGATTATGAAATTGTTCAGGTTTTTTGTGGTTCATAGATTACAACGAATAATGCTAGTTAAATGCCAATGAACTATTTTCAGTCTTTTTCTAGGAATTGTGCAAATGTCTGGGGGTGATGGTGGCAACAGTGCCTCTTATTACCCTGTGTGAAACACTTGAACATTTTCACCAATATGGCCATTATCTGTTTCACACTCCCAGTATATTTTCTCAAAGTCTGTTTACTTAAAAATATGTAGAATGACAACTAATAAGCAATAAAGTCTGAATTACAATAAAAAAAAATTCCCTTCCTGATGTAACAAGTGTGGCAAGCTGTCCTCTGCCACCACAGCCCTCCTGGTTCTATGGACATTGCAAAGGGCATGGCCACCACACTGCTCCTCACTGTCTTATGAGTTGCCTAAACTCCAAGCCTTAGGGCTACCTTTGACTCCTTTCTAGTTCTCTTTAGACAATTATCAGCTACCATATTGTTCAAGTGTTTTTTTCCTAACATCTCTGGCAGCCTTCTGTTAAAATTTCTTTACCAGTTTCTCCTGGAAACGATAAGAACACTTCGGAAATGCATAGTGGTGATGGTTGTATAACACTGTAAATGTTCTTAACGCCTCTGAATTGTCCATTAAGAATGGTTAAAGTGAGCAAGTTGTGATGGCACACACATGTAATCCTAGTATTTGGAAGGCTGAGATAGGAAGATCACGGGCTCTAAGCCAGCCTCGGCAACTTAGTGAAACCCTGTTTCTAAATAAATATAAAAAATAGGGTGTGGGAGCTGGGCGTGGTGGTGCACACTTGTAATCCCCATGCTTGGAAGGCGGGGACAGGAGGATCGGGCAGGTTTGAAGCCAGCCATGCTGGCTTAAGAGACCCTGTTTCAAATTTTAAAAAGTATAAAAATAGGTCTGGGAGTGTAGCCCGGAGGTTGAAGGGTTTCCGGGAACCTCGGTACCACCAAAAAAATAAAAATAAAAAAATAGGGTGTGGGGTGTAGCTCAGAGGTAGAATTCCCCTGGCTTCAATTCCCAGTACCATACAAACATACATGCACACACAAAAGAAATTAGTTAAAGTGAGGGATGTAGCTCAGTGGCAGAGCACTTGCCTGGCATACCAGAGGCCATTGGGTTTAATTCCCAGCACCACAAACACAATCAATAAATTTTGTGTTATGCATATTTACAATATTTTTAAAAATCTCACTGCCAACAAGTTAATACAGATCCTTAAAACCATGACCTAGATTTACACTGGTCTTTTAGATGTTTCAACCAAACCTAGTACTTTCCCATCCAACTATCTCACACAGCACTGCCTAAAATGATCAATCATGTGGCTTCTTTCTTTTAAAAAGTGACTATTTATAGATAACTAGTAGTTCCTTAGCCTAATATTCAAGACCATATACCATTTGGTTTCCATTTGCCTTTTTAATCCTATCTTCTGTTAATTTCTGTAGCTACAGGGACCGCTGTTAGATAATCCCGTCTTTATCTTTCTTCATCTGAAGAAAGATTTTCCTCTCCATTCAAGTTTACCTAATATACCCAGGTCTCACTCTTTCCACAAGTTTTTCACTGACCACCGTAAACCAGGCTGCTTTTCTTCTCTCCTTGTTACTCACCATCAACTCTATGTGCTTTTCTTTCATTTGAAGCACTATAGAATACACATAACATATATTCTACCTCCTCAATCAAACTGCAACCCCTTAAAGTTAGGATGGTTAATCTTATGTTAGCATCACCCTGTGTCTCAGTAGAAGGTACTACCAATAAATAGACTGATTTGATTCCAGTCATCCAATAACAAAATGTTCAATTATGAGATAAAAAGCATTTATATTTACATTTATATTACTATATAGATTAAGATTGACTCCCATTATTGTCCCACAGTAGTCATGGTTGATTTTCCTTGCATAGTTTCTCAGCATTATAAAAGAAAAAACCATTAGAGTAGTAGATAAAACTATCAGAGTAGTATGTGGAGCTTTACAACCTTTTCTGGCACCAGAAATATGCCTGATTCTGATATTAGCTTACGATAAACCAGTTACATTCCAACGAAGATGTAGTCTTTTGTTCTGATCAATACCATACACCCCTGGTTCTGACCCCTCTGAACAGATCTGATCTGATCAATGCAGGTCCTTCTGAACCTCTCTTAAATATGAATTGTCTAAGTCAGGCTTCCAGAAGAAACAAGGGTTCTGGCAGAAGTCTACTGGAGACCGAAGAAACCCACTTAGTCCCACTGCTACCACTGACTTAGCATGTCAATAAGTACCCTAATAAATTGGTCTCTGCACAATCCTAGACCTGTCTGCTGTTTATCTGTCGGCCTCTTATGGCACTTTGGAGCCAGCTCTCATACACTGGTACCAGGTTGTTCTGAAACAATTATAGAAGGATTTCCAACAGGAGGCATTCAGATAAAGGGGTTGTTAGGTAATCTCATATTAAATAAATTTTTCCTTGCAATATTTTTATTGCTTACAATTCAGACCTATTTTAAAACATACCTGGGATGATAAACATAAAAAGTAAACAAACTGCTGACTTACTAAAATAAAAACAAAAGATCAAAAGTCATAGAATATGTCAAGCTGAGATAATTGTCCTGGAAACCTCAATTAAGGAAGGCAAGTTGATGCAGTCAAAGATAAGCGGCCTCCTAGAGTCTCTCTCTTAAATATGAACTGTCTAAACCAGGCCTCTGACAGAGACAAAGGTTCTGGCAAATGTCAAGCACAGACAGAAGTCTTTG
Organism: Muscardinus avellanarius; assembly: GCF_963383645.1. NCBI lineage: Eukaryota > Metazoa > Chordata > Mammalia > Rodentia > Gliridae > Muscardinus > Muscardinus avellanarius. The sequence continues at coordinate 63,155,586 of NC_137791.1, read as the reverse complement.
ATAAACAGCTGGGATGTAGGTATAGTGGTTTGCCAACTAAAGAGATGTGTGATCTCAAAACTTCGGATACCAGACAAGTACTGAGCTGATAATTTGTAATAAAAACACAGGAATCTAAACAGTTTTCTCCTACAGGTGATCTGCAAATGGTGGGCAGCAGGGGTGCCCCAGGCAGCTTCCAGCCTGGACACAGGAGCAGTTCTGGTCTAGCTCATGTGTCTGACAAACACGTACTTGGGCCTCAGAATTCCATCTGAGAAAGCATGGAGAAAGGAAGTTTCATTTGAAAAGGGGGGGGGGGCATTCGAATAAAAAAGTTTGTTCTTATAGACTCTTTGAAACAGGATATAATAGAATATAATTCAGAGGCCCATAATAGCACTTTAAAAAAAAAGAAAAAAGGAATAGAACATTGAGTTGTGATGGAGTGTCAAGAAAATTACTGAAGCCATTAGTATGAGGACTAAATTATGATAGCTGGGTTGTCTCCCAAAGGAAATTATATCAAAGTGATTTTATTGCATACTAATGTAAGGAAGGAAAGGAGAGAGGAGCCCAACATGGTGGTTGCCTGTAGTCCAGCTACTTGGGAACCCCAAAACAAAGTGTAGGCACTTATTCTCTACAAAGAGGCATACTGTCTGCATAGAGCACTCTGCTCTCGGGGTGCTTGGCTGCAGAGCTTCCTGGCTCCTGTAAGAGTCTCAGACAGGATGAACCCGGGGACACAGTACCTCTCTTACCTATCGACCTGTTCCCAGTCAGGTGAGGGGCATCAGAACAGCAAGTCAGGAGCCTGCAGAGTCAAGCTCCTGAAAGGATCTGGGATATTGGAAAGAGCCTCACGCAGAGAAGGTGGCTGGCTGCTGGTGCCCTGTGGTGGCAGCGCAGAGGCAGGGTTCTGTCTTGGGAGGAACTGACCTCCATGCCGAGAACTTGGCAAAATGTGCCAGTGTTCACTGAGGACGAGACACAAACCCTGAAGAAAGGAGTCAGGCATGGCAATCTTCCAAGAGGCCTGCCTCCATGTCCCCACTGGAAGCCAGGAACGGGCCAGGCGAGGAGGCGCTGCTGATATCGGGGCCTTGGGGAGCCATAGATGCATGACACCAGTCACTTCTACCCAAGCTATCAGTCAGCTTCCCGTCAGGGCAACAAAACACTCAACACGGTCTATGTAGGAATTAAAGGGAACTTTATTTGGGTTCATGGCCTTTGATGGCCAAGTCCAAGGCAAGGTGGCCTCATCTGTTTGGGCCTCTGGTGAGGGCGGCACATCACGCTGGGAATGTGTATCAGAGTGAGTGCTCATGTCCTGAGCCAGGAATCAGAGAGACCTGGGGTAAAAAAACAGAGTACCAAGTCCCTCTTAAGAGCACACTCCCAAGTAAGCCTTGAGCACGCGTGTATGTGTGTGTGCGTGAGTGCGCACGTGTATGTTGTTGTTGTTGTTGTTATTGTTATTTTCTACTGGGGACTGAACCCAAGAGCATTCTATCTCTGAGCTACTCTCGGCCTTATTTTATGTTTTATTTGAAACACTGTCTTGCTAAGTTGCTGAAAGTCTCTCTTAAGTTGCCCAGGCTGGCCTCGAACCTGCGGTCCTCCTATCTCAACCTCCCGAATACTGAAATTACAGGCATGTACCACCAGCTGTGGCTTAATGTTATAGATTAAATATTGGAGAGCATAGCTTTCACTGAGGATGAGCTGTTTTGACCCCGAGGCTGCGCGGTCCTCACCCTGGAAGAGCTGGAGGAAGCGTGGGTGCAGCTCCGCCGTGATGAGGCCCTCGGGCAGCTCCCGCAGGAAGAGCTTGAGCAGGCTGGCCGCGGCGCTCACGTCACCCTCCTGGGCCAGCTCCACAGGCGCCCCGCTCTCGAACTTTTGCAGCAGCAGCTCCACCACCTTGACATTCCCGTTCACCCTGAAGAGGCCTTCCTGGGTGAGTCCTGAAACAACAAGGCAGGTCCAGGAAATAAACAGAGCCCCGAAAAAAGACACAAAAGTCAAACAACAATGGACATAAATCTCAGCGTGGGAGTCTCTGGATACTGTCAATCTGGGAAGATTTTCACATTTAATAAATACATTTTCCTAGAAAAAAAAGTTTTGATGTTTACTACACATCAACCAAAACGATCATACATAATTTTTAGTCAGTTTACCCCTAAAACAAGGCCATATATAGAGAACATGTTATATATGGAGAGTTTACTTAAATAATGTTGTATAATACATAACTGAAACTTAACCTTGCATTCTAACAGCAGCCTAGCATTTCATGAATATCTACTTTTTAAAATGACATGTTAGAGACTTCTGAACAATATGTGAGTGCCTTTGTAATAATTTAAGAAACAAGCAATATTTCTTTAATAATCACTAAATTTAAAATGTAAGCCTCTTAGTACTTGGGAGGCTGAGACGGGAAAATGGCAGGCTAGAGCCCAGCACATGGTAACTAACAAGTGCCTGTTTCAAAATAAAATGAGATGGGGATGGGGGTATAAATCAGAGGCAGCACGCCTGTAGGTGCAATCCTCATTACTACACACACACACACACACACACACACACACACACACACACACACGTAAGGCTATAAGACTAAAGTGGTATAAGACGAGATCCTTCCTTCAGTCAGTGAAGGATTTCTGTGTCAGTGGGCTTCACAGGTAGGCTTCATGAAGGACACACATTTTAACCTTTCTTGAAGCACAGGCAAGATGGAATGGCTGGGGCTGATGTGCTGGGAAACGAATGACATTTGAGCTTCAGACCCTGCGTGACGCAAATGCTGAAATTTATCCTTCAAAAACTCATGCTGAAATTTAATTGCCAATGTAACAGTACTGGGAGGAAAGGCCTGTAAGAGGTGATTAGGCCGTGAAGTGGGTTCATGCCGTTGCTGTGGGAGTGGCTAGTTTTAAAAGGGAGAATTGGCTCCCTCCCTCCTCCTCCCCTTGGGCCATATGATGATGTTGCAAAAAGGTCCTTGACAGATGAGAACACCTTAATATTGGACTTTCCAGCCTCTCTGTGAGCAGATACATTTCTGCTCATTATAAATTACCCAGTCCTAGATATTCTGTTATAATGGTACAAAGTGATTAATAAAGTGTTCCTCATTTTCTTGGAACCTTCCTAAGCTCTGTCCCCAATTCTGTATGCTTAGTGTATTGTTTTCCTTAAAGATATTGTGAAAAGATTGCTTTAGTTTGCATGTTGAATGTCCCCTAAAGGTCCATGTGTTAAAGGTTTGGTTACCAGGTGGCAGTGTTGGGAGGTGGTGTGGACCTTCAGAAGCTGAGAGATAGTGGAATTGATATGTCCTTAGGAGACAAGTTCATATAAATAATGAACTTGCTGAAAAACAAACCAAGAAAGCAATCCTACCACCGTAAGTACAAAAATACTTAGAAATAAATTTAACCAAGGAAGTGAAAGGGCTCTACAATGAAAATTATAAAACAACAATGAAAGAAATTATAACAATCACATGAAAAGTAGAATGTTATCCTGTGTTCATGGATCAAAAAGAATATTGTTAAAATGACTATACTACCCAAAGCAATTTATAGATTCAATACAATTATCATCAAAATATCAGTGACTTTCTTCATAGAAATGGAAAAAAATCCTAAAATTTACATGAAGCACAAAACACTCAGAATAGCCAAACCTGAAGGATTCATAATAGCTGACTTTAAATACCTGACTACAGTGTTCTAGTAATCAAAGCAGCTTGGTGCTGCTGGCATAGAAAGAGACTCATAACCAATGGACCTGAATAGAGAACCCAGAAATCAACCCATGCTTATATAGCCAACTAATTTTTGACACAGGTTCCAAGAATATACAACGGTGAAAAGAATGTCCTTTGGTGCTGGAAAAACTGGATAAACATGTGTAGAAGAAAGAAATTAGAGCTCTTCCTATTACCACACACAAAAATTAACTCAAAATAGATCCAGGACCTAAATGCAGAACCTCAAAAATGAAATTACTACAAAGTAATATAGGCAAAATTCTTTAGCACATTGGTATGGGCAATAATATTTTAGATTAGACCCAAAAGACACAGGCACCAAAAATAAAAATAGGCAAATGGGATTATATCAAACTCAGAAGGTTCTGTGTAGCAAAGGAAAGCAACCAACAGAGGAAAGAAACAACACAGAATAGGGAAAATATTTGCAAACTATTAATCTGACAAGGGATTAATATCCAGAATACATAAAAACTCAAAAAGCTGAACACCAAAAACTCACAAGTAATCCATTTCAAAAACAGGTTAAAGACCTAGACCCTTTTTCAAAGAAGACATATAAATGGTCATATGTATGAAAAAAATGCTCAATCATCAGGGAAATGCAAATCAAAACCGCAAGGACATATCTTGCCCAGTTAGGATGTTTATCATAAAAAAGACCAAAAATAGTAAATGCTGGGTGAGAAAGCAAAGAAAGTGGGACTCATATACAGTTCTTAGGAATGTAAACTAGTATGGCTATTATGGGAAAACGGTATGAGGATTGCTCAAAATAACTGAAAATAGAACTGGCATATAATCCAGCAATTCTACTACTGGGTATATATTCAAAGAATATGAAATTATTATATCACAAAGATACTTGCACCCCCAGATTTAATGTAGCACCATTCACAATAGCTCAAATATGGAATCCACCTAGATGCCCATGAGTGAATAAATGGAAAAAGGAAATACAAAAGACACACAAACAGAAATATTGAGCCATAAAAAGAGTATAATCCTGTCACTGGCAGCAGCATGAATGGACCTGGAGGTGGTTACATTGAAATAATTAAGCCTGACACAGAAAGACAGCTATCACATATTCTCACTCATTTGTGGAAACTAAATAGTCAATCTCATAGAAAATAGAATGGAAGAGTATTCACTAGAGACTGGGAAGGGCAGAGGGCAAGGGAATGGAAAGAAGTTAATAAGGGCATCAAAATGCAGCAGGGAAGAACTAGTTCTGGTTTTTCTTTAGCACAATCGGGTAACTATTGGTCAAGGGTAATTATTGATCAAGACAATATATGATAAATGTCATATATCTCACATATATCAAAATGGCTTCTAGAAATTCTTCCCAACATATAAAAATGATGAATGTCTGAAGAGATAAAATATGTATTACCCTGATTTGATTATTATATATTATATAAACATACCAAATTATCATAATGTATCCCATAAAGATGTATAAGCTATAAATATATATGTATATATGTATGTAAAGAGAGAGAGACAGACAGACAAGTAGTACCTGCCTATAGTCCCAGCTACTCAGGAGGCTGAATTAGAAAGATTGCTTGAACCCAGGAGTTCAAGGCCAGACTGGGAAATATGGCCCATTCTATTGGTTATAGGGGGAAATATATACATGCATACATACATATATATATGTGCATGTGTGTACGTATTTATATATATTTTAAACATATGTGTTATTATTTATATTGCATATATACTTATATTTCATATATGTTATATATATTTTATATATTTCCTCCCCACAACCAGTATGGCCAGGATACCATCTAGTGATGTGAGACTCTAATGCACCAATAAAAGTATATAATAAAGAAGGCACAGCAGTCAGTATATGCAGTTGGTGGGCAGCTTCTGACATAGTTACTAGGACCCCCTATCTCTGGGTACTACACCCGAATGTAATCGCCTCCACTTGAGTATGGGTTGGACCTAGTGTCTGGCTTCCAACAAATATGATGTTATGTCACATCTGAGATTAGGTTATAGCAGACTCCACCTCTCTCTTCCTTTCCCTACCCTCAGCTTGCTCACTGATGAAGCAGCCGTTCTTTAGTTTGTTGCCCTATGTGAAGATCCACAGGCCACAAGCAACTGAATCTTGCCAATCACAATGTGACGGAGTCTGGAAGGGAACCTTCCCCTATCCAGTCTTGATATAACTACAGCCTTGGCAGATACATCATCAAAGCTGTGCAAGGGACCACAAGCAGAGGACACAGCTAACCTCTGCCCATCTTCCTGACCCACAGAAACCCTGAGATAACATATACTGTTGTTTTATCTATATTATGAAGTATTTTGTTATGCTGCAATAGATAACCGATATGATATTCCAGTGTTTTAAATTCTGTAGAATAGCAAGATTATGGGAAGGTTTCAGCATAGTCATTCAAAGCCTCCCCCAAGGTTCGCTGTTAAAAACATACTCTGGCATGGAGCAGCTAACACATAAGAATGGAACATCCTACTGTTGGTTAAAGCCAATCCTGAAAATCTAGAATTCAGTGTCCCACCCTGCATTGACTCGGCTCCAAGCCTGACTCTGCTTTTTGTTTCTTGGCAAGGCGAATGACCTTTAGATTTGCTTTTTATATATTTCTAGCTTTGACCTTAGAATCTGTCCTCCAGTGATATTTTGTTTTGTTTTGTTAACCTTCCCTCAAATGAAAACAACTCTAAAATAGCTACCCATCTCCAAGGACTGTCTGTGGTCTTCAAGGCTCCTGTTCCCATGGGACCATTCTTGTGGAGTGGAGAGCTATTCGGGCTGTTAAAGGTTTGGGGCCATTTTTCCTGTCTCTGTTCCACTCACATGAACCCCCTTCTCTCCTCAGGGACTCTCTCACTCAAAACAACACTCATAGCACTTAGTGGTTTCAAGCAGGGAAATCTCCTGGACACTGATATTTCACAATCTGGTAAACAGAATCCATATAGTTTTTAGAAGCCCTTATTAGACGTATAATAAGCATACTATGCATATAAAATGTATAAGACTATATAATCTTTAGATATTCCTACTCTAAAATTTGAGGAAGCCATAACTATAACAAAATCATTTAGAAGATGTTTAGATAGCTTCACGAAGTAGAGTTAGTCCTACATGTTTTAGAAATCCTGTTTCATTTGATTTCAGAGGATATGGATTAAACATTACAAAGCATCTATTAAGGTGTAAACCACTATTAAGTGGTTTAGGAATTAAATAACAATTACATATGAAAATATCGATCTCATTTTCAGCTGGAGTATGTGTAGTGGCACAGATGTATCATTTGAAAAAAAAATTGCCTAATGGCACACTTTGGCCCAGGAAGTAGTGTGACAATTTGTAAGTACATTCTGACACCTGGTGGTGACTGGACAGTCCTACACTATTCCAAATGACAGTAATATAGTACTTTCATGCTAAATAAAGAGAAGGAACCAATTAACACTCTCAGCAAGATTAGTTGTTTTAAAATACATAAAAAGGCGGGCGTGGTGGTGCAACGCTTGTAATCCCAGCATTCGGGAGGCTGAGACCTGGAGGATCACGGTTCGCAGACAGCCTCAGCTACTTAGTGAGGCCCTCTTGCAACTCAGTGAGACCCGGTTTCTAAATAAAGAATAAAAAATAGGGCAGGGGGTGTAGCTCAGAGGTCAAATGCCCCTGAGTTCCATCCCCAGACCCACAAATAAAAATAAAAATAAAAAAATACGTAAGATGGTATGATTATAAGTTATATATAACATATAAGCATTCTCTCTCTTATGAGGGAGGGATGGAGAGAGGGAAGGGAAAAAGAGAGGGGGGAGGGAGGGGGAGAGAGAGAGAGAGAGGGAAATGTATGTTTATGTTTTCCTGGGGATTGAACCCAGGAACATTCTACCTCCAAACTAAACCCCTAGTCCTTTTTTATTTTTTGTTTTGAAACTGTCTATCTAGGTTGCTGAGGGCCTCCCTAAGTGTCTGAGGCTGGTTTCAAAGCTGCAATCCCCCTGCCTCAACCTCTTAAGTACTGAGATTGGAGGCATGTGCCACCACATCCAGCTTTTAAATTATATTTTTAAAAATGTTCAATATCCAAAGTTTGTTTTAAAGCCTTGATACAGGCTTTTATTTACTACCTGTCCTAAAATTCCTTCTACCTCTTCTTCTTCTTCTTCTTTTTTTTTTTTTTTTTTTTTTTTTTTGTACTGGGAATGGAACCCAGGGGCATTCTAGCTTTGAGCTAAACCCCCAGTACTATTTTTTTAATTCTTTATTTTGTCTTAAAGGTGTTTGTTGTTGTTGTTGTTGTTTGTTTTTTCTTAGCTTATATTTTTAAAGGGTTAATTTTTTTTTTTTTTTTTTTTTGGAACCGAGGATTGAACCCAGAGCACCACACCTGCAAAGCAGGAGCTTTGCCACTGAACTACATCCTGGCCCCTAATTTTGAAACAGGGTCTCAGTGAGTTGCAAAGGGCCTCATTAAGTAGCTGAGGCTGTCCATGAACTGGGATCCTCCTATTTCAGCCTCCCAAATGCTGGGATTACAAGTGTACACCACAACACCCAGCCTAAAATTCCTTCTTAATAGGAATTTTTCTTCTTATCAAGTTTTTAATTGTCTGTATTTACATGAAAAAAAATAGATGACTGAAATATTTACCAATGATTCAACTATATGACTGATCACTCTTGTATGCTCATACTTGACGAGGGCTTACTATATTGCAGGCACACAATAAATACTGTTCACTTGAAAAAAAACTACAAAATAATTAAATAGAATAAGTTGGAGTATCTTGTCAAAATTCATAGTATTCTTCAAACTTACACATGTTCTTTGGCATGATAGCTCAATGAAGGGCTTCTGGTTGTTTCCATAGAGATGGACTCCATAGTCTTTGAAAATGTAGGTGAGGGACTCTGCCCCAGCATGCCTGGCTACGATTTCAATTCAGTAAATCTGGGGTGTTGTTAATGCATGTGTATTTTGAAAAGACATCACTAGTAATTCTGTTTCACATCCCTAATCAAGAGTGACTAATTTAAACTACTAAAACATTTAATTTGCATTGCCTAAGTGCACTCTGCTAAAGTACAAGAGTATGCTAAGGAGGCAAGAAATGAAAAGCAATACCTAATTTAAATTTTGCCATAGTTCTCATACACTGTGTGAATGTGAATCAGTCCGTCTTTTATAGAGCCCATTACAAATGCACATATTCTTTGACCCAACAGTCCACCAAGAAGTTACTCTACAAACATACATACTTGAAATGACACAAGGTTAATCATAGAATCAGCTTTTATTAAGCAAAAAACTAGAAACACTCCAATGCCCATCAATATGGGACTGTGCTAAAAAAAAAAAAAAAAGTGAACTGTGTGCAGGAGAAAATAAAAGAAATAAAAATGAGTAAGTTCTCTATTCAAGGTGAAAAAACAAAGTAATTGTTTTTAAAAAGTGTGTTGTGCTATATATGTATTAAAGATAAAATGCATGAAATATTATTTTTAAGATGTTACCAGAAACTATAATAATATTGTTCTAGGGAGGGGAAATTAAGGTCAGAAGACAGGGTTTGGACTTTTCATAGTGTATGTTCATATATTTTCAACCACATGAGTTTACTGACTATTTGAAAATATATATACAGTCAGCCCTTGGTACTCAGAGGTATTTGTTCCAGGCCCCTATGGACACCAAAGCCACAGATAATCAAGCATCTTATGTAAAATGGTGTTGCATTTGCATTCAATGCACACACAGCCTCTCATATACTTTAAATCATCTCTAGACTACTTATAGTACAGAAATGAATATAAACAGTTGTACTATATTGTTTGGGAAATAATGACAAGAAAAAAATTCTGTACATGTTCAGCAACTTCATTTTCAAAAATTTTTGATCCAAGGCTGGCTGTGTATATTTTTTAAATTAAAAGTGTAAAATAAACCATGGGCATGATTACTTTACACATGTAATCCCAGTAATTATGAGGCTGAGATAAGAAGACTGCAGGTTTGAGGCCAGCCCCAGCAACTTAGTGAGGCCTCAGCCATTTAGGGAGACCCTGTTTCAAAATGAAAAATAAGGCTAGAGATGTAGCTCAGAGGTAGCATGTCCCTGGGTTCAATCTCTAATAACAAAAAAAAAACTAAAAATAATAAGAATGTAAAATGATTGTCTTCCCCAATGAATGTTGGGGAAGACAGCTTTAATTATGTCAAAATCAAAATATCATTTTAAGGCTGGCGTGTAACTTAGTAGTAGAATTCTTGCCTCACATGCACAAGGCCCTGGGTTTGATCCCTAGCACCACAAAAATAAAAAAGAAAACCCTAAGAAATACATTTGTCTTTCTATTGTGCAATGTACTATATTATTCTCCAAATGCTCTACATACTTAATTTTATCACTCCAAAAATAAATGACTCCCAGAGAGCATCCATACTTTCGTAGTATACCTACTGAGCATATGGAGAATCAAGGTATCTTTTACATTCATGATTGACCTTCGCTGAACAGATTAACCAAAAAGGCTTTGATTACCTTAAATAGTACTATCAATTGGAACTTAATTAACCATGAGAACCCACTATTAGTACTAGAACAATGGGTTATTTTAAGTGTTTCTTAGCACTTCAAATTAGGAAACATTCCAAACCAGAAATCTCAATAATTAATGTTATGGCTCTATGGTTAATTAAATCAGTACTGTCTAAATAATGCTAAGCAACAGCGCCCCCTTTCGTGTGTGTGGTCCTGGGCTCTGCTCCAGGTAGGCCAGTGCTCTACCACTGAGCTTCATCTCCATCCCAGCAACGTCCCTTCTAAAGGGACAAGTATATTATGCCATCCTGATAAAAGTGCTTCAGAGAACATTTCAACCACACATTATGAAATAATTCACCAGGAAACACTCCCTTCATGCAAGAAACCGCAAAATCTAGCATATCTAGCACCTGCCCAGACCCACCATGCTGTGTGAGAAAGACCCACCATGCTGCGTGAGGTACTCCACGATGCTCTGCACCACGGCCGGGACGCCGCTGTCGCTGAGGCCCTGCCGCTGAAGCTCCTGGAGGCTGACTCCAAATAACTTCTTATAGGAGGAGGCCTTCTGTCCACTCAGTGGCGTGACCGCGATCTTTTTCATGTCTTCTTTCAGCCGAACCGCTGCTTTACTTTGCTTAAAAGGGCAGAAGAAAAAAGAGCAGTCAGTCACATTGACCACGGGGCACTGCATGGCTATAACAGAAACACCAGAATTGAGATGTGTGCCAGTGGAGATGAGCAGTCACGGTCTTATTTTTATGTCTACTTAAATTAAAATCTCTAATGTCTCTCACACGCTGCTTAGTATCACGATTTAGTACACACTGATCTAAAAGTTAAAGGAGTGAAAGTAATGAGATACCTAAAACCACAACTTAAGGGTAGCTAAGAGAGCGGGCAATACACGGCAGTATCCAAGACATATTACTATAGTAACCAAGGGGTGTGACTCAGAAGTACCTGGTGAACAGGCAAATAAAACATTTATAATAACACTGGAGGGCGGGCGTGGTGGTGCATGCCTGTAACCCCAGTAGTTGGGAGGTGGAGACAGGAGGATCACGGGTTCAAGACCAGCCTCAGCAACTTAGCAAGACTCTCAGCAACTTAGTGAGACCCTGTTTCCAAATAAAAATTAAAATTGGGTTGGGGGCATAGCTCATTAGTAGGATACTCTCAGGTTCATGCCCAATAGCACCAAATAAGAATGGCTGGATCCCCATGCAGATCCTGAAACAATGTTTCTATAGCTAAAATTGATCTAGATGTCATTTTAAGGTAGCCTAATTTCAAGTGCCAGAAGAATAAATGTGGAATGAATACTTTCTCTGATTTGATTGTATCTTTAATCATTACGATTAGTCATTTGTTGACACATAAAATCAACTCGATTCTAATTGAGGTACAAAATGCCATTATCTCTGAAACATCAACATTGTAGGTAGGCACCATATTTAATTCTTTGACAAAACTCTACATATTATAAACAAAAAAATGCAACTTATATTCAATTGAGTTGAGTTGCTGCCACAATGAAAAAAAAAACCATATTTTAATAGAAATGTGTGTCTCAAAGAAGAGGAATTTCTTAAGCATGTGCCTTATATAAATGCTATGTACCCAAGTATTGCAATACTAGAGAAAAAGACGGTAAAATGCAATTTTGTTTAGGGACAGTGGCAGCAGAACTGGGGGAAACGTCGGCTTTTTGAGAATGAATACTGCAACAAACCCAGATGCGAAGATTATTAAGTGACGATCACTTGGTCATTATGATATCCTAAGCAAAGAAACACTGCCTCTATTCTGGAGCTGAAGAATCAAAGAACAGAGAGTTGAATAGCTTGATAAAACTCCAGGAAAGGTAGTTTCACATTGCTCCGGGTTCGTGCTACCATTTTTAATTTAGGTTGTATTAAGGTTAGAGTGCATGTTGCATAAACTGACATTGTAACAAGTGCTCTATGTGACACAAGATATTTATACTCAAGTTGATTCTACAGTCTTCACTTTGAGTAGGATTTTTGTGATCTTAATTTGATTTTGAACTTTGTAATCTACAGAATTAGGCAGATTTCTAGGGATAGATTTGTATCTTTTACTTTTATTTATTTAGTTAGTTTTTGGTGTACTGGGGTAGAAACCAGGGGCTTTCTCCTTCCAGGCTACACTCCCAGACCTATTTTATATTTTATTTGGAAACAGGGTCTCACTAAGTTGCTGAGAGCCTCACTAAGTAGCAGAGGCTGGCTTCGAACCTGTGCAATCCTCCTGTCTCAGCCTCCCAAATGCAGGGATTACAAGGGTGCATCACCACGCCCAGCTAATTGTATCTTTTATTTATTTATTTTTTAGTTAATCAGTTTTTTGCTGTATTTTATTTTATTTTTTATTTTATTTTTCTTTTTTAAAATTTTTTATTGTTGCATTATATTCATACATCATATTGGAGTAAAAAACTTGTGTGCATATACATGTACACTGATTTGTATCTTTTAATGGATAGTTTAGGAAAACCAGGTCTCCCTAGTAAAAACTCAGCAAATATGAATTTACTATATAAATTTAGCATCAACTAGTATTAGATAAGTCACGGTATTAGGTATGATAGAACAGCAGTAAAAGCAAGAACCATTCATTTTATAGAAAAATACGGGGCGGGGGGGTTAAGCCAAATTTGTAATAGGTAATTATTTTTTCTAGTGGGTTTTAAACATCAACCTCCTTCAACTGAATACACAGAACCTTTCAACTTGGTCTCTCCAGTGAGCAAGCAGTCAATAAAACAACTAGTAATAATGAAACTTTGAAAATAGTCTCTCAGCTGGGCATGGTGGTGCATGCTTATAATCCTAGTACTTTAGGGCTGGGGGTGTAGCTCAGAGGTAGAATGCCCTTGAGTTCAGACCCTGGTACCAGAAAAAGAAGAAGAAGAAGAAGAAGAAGAAGAAGAAGAAGAAGGAGGAGGAGGAGGAGGAGGAGGAGGAGGAGGAGGAGGAGGAGGAGGAGGAGGAGGAGAAGGAGAGGAAGAGGAGGAGGAAGAAGAGGAAGAAGAGGAAGAGGAGGAGGAGGAGGAGAAGGAGGAGAAGGAGGAAAGAGAAAGAAAGAAAGAAAGAAAGAAAGAAAGAAAGAAAGAAAGAAAGAAAGTCTCTCAAGTATAGTGTTAAAAATAGTGGACAGGCTGTGTGGTGGTGCATGCCTGGAAGCCCAGTACTTGGAAGACTGAGACAGGAGGATTGCAGGTTCGTGGCTAGCCTAAGCAACTTAGCCAGACCCTTCCTAACTTAGTTAAGACCCTGTTTCAAAATTAAAAATAGGGCTGGAGGTGTAGCTTGGAGGTAGAATGCCCTTGATAATCTCCAGTGAGACACACACACACACACACACACACACACACACACACACACACACACTGCACGCATACAACTGTAGCTGACAGGGCTGAGAATGTAGTTCAGTGGTAGAGCACTTGCCAGGATGTGCAAGCTCTTAGTTCAATCCCTGGACAAGGACATGAGCAGAAAGAGTTGGAGGGGGAAAAGAGGGGAAGGGGAGAGTAGAGAAGGGGAGAGATTCACAGCCAACTCTGAGGTTAAAACAACTGTTATGTTACTTTCACTTTATCTTCTTACCAAGACAATCCAGCACAGCAGGTTAGTGGTAGGGAACATGGACTGGAGCCACACTGCTGGTCTGAATCTCATTCCAACTCACATGTCACTTACCTCTGTGTGCCACTAAGTGTGCAGTTGCTCTCCACAGAGGAGCAAGAACAGTGCAGGGCACGCCGGTGACTATGTCTTCCCCCTCGCCCCCTTCTCCTACGATCTGTTATTCTGATTTCTTCTTAACGCAATGGAAAGCTACTCTACCGCTCCTGTAGTGAAGCTGTAGACTACAAGCTGCTTTTTAAGAAGGCAACATTTGATTTGTGGGCTAATGATGATGACCCCTCAAATGATCACCTGAAAAAAGGTAATGAACAGTTGAGAGCTGTGTGTGGGGGGTGTGTGTGTGTGTGTGTGTGAGAGAGAGAGAGAGAGAGAGAGAGAGAGAGAGAGAGAGAGAGAGGGCATTTTACCACTGAGCTATACCCAAGCCCTTTCCTTTTGCATTTTGAGGCAGGATCTCACTGAGTTGCCGAGGCTGGTCTCAAACTTCTGACCCTCCCGCCTCAGCCTCCCCGGCAGCAGGGATCACAAGGGCGTAGTACTGCGCCCTATCAGTCAGTAACTCTCACCATCTGCATGACAGGAGCTGAGCTTTCCTTCAGCTGCCTGGATGCTGGCCCCTCTGTAGCTGCCCCTTCCACTTGGTGAGCTGCTCCATAACTTCCCACTACAGTGTAGTGGAGCTGAAGTTAGCCAGGCCCATTTCTGTTCCATAACCACACACATGCCACTAACTCATGAACATAATAATATCTGAAGAGAGAATAATGAGAGCAAAGAGAAAACTGGAGTCTTAGAAAGTGAGAGAAAAATCAGAATGGTGACAGACAACTTTCATGGAGTGTTTACTACGTACACCAGTCACAGATCTAAATATTTCAGGTGGCCTTGCTCATTGAATTCTAATGAAGAAACACCAGGAGGGGAGCCACTCTAGTGTGCCCTACTTACCAGAAGGGACAGAGGAGTGAGGATGTGCCCTAGGTGGTATCAATTATGTGGTGGAAGCAAGACCCACACTCAGGGACACACTCAGGCACACCTGAGGGCTCATTCAGGTTCTTTTTATTTTTTTGTTTTTGTTTTTGTTTTATGGGACTGGGGGTTGAACCTGGGGGCACTGTACCTCTGAGCTACACCTCCGGCCCTTTTTATTTTTTTATTTTGAAACAGGGTTGTTGAGGGCCTACCTAAATGGCTGAGGCTGGCCTCAAACAGGTGATCCTCCTGCATCAGCCTCCCAAGTACAGAGATTACAGGTGTGCACCACCATGGCCAGCTAAAGGGTACATTATTAATCCTGACTCCAAACAGGAAATGGTAACAACCAAAGGCATAGGTTAAGAGGAACAGTGCCCTTCCTAGAAATAAACAACAAAATTCATGTTCCTGTAGTAGAATAAAAAGTGTTTACAATGTTTCTTATCCATCCATCCATCCATCCATCCATCCAACTGAGGTCTCAGTATGTTGCCTAGGCTGGCCTCAAACTCTTAGGCTTCAAGGATTCTCCCATCTTAGCCTCCCAACAACCTGGGATCATAGGTCTGGCTCTACTGTACAAACTCTCTTGGTCTTTTTAAAACAAAATAAGATATGCTTCGACACAACATCACTACTTCTGATATTAGAACCTAAATAGAGGTGTTCATCTGCCAAGACTTTGCCCTCTCGGCATCTGCATTCCTATTCATGCAGTCCATAGGCGATTCTCAACGTGAGAAATAAGCCCTGAGAGAAGGTGTGGTCATTGGCCGAAAGTACTCTCCACTTTTAGATATTCTTTCATAACTATTATTCTTTTAGTAATGATTCTTTTAACTCTCCACATGAAATTGCTCCGGTGGTGAAAGATCAGGACTGTGAGAGAAACTGAGTCCGTGAAAAATAAACTTTCCGGTAAACTTTCAGCTTTGTTCAAAATGGTAAAAACCAGTTAGATGCAATGGCAGCATTCCAGTCAATAATTACGAATGCAGAACTCCACCCTTATCTTTGGAATCTTGGCCTTTGCACCTAGTAATAGCGATGCCTGGAGTTATAGTGACACCACCTGGTTAAAAATAGCTATGTCAAAACAAAGGACAGATAAAATAGATGTGTAAAGGTGAAAGAAAGAAAATATGGTGAGAATAAGAAAGTATTTTTGTATGAAGAAGAGTTTATCCTAAGATTGTCCCGAATGGGAAAGAGAGAATTAGGGTAATCAGAAAAGAAAAGGAAGTTGCAGAGGGTTAGTGATAGGAATATGGATTATTAAAAGAGGAATAGGCTTCTAATAAGCCTATCGTTTGAGGAAAAATGCTCAGCTGCTAGAGAAATATATCTGACAACTAAATCTAAAGACTTCGTGTTATTTCTTGGTGTTTACCTGCTAAACTGTGTCATGAGTTTGTTTACGTTTTCAGACAGCAGATTGTATTGCAGACAAAACCCAGCAGACATTCATCGAAATTCTCTAAATCATCATAAAGGAACACGGATTTTCCCTATGATAACTATATGAAAGTTGGAATCTCGGACTTCGTCCCCCCATTATAGATAAAGAAGGACATTGGACTAAGCCCTAGGAATGAAAGTTCCGAAAGGGTTAAAGAAAACTCTTAAAAACAAACCGGACTCTTCAAGTGATTTTGGGTGTGACTTTTATTCCTCTGGAATTAGCCAAATAAAAGCCTCTGCAGCTGCAAGGCCAAAGGGGGCTGGGTCGAAGCACAAGACCCACCTGAGATAATGGGACTAATCTCAATCACAAAGACCTGTGATATCCCAGGCCTTTACCTTTGTCTTGTCCAGGGTTGGTGATTTGCATGTGTATCTCTCTTTTTTACTTTGGGTTATTTGCACTTTTTTACTAGAAATTCACTGGGAGAGGGGAATATATAAAAAATCTTGTGTCCAGAATAAAGTGTTCGATTGCACAAGAAGCATCGATCCATATCAGATTCTTTTCAAGAGCGCCGTCACTAGGGACTTAAAGAAATTTAGTCCCTAAAAGGGAAAGAATCACTGCAGATAAGAATCTGCAGTATTTCACTCTATCCTTCCCCATCTTTACTGAGATCGACCACGAGTAAATTCGTGCCCCATTTGGACTGAGCAAAGAAGCAAGAAGCCTGTGGCATTCATCAATACAGTAAACAGAAGGAATTTCAGAATCCTTGAATTTCATAACAGCCAGCATCTCTTAAGTGCTGATTTTATCACAGACATGATTTTTTAAAAAGTGTCTTAAAATTAATGTCCCTAAGTCTCAAAACCACCTTATTTGTAGGCATTCCTTCTATTTCTACAGGAATAAAGACAATATAAGGCACCCAGAGGAATAAGCTTGTTTGCTGCATGGCTCATAAGTTGTAGAGCAAGATCACAACCCCAGCTGGGTGTGGTGGCACACGCTTGTAATCCCAGCATAAAGGAGGCTGAAACAGGAGGATCATGGTTCAAAGACAGCCTCAGCTATTACTTACTAAGGCCCTTTTTTTTTTTTTTTGGTGGTACTGGGGGTGAAACCCAGGGGCTTTCTACCTCTGGGCTATACTCCCAGACCTATTTTATATTTTATTTGGAAACAGGGTCTCACTAAGTTGCTGAGAGCCTCACTAAGCAGCTGAGGCTGGCTTCGAACCTGTGTGATCCTCCTGTCTCAGCCTCCCAAGTGCAGGGATTACAAGCATGTGCCACCACGCCCGGCCTTAGTAAGGCCCTTTGCAACTCAGCAAGACCCTGTTTCAAAATAAAGAATAAAAAGTAGGGCTGGGAGTGTCACTCGGAGGTAGGTAATACCCCTGGGTTCCATCCCCAGTACTGCCAAAAAAAAAAAAAAAGAAAAAAATCAACCCAGGTCTTCTGGCCCTAGTGCTTGAGCCTTAGCCATGAGGTACTCAGGTTTCCTCAATTTTAATAAAAAATTTGGTTTCAGGCTACTGAAATCAGTGTCCTGTATTTCCTTGAGGCAATTATCGATGAAGTTAAATACCAGGAACTTAAGGTAGTTTTAAAGGGTAAGCAGAATAACTGGCTAGTTCAATTCCAAACTGTATCTCTCAAGACTCTTTGAAACTGGACCTAGGAACGTACAAAAGGAAGAGCCACCCCACCAGTACAAAGAAGGAGTGCAAGGAAAGCACCAGGTGAACCTAAGACGGCTCTAAGAGACCTACGGGCCAGCACACATGGGCTCCCCTGGCCCAGTATGAGACAATCGGCACACCAACGGTGACAACTGTAAATGAGAACATATTGTTTACTAAATCTCTGAATCCATCCTGACATGAAAAGTGAACGAAAGGAGTAAGAGTACCAACCCTCTTTATAAGAATGCTGCTCCTTGCCAGATGTGGTGGGGCACAGCTGTGATCTCAGTACTTGGGAGGCTGAGACAGGTGGATTGCGGATTCAAGGTCAGCCAAGGAAATGTGTGAGACTGTTTCAAAATACAAAACAAAACAAAACAAAAAGGCTGGTAGTGTAGCTTGGCAGTAAAATACCCCTGCGTTCAACCTCTATCCCACCCCCACAAAAAAAGAATGCTTTAGCTAAACATAGAAGGAATGGCAGAATTAGAACATAGCCATTTTCCTCACATATTAACTTAAACAAGGATTGCCAGCAAGTGCTAAAACATTAGGGTAAAATCATGGAGAACATGATTTTCAGTGTCAAAAGATTATCCTACAGTTTACATAATTGCTACAACGGGGAAACATTTACAAAAGCATCTGTCCATAACCACCTTCATCTTTGACCCAAATGATCAAATTTATCATCACGTATCATGAGAAAAGCTGACGTCACATGCTACTAAAGTGATATGGTATAAAAACACACCAGATACCAAGTGTTCTCGACAAAAATGTCTAAGCTGATACAAATCAGCCTCTACATATTATTTTCACTTGAAAGTAAATACAGAAAAACAAAAGCCAAAGGAATCAGAAACTTTCTAGGAATCAGGTTTTTGTTGCTGTTGGTTTTGGGGGGTGTGTGTGTGTGTGTGTGTGTTCTTTTACCTTGGGGCTACTCCCAAACCTATTTTATTTTTTATTTGGAAACAGGGTCTCCCTAAGTTGCTGATAGCCTCACTAAGTTGCTGAGGCCGGCCTGTGATCCTCCTGTCTCAACCTCCCATGTACTGGGATTACAAGTATGTGCCACCACGCCCAGCTCCGAATCAGTTTTTCTAAATCTAGTTAACTAACTTAAAATCTCAGAGCACTTTTTGGATATCTTCTTAGGTATCCTTCCACAAACTTTTATAGCACACATTATCTAAGTGCATTGTAGATTTAACACATTAATTCTTCACCTGGAATCCACAGACCATAAAAGCCTGAAAGTGCCTCATATTTTTGGAAATAATATGCTCAAAGAGATTTATGAACTGAAAAACTAAGATTCAACAATTTGACCAGGTGTGGTGGAGCATGCCTGGAATCCCAGTACATGGGAGTACACAGGAGGCTGCCAAGAGGAGCACAGGGTTGAGGACAGTCTCAGCAATTCAGTGAGCCAGGTTTCAAAATAAATATAACTAGTGCTGGGCATATAGCTCGGAAATAGAATTCCCCTGAGTTTAAACCTCCAACATTATAATCAACAAATCAATCAATAAAAAAAATACAACTATCTTTAAATATTCATAGAAAAATGGTTTGAGATTCTAAAAATCTACATGCATTTTTTTTTTTTTTTTGGTGGTACTGGGATTCCTGGAAACCCTTCTACCTCCGGGCTACACTCCCACACCTATTTTGTCTACTTTTTTATTTGGAAACAGGGTCTCTTAAGCCGGCGCGGTTGGCTTCGAACCTACGGGATCCTCCTGTCTCCGCCTCCCAAGCGCAGGGATTACAAGTGTGCTCCACCAAGCCCAGCTATCTACATGCATTTTTAAATTTAATTTTCCTACTTAACTCATTCATTTATTTACCTAAATGAATTTATACTTACAAATAGTTTGGATCACCAGATTTTTCTGGTGTGCACCTGTAATCCCAGTATTTGGGAGGCTAAGGCAGGAATACAAGTTCAAA
Organism: Muscardinus avellanarius; assembly: GCF_963383645.1. Taxonomy (NCBI): domain Eukaryota; kingdom Metazoa; phylum Chordata; class Mammalia; order Rodentia; family Gliridae; genus Muscardinus; species Muscardinus avellanarius. The sequence continues at coordinate 63,135,541 of NC_137791.1, read as the reverse complement.
GCCAGCCTTGGCAATATAGAGAGTATCTAAGCAACTTTGTGAGACCCTGTTTCCAAATAAAAGCATAATGTAGGGATATAGCTTGAAGGTAGAATGCCTCTGGGTTCTACCCCTAGTAACACACACACACACACACACACACACACACACACACACACACACAGCTTGGATCACCTAGTGTCATTTTTTAAATTAAGTTCAATTCATATCTATAATGAATCCCTTAAAATATATTAAAGGAATTTCCCTATCTATTTAATATTACTGAAACATTAAAAAACTATAAAATAAATTCAATAAAATTCGTGTGACTGTGATCACTTCTCTAAAATACAGATTAAGATGAGAATAAAGAAAAGTAACACAGAGAGAAGACCTGTAAATAGGCTTTGTACCTGCCCAAATGGTAGAGATGGGGCAGAAGGCCTATGGCTGTCCTTGTACCAGCCTGTAGGACAGGCTCCTACAAATGTGCATTACCTTAAAGACAGCACACTTTAAAGAAGAGCTGTGCAGGGCTCAACTGCACAGTACCTGCAAGGACCACAAGGTGGCAGACAGCGGACACATCAGGAAGATGTTTCCTATAGTGGGAGCAGGCTTCTGAGGAAAAGGCAGCAGGGAGGGCTCTGGGCAGGTAGCTTCTGAGAGACAAAGGATGGTGGGCTTGCTGAGGCCGCGTAGTAACAGTGCAGTCCTCTGCATCACTGCAGGAGGGGGTCTCTGAGCTGTGAACCTTGGAAGGCAGCCTTGGCCTCTCCTGCTACATCACCGAGGAACTCTTAGTACCAATTCCACAAAACCACATCTCTCTCAAATATGAAGAAGGAAAAAGGAACATGGCCAGACTCTGTACAGAAACAATATTCTTAAAAAGTATTTAAAAGCCTGTAATCCCAGTACTTGAGAGGCTGAGACAGGAGGACAGAAGGTTTGAGGCCACTCTCAGCAACTTAGCAAGATACTCATCAGCAAGTTAGTAAGACCATGTTTCAAAATGAAAAATAAAATTGGGCTGGAGTTACAGCTCAGAGGTAGAATGCCCCTGGGTCCATCCTGAGTACCAACCAAACCAAACAAAAAACTTTCACAGCTTACCTGCAACAACTTGGTCAGAAAAATGGTGATAAGAAGCAGATGAGACTTACACAAACTTATCAAAGTGAATCACTGTGCTGAGCATGGGAAGGAGGGAAGGGGGAAGCAATAGGCTAAATGACAGCTGTGTGTATGCATGCCTCTACCACCCTGAACTTCATCAGGATGTATGATTACAATGCACCAATAAAATAAAAAGGAGAATTATAATGTACATTTTTAAAAAGTTAATAAAGGACATGACACAAAAACACAAGCAACAACAATGGTAAAGAGATAAAGAAGAAAATATCAAAATTAAAGAACATGCATCAAAAGAAACATGAATAGTGGAAAGGAAACTTAATAGAAAATATTTGAGTCTTATGTGAGGAAGGATTAACACCTAGAATAGGTAAAGAACTTCTGTAATGCAGCAACAGCAATGAAACAACCCTCTTCAAAAACAGACAAAAAGTCTTCAACAGACATTTCTTCAAATACATATAAAGGGCCAGTAAGCACGTGAAAAGTTGCTCAATCGCCAATCCTAAGGAAAATGCAGATCACAGGACAACATTGCATACTCATGGGGATGGCATTATCAAACAATAGCAACAACAGAAAATCACAAGTACTGGTTAGGATGTGAAAAAATTGGCACCCCTGTGCATTGCTGGGCTGCTGGCAATGTAAAATGGAATAGCTGCCATAGAAGCAGGTGATTCCTCAAAAACTAGACATAGAATCACACCATGTGATCAGTAGCTCCATCTCTGGGTAGACAAAACAGGGACTTAAATGGATATTTGTGCACCAGTGTTCACAGCAGCATTATTCACAATAGCCCCAAAGTAGAGACAACCCAGATGCCCATCAGTGAAGGGATAAACAAGTGTGTCATGTGCACACAGTGGAATATTAATCAGCCTTAAGAAAGGAATAAACTTTTTATACATGCTACAACATGAATGAACTTGAAAATACTATAGATACTAAATGAAATAAGAAAAACACAAGGACAAAAAAAGATATGTGACTTATATGAGCTGTCTAGGCTGGGCACGTTCACAGATGCAGAAGGGAGGTAACAATGGTTACCAGGGGGCAGGGTGGGGGGGTGGGATGTTTCTAGTTACACTGGGGAAGATGGAAAAGATGTGGAGATGAACAGCAGCGATGTGAATCTATATCACGTCACTGGATCATACGAAGAAAAAGTTAAAAGGGCAAATTTTATGTTGTGTATAGTTTTACCACAGTAAGTTAATAAATTGATCTCAATAATACATGAACACAGATACAAAAACTTAGAAAACAGATGAGCAGACAGTAGGAGAATGTGAAATAGAGACTGGCGGAACTCAGGAAAGAAAGAAAAGAAAAAGATGAAATGAAAACATTTCAGAAGAAAAGGCTTGATTGTGAAGAGCACAAAGGACATAAATGAGAAAAGTAGATATAATGAAACATTTTGAACATCACAAGCATTTAAGAGATAACTACAAAAAGCAGTTAAATGAAACCAAATATGCGTGAATGTGTCATGAAGTCCCCAAAGAAGATAGCCAGGCAATGGAATAGAAGATTAAAATATGTAATTCATAAAAATTTCTTTTAAGTAGAGGTAGCCTTGATTATACATATTCAAAGGAATATCATGGCCCAAAAACAGTCCACAAAAAGACATAGTAGGAAATTATTAGACCAAAAACAAAGAAAGAATCCACTGGAAAGCCATGCAAAAATTGTGTCACTGTAAGCCAGGCATGGTGGCTCACACGATTAATCCTAGTACGTGGGAGACTGAGACAGTCGGATCACAGGTTTAAGGCAAACGTATGGTAACTTAGTGAGACTCTATTTCAAAATAAAAAAACAAAATGCCTGGGGTGTAGTGGTAGAACGCCCCCCCCCCGGGTTCAATCCCCAGTACCATAGGGGAAAAAATGTGTCACTATTAACAAGCAAGACAAGAGTAGCCTCAAACTAATTGTTATGGTTTGAATACAGAATATCCAGAATATGCCCCTGAAAACCTCATGCATTGACAATCCAAAAATATTCAAAGGTGAAACAATTAGATTAAGCCTTTCATCTCAGTAGTGCAGAAATCCCTTGATGGATTAATCATATGAATGGGTTTACTGAGTGATACCTGTAGGCAGGTGGGGCACAGCTGGAGGAAGGGGCTCACTGTGGTGTGGCACTGGGGACTCCACCTGTTGGCTTCCTGTCTTACTCTGTTCCCACTACCTTGCCACGAAGTCTGCTCTATGGTTCCTGCCTGGGGGCCCACTGACCAAGGATTGGACCTCTGAAATGTGAACTAAATACACCTTTCCTCCGCTAAGTTGTGCTTGTTGGGTATTTTGGTCACAGTGATGAAAAAGCTGACTTATAGACAGCAATATTTAACACCAGAAGACAATAGAATAAGACTTGGAAATTTTTTTTTTTTTTTTTTTTTTTTTGGTGGTACTGGGATTCCTGGAAGCCCTTCTACCTCCGGGCTACACTCCCAGACCTATTTTTACATTTTTATTTGGAAACAGGGTCTCCTAAGCCAGCGCGCGTGGCTGGCTTTGAACCCGCGTGATCCTCCTGTCTCTGCCTCCCAAGCGCGGGGATTACAAGCGTGCGCCACCACGCCCAGCAAGACTTGGAAAATTTTAAGGAAAGAAAATATGAGACAAATTTAGTGACCAGCCAAAAGGCTAAGAAAATACCATACACATGAACTTTCCTTGAGAAAATGACTAGATAACAAACTTTAACCAAATGGCAAGTATCTGGAAGATTTTGATAGATGGACCAGCACGGAAATTAAACAAAAAATAAAATAAAATATAAATATGCTGTATAGAGAAGAAATGAGAACCAGAACAATAGTACTCAAAAAAGAAGAAGTAGGGTTGAAACATTTTCAGACTTTAGAAGAGCTGCCACGTGGTTCAGAGAACAGAACTAAGAAAGTAAGTGGTGGTTACTGGGAGACAGATTTTAAGATATACAAAAAAAAAAAAAAGAAATAACATTCTCTTCTAAAGATGGGATGGATTTCTTAGAAGGTGATGAAGTTTCTAGTAATCAAAGACAGGAAAAATAATATGATATATTTTGTCATCTATTCATAGAAGTATGGAAAGGGACCTGGGGATTGAACCCAGGGACATTCTACTTCTAGCTACACCTCCAGTCCTGTTTGATTTTTATTTTGAAACAGGGTCTTGACAATTTGATGAGAGTCTCACTACTTACTGAGGCTATCTTTAAACCTGCAATCCTCCTGTCTCAGCCTCCCAAGTACTGGGATTATAGGCACGTGCCACCACACTCAGCCTATTCACATAAATTTTTTTTTTAAAGGAAAACTGATGTTAATAAAAACAGAGGTAGGATATAAAGTAGTTCAAATTTTCTTAGTGCAGTCTGGCAATGCCCAGCAAAAGCTGGGGTTCCCTCCAGCCAGGGCTCCACACACAAGATGCAAGCACATGACAGGACCTTGTCTTATGCCAATGGACCCTCAAGATGTTCACAGTATACTGTTATTTGGTACAGAGGAGAAAGCCATGAACACTGATGTCAAGCATCCTCTTTTTTTTTTTTTTTGGTACTGGGGATGGAACCCAGAGGCTTTCTACTTCCAATCTATACTCCCAGACCCATTTTATATTTTATTTAGAAACAGGGTCTCACTAAGTTGCTGAGAGCCTAAGTAGCTGAGGCTGGCTTCGAACCTGCGTGATCCTCCTGTCTCAGCCTCCCAAACGCGGGGATTACAAGCGTGTGCCACCACGTCCAACTAAGCATCTTGTTTCTGTAACTTTATATGATCACAGTAAAACTATAGAAGGACATACACAAAAATAATAAATGTTTTTTTCTGGGTATGGAATCCTGAATGATTGTCATTTTCTCCTTTTACATTATTCATATTTTCAAAATATTATACTCTCAACATACATGACTATTGTTACAAGAAAAACTGCAGGTTACTGCAGAAACTAAATTCTCTATATAAAAGTGAGTCGAGACCTACTGTTCAGTTCCAATGGTAGTGGAGTGAGGAGGTCTACAAAGTTGCTCCTAACACATCTATCTACACCTGGATACAATTTTCAAAAGCACCATCTCTAGGCTCTGGAAATTGATCAAAGGCTAAAAGCAATCAAAGTAAGAAACACTATTGGTAAGAAACTCATGAAGTTTAGTGGGAGTCTTAACCCTTGCCTGGGCCTGCTCTCAATCCCTCCCAACCCCCAGGCTGTTTGGCACAGAGGTGGTACTGAGGGGGAATCAGGGACTTTGAGGGGCGACTTGATTTAGAAAAATGGAAAAAAGTTCCATTCTAGAAGATTGTATATGGATGCTCTTTGACCTACAGTGGGAATACATCCTCATATCGCCACTGAAGTTCACCCCAAGCTAAAAATGCATTCAATACACCTAACCTCCAGAATACCAGAGCTTAGCTGACCTACCTGAAATGTGCTCCAAACACTCATATAACTTACAGTTGGGTAAAACCATTTAACACAAAACTTATCTATAACATATTGACTTATCTCATATGATCTACTGAATACCAGAATTCAGATAGACCCTGAGAACAGGGTGCCTGAGTACTAGCTGTTACTCTGGTGCTCACACTGCTAATAGGAGCTGCAGCTCACGGCTGCTGCCCAGCAGCTCAAGAGTGTATCACACAGCACACCCTAGCTCAGGAAGGGATCAGAATTCAAAATTCGAAGTAGAGTTTCTACTGAATGCCTACAAGCATTTGCACCACCAGAAATTTAAAAAATCCTAAATCTAACCATTATAAGCCAGGAACTGATTATCTGATAAAAAAAAAAACATGTATCTACAACATATAAAAAAGAAACTTTTACAATTCAATCAAAACAAATGACCCAATCAAGAAACAGGCAGAGCCGAGTGCAGTGGCGTCCCACACCTATAATCCCAATACTTGGGAGGCTGAAAAAGGAGGAAAATAGGTTGGCAGCCAGTCTTGGCAGGTTAGCAAGACCCTCAGAAACATAGCAAGACCCTGTTTCAAAATAAGAAAATAAAAAGGACTGAGGGTGTAACTCAATAGTAGAATGCCCCTGGGTTAAATCCCAATTCCCACAAAGGGAGGGTGGCAGAAGACATGAGTAAACATTAGTCAGAAAAGATAAACAAATATACAAATGGCTAATACACCCAACATTATTTGTAATAAAGAAATTAAGACAGGAGTACTAGTTCACTACAATGACTATTAAAAAAAAAATGACCAGCAGTATTATATGCTGGTGAAGATAAAGAAAAACTAAAAGACTCAGACACTGCTGATGGGAATGTACAATGGTACCACTGCTTTTGAAAACATTTTGACAGTTTCTTAAAATGTTAAATGTAAAATTACCATATGATGCAGTAATTCTACTCCCAGGTACTTACCCAAGAGAAAGGGGAACATATATCTACAAAGACCTGTATACAAATGTTCACAGCAGCACTGATCATCATCAACCTTGAAACAAGTGTCTATCGACTAGTGGATAGACAAATTAAACATGGCATTGTCATATAAAAGAGAATCATTCAACAATAGAAAGGAATGAAATACATATGCTATGATACAAGTGAACTTCAAAAACAAAATGCTAGTATAAGAAAACATGCATGATAATATTCATTTCAAATATACAGAAAAGACAAATATGCAAAGACATAAATTACAGTTGTCTAGAGTGGAGTAAGAGGAGGAAAATGGGAACGTGGGAATGAAAATTATTTGGAAATGGGCACAGAGATTTTACTACAGTGATGGAATGTTCCATAATTGGATTGTGATGATGTTTAAATAATTACTAAGTTTAATGAAAATTATACATTTTGAATGGGCATACTTAAGGTATATAAATTATACACAAAATGACTTTTATTAAAATAGAAAAGAAAGTCAACAAGTGCTTGGTAATTCTTTCCCAAAATAAGACTCTATCAGTAGAAGGAATACACTGAAATTACCTGATTTTATAAATATTCTGCATTCTTCAGAATAACAGACTTTATCTCTATAACTAAGGACAAAATAGGGAAGCTCTGGGGTAAGTGGCTAGTACTGCTACAACATGCATAAACACCTAAAACACAGAAACATTTGTGGACAGTTGTAATTTTTTGGCTATTTGGAGAGAAGGGGGACACTCATAATGCCACTGTTTTTTTTTTTTTTTTTTTTTTTTTGGTGGTACTGGGGTTCCTGGAAGCCCTTCTACCTCCGAGATACACTCCCACGGGTTACACTCCCAGACCTATTTTTTAACATTTTTATGTGGAAACAGAGTCTCTTAAGCCAGCGAGGCTGGCTCCGAACCAGCGCGATCCTCCTGTCTCTGCCTCCCAAGCGCGGGGATTACAAGCGTGCGCCACCACACCCAGCAATGCCACTGTTTTTAATCCTTTCTTCACTGTTGACAGTTTAACACAGACAAGGAGGATTCTAAACAGATGGGGACAGTCTTGCAAAAGGCTGCTATGAGTCAAGTCCAAAAATGTTCTTGAAAAGGCTATTCTTGCCATTGTTATTCAACACATTTAGCAGAATGTAAAGTTAAAAACAGAAAGTCCTTTTAATAAAAAATTCAGAGTCTTTTAAAGTTAATAACCTAATATAGTAAAGGAGCTATAGTGTTAAAAATAACTCAGTTATTTATATATAGTTTCAGAAAAGTCAAATGTGATTTAGAATAATGCAGCACTTAAGTACTTGTATACCTCCACGATATGTTTACAACATAAACCACAATAATAAAAATTTCTGATATTACTTATTTATAATTGTAGCTAAAAATTGCCTTTGTGTATATATGTGTGTGTGGTACTAGGAATTGAACTCAAGGCCTCCTGCATGATAAGCATGTGATCTGCCATGAGCTATAGCTCCAGCCCATAAAAATTGCTTCTTAAGTATTAAAAAAAATCTGTAGAACTTAACATAAATTCATTTCTTACAAGAAAATTTTACATCAAAATTCCCCATGAACAACTTTTTCTTCTGGCGTATCATTTCCATTGCTAGTCTCTACAAAGTTGTTTCTAGACTGAACTGAGTTCTATTGTACAACTCAAGTAGCTTCAATTTTCATACAGTGACATTAACAAACCTATAGTAATACTCTGATATGTTCATTTAAAAAAACTAACATCACTTTCTGATTTGTCAAAACATTAAGTTAAAAGAAAGGGATGACAGAAAAATAGGTTAGAGGTACTATGATGTTCATCTGAAATTAAGTAAATTACTGAATTGGTAGAAAGATATCAGTATTTTTCTAAGAAGACTCTATATAACAATTGAAATAATCTTATCATTCACCTGGCTAAACCTCTAGTGCTTGAGGTTAAGGAATCCCTAACTAAAGCAGGTTTGTGTTAAACTTTCAGTAGTCTAGCAGCTATGAATTCTGGGAGGGACACAATGACTCTAGACCAGTGTGAGTGCCTCTCACATTAGTACTGATGCCATGAAGGAATGCTTATGAGTCGCCCATGACTACTCAGCCTTCTCTTTGGTATTTTTGGTGATGGGACACTGACTACCACCTAAGACAACCAGCTCAGTTACAGACCCTGATTCTACAGCCACTTCTTCTATTGCGCTGGACCTGCCTTGTTACATTCTACCCACTGGGAGGTCTGCCCTGTAAAATTTGCAGTAAAAAATTATTTTCTTTTAGATAGAGGATAATTTCAATATATTTATATATTATACTTTCAAGATATGTCTCCACAAATCAAATACAGCACACACTCAAACTCAGCATTAAGTGCCTTTAAAACTACAAACCAGTTTTTACTTCTTCCACATAGTCCTACCAGTCCATGTTTGCTCAATAGTCTTAATTTTAATCGGTTTTAATGAAAGTAATACATGCATTTCATCACACATCAAACAACATACAAGTGTTTAAACTGAAAAGCCTCAGCCAGCTTTTCGTAGCTATGGCCAAAATACCTGACACTAATGACTCAGGAGGAGGGAAGGTTTGCTCTGGCTCATGGCTGCAGACTTTCGATTCATGTTTAGCTGGCTCTGTTGCTCTGGGCCTTAAGGCAAGGCAGAATATCATGGCAGAAGAAAGTTGCTGAGCTCATGGCAGCCAAGGGAGGAATGAGAGTTTCCAAAGGCATGCCCTCAGCAACCTACTTCCTCCAACCAGGCCCCATCTGCCTACAGTGTCCACCTCTTCCCACTTTTCCATTCAAATGATTAATCTACCAATGGATTAGCCCACTGCTAAGGCCAGAGCCTCACGATCCAGCCACTTCCCCAAAGCCTACCTCTGTACACTGCTGCTTTGGGGATCAAGTCCTCAACACATAAATTTTGATGGTATATCCTAGGTCCAAATTATAACACACTCCATATCCTAGTCCTAATAGTTCTTGTATATCCTTACAGAAATTTTCTGTACACAATTAAGTGCACAGATGTACAGTCTCGTATGTGTTGTGAGAGGAAGAATTACTGCGAGTTGAACCCAGGGCATTTTACCTCTGAGCTACACCCCACTCACCTCTGGTCTTATTTTGTATTTTATTTTGAAACAAGGTCTCACTAAGTTATAGCAGCCCTCCATAAGTCACTAAGGCTTACCTCAAATCTGTAATCCTTCTGTCCCAACCTCCCAAACACTGTGATTACAGGCATGTGCCACCATGCCCAGCTTATCCAGTCTTTATAAAAAAAAAAAAAAAAAATATATATATATATATATATATATATATATATAGAGAGAGAGAGAGAGAGAGAGAGAGAGAGAGAGAGAGAGACAGAGACAGAGAGACAGACAGACAGACAGACAGACAGACACTGTGGGTATAGTTCAGTGGTAGAGCACATGCTTAGCTCTAACTTCAATTCCCAGGACAAAAAAAGGAAGGACAGAAGGAAAGCAGGCAGGCAGAAAGATGATTTTATTATTTATACATGTATGTACCTTGCCTTTGCCATTTAATGGTATATTTTAGATGTCTTTCCATGGGGACACATAAAGATGTTTAATGGTCCACTGTACAGACCCAGTATACTTTAACTCAGGTCTTGCTTATTTACAGGTGTCTAGCTTATTTACAGTTCTTTATGTTAAAATATTACAGAAGTGAACATTTCTGTGTACATTTTTACATGACTGTATGAGCCCTGGGTCACACTATAAGATAGCAAATCATCGTAATTCTGAAGTGGCCTGGATATCAGGGTCACTAGGTGGAGGAGCAATCTTTCAACTTGCATTAAACTCTGATTACTCTGTAAATAAATCTTCATTTCCTTGAGCTGCTGAGATCTAGGGTTTGACTGTCTGGCATTTAGCATTAAAACCTGACAAATACAGATCCTATGCCTCCCTGAGGGCACATTGCACACTGACCAGTCCATACACCATCTGAGATAGGAAGGAAAACATGCAAGCCACCTTCACATGCGATTTTATAGTAAGACAATGCCTATGCTTTTCAGTTGGAGGCTCAAAGGGGAAAGAATACAAAACATTTGCATTTATACTGCTAAACCATGTTGTGCAATTTTCACAAAAAGCATCATTCAAAGACAGAATGCTATTGTAGGTCTGGACTTCAAATGACCAATTCAAAAATAAAGTTTACTTGGTGAAGCATCTAAATGTTAGAGTATGAAATACCCATTTTTTAAAAAAAAAACACTTACTGAGCAACTACTATTGCTTAGCCTTGAGCAAGAGGCAAGAAATGCAAATTAGATATGTCCTCTTCTGATTAAACTTCATAATCAGCTGCTAAGACGCACAGATAATGTTGGGAAGTTGAAAAGCTGGTCAAATATTACCTAAAATCTTGTATCAGGATAGCACACTACTTATTAATGACTAAGATCAGAGTGAAGTCAGTGACAAAAAACAGGACTTTTCAGATTAACAAGGCTCCAAATGAAGTCCATGTTATTTCTAAAATCCAAATAAAAACAGTAATTTTTACATAAATCAAATTTATGCCAGTATTTAGAAAACAGTTACCACAGAGTAAATCCATTCAAATTATTAACCCATCAGTAGATTTCTCCACTGATGAGGTTAGAGCCCTGATTCGTTTCTTTTGCCCTGAATGTTTCTGCATTGCCAACATGTGAGCTTTTCTGGGGGACACTGCACATTCAAACCATAACACCAGACACAGCAGCCCCTTCTCTGAGACTTCTCTGGCACTGTGGGCTGTGATGGAAGTATCAGCCATGATCATCTCTAAATTACCTTCAGGAGGAGAGAGAGAGGTAGATGGCTCTGTAACAGAACAGGCTTTATTGGGATAAAATCTGTGGAAAGGATTCTCCAGGAAAAGATGAAGCCCGTGTCCACTTACATGCTGAGGGTTTAGATAGGTTAATCAGGAGAGAAAATCAAATGCTGGCAAGTAGTTCTTAAGGCAGGAAAGCTGGGGCCCTTGACTAAGAAAGGGACTATCTCAAGGTCCCTTGTGGTTTGTACCAAGCAAGATAAGAGGGAATTCCAATAAGCACAGTATGGGGAGTTTTCCAATGGTGTCTGTACTGTCTAAGGAGAAGTGTTTACAATGTTTTGGGGTGGCAGCTTGGATGATGGAGTCAAGTTTTTGTGAGGCAAAATGATAGAGTAAATTTAAAATGCAATGGGCAAAGGTTATGAAGAGAACAAGGAGTGAGCCAGAGTGCCCAGTGCAGGGTGTCTGGCCAGCGTCCTTACTGGCCAGACATCTACCAAGCTCCTACTTCTGCTGAGATGGTTGGTCCACCTGAAAGTCCTTATCAAACAGTGGCTTGGTCACACCTATAGTGTCCCCCTACCACCTTCAACTGGCTATCTCATTCTTCACAATACGAATAGGCTGAGGACTTCCAGGAAGATGGCGACCGAGAAAAGCAGAGCTTAAGAGCCCCGCTAACAACCAATCTCTATTACCACAAAATCACCGCTTTTCATAGCCAGAAAACACCATCACCAGAGAAACAAAAAAATCACCAGCCCCAGAGAGGAGGGGGTCTCATAACAGAGCTCAGAGCCACAGAGGAGATACCCCGGCCTCACAGGAAGGACGCAGCAGGAGTGCCTTACTGCCGGCGGCAGCGGTGAGCTCAACAGCCCACCAGGCTCCAGAGAGGATCGGCGGACAGCGAGCCGAGGTGAGCCACTGCGGAACAGCCCGGCGGGATTTGGCAGATTTTTCGGCACAGGGAGCATCTAAAGCTCCCAGGGGCTGGGCTCAGCACACCCTGCAGGGACTCAGAGCAGAGCTCAAACCAGAGAAGAAATAGACCAGCCTCACGGCCGAGGGCGCAGCAGCGGCGCCATATTGCCACCAGCGGCAACAGCAGTGAATTCACCGAGTCCAGTACAGCTCCATCTGTGTATTCAACAACAGTGAGTCAAATTGCGGGCCCCAGAGGAGAAATCCCAGTACTGACTCCCAGGGACTTGACCCAGTGGGGGAGTGGCAGTGGCAGAGATATAACACCATAGGAGAACGCGCAACCTGGCACCCCCCACAGTCTAAAGCAGCCTCTATTGACTCCCTGGGTCAGAGACTTTGCGATACAACCCAGTAAAGGAGTAGTGGGGACTGAGATACCACAGACTCGAGATCCAGAGCACCTTAAGTGAAGTCGTAGTGACCCAAGGGAAGAACCTAGAGAAGGCACAAACTCCCGAAATCATGGGAAAGAGGAATAACAATGGAGCAATGAATGCCCACAACCCCACAACATCAGAACCCGATAAAACAGAAATTCAGAGATTTATAGAAGATTAAATCAGGAAAATAACTGTAGAAATAATAGAGGAATTTCGAAAAGAATTCAGAGAGAGCCAAAAAGAGATAAAGGATGCAATTAATGAAGTAAAGGCCTCAATTCAAAGTACAAACAACCGATTAGACCACATGGAGAATAGAATCTCGCTCTTAGAAGATGAGAAATCCAAAAATGAACGCATAGTTTCTAATCTAGAAAAAAATATTCGACAGCAGGAATCTGACATTGAAGAAATATGGGCCCATTTTAAGAGAGCTAACCTAAGAATAATTGGAATAGAGGAGGGAAAAGAAGGTGAAACCAAAGGGATCAACAATCTCTTCAAGGAAGTAATAGCAGAAAATTTTCCAAACATAGAGCAAGAGGTCAATACACAGGTCCAGGAAACTTATAGAACTCCCTTTAGACAGGATCAGAGAAGAGGATCCCCACTCCACTTAATTGTCAAAATGACCAATGTGGAAGCCAACCAGAGAATCTTAAAGGCAACAAAAACAAAGGGCCAAGTGACATTCAGAGGCAAACCAATTAGAATCACTCCAGACTTCCCAAACCAAGTGATGAGAGCCAGAAGGGCTTGGAGTAACTTATTCCAAACTCTGAAAAAAAAAAAAAAAAAAAAAACAACTTCCAGCCAAAAATTTCCTACCCAGCAAAACTTTCTATCAAATTAGATGGAAAAATAAGAAGCTTCCATGACAAACAGAAACTGAAGGAATTTATGTCTCCAAAACCAGCACTAGAGAAAATACTCAAAGAGATTAACTACAAAGAAGAAATAAGTAACACACACCAGAACCAGAGAAACAAGATTTTCCATCCAACAGACAACTGAGATTAGTTATCTGTGGAGATTCATTATTTATGTTAGTCTTATACCTATCTCTAAATTGTATTGTTTGCTTTTATTGTTAATTTTTAGGATTTCTACTTGGAATATTAATATACCTTCAGATATAGCATTTGGAAATATTTTATCCCATTCTATCAGTAACTTTTAACTCTGTTTACATTGTCTTTGGATATACAATATTTTATTTTTTAGGGAGTTTGTATACCCTTTTGTTGCCTGTGCCATTGAAATCATATCCAAAAAATCACTGCCAATTTCAATGTTGTGAGGTTTTATGACCCAGATTTTCTTCTAAAAGTTTATAGTCTTAAGATTTATATTTAGGTCTTTTATCTATTTTGAGTTAATATTTGCATATGAGATTAGGTAAGGGTCCAATTTTATTCTTTTTCATGTAATTATAATTTTTCAACAATATTTAGTTAAAAGATTATTATTTCCACCACCAAATGTTCGTGGAAACCTTGTCAAAAATAACTTGACAATATATGGAAGAATGTATATCTAGGCTTTCATTTTTTTTTTGTTTTTGTTTTTGTTTTTTTTTTGGTGGTACTGGGATTCCTGGAAGCCCTTCTACCTCCGGGCTACACTCCCACGGGCTACACTCCCAGACCTATTTTTTAACTTTATGTGGAAACAGGGTCTCTTAAGCCAGCGAGGCTGGCTCCGAACCAGCGCGATCCTCCTGTCTCAGCCTCCCAAGCGCGGGGATTACAAGCGTGCGCCACCACGCCCGGCTTTCTAGGCTTTCATTTAACTCCAATGGTTTATATATCTGCCTTTAGAACAGTACTACACGGTTTCAATTATTGTAGCTTTATATGGTTTGAAATTAGAAAATATATATCTTCTAGCTTTGTTCTTTTTCAAGATCGTTTTGGTTATCTAGAGTCCATATTCCATATTAGGATAGATTTTTTTCTGAAAAATAAATATATAAATATATGATAGTTTCACCTAAAAAAAAAAAAGAAAAAAATATTCTCTGGTAAGAAAGAAAGCAAAAAGAAATATTGAAATGTTATCTTTAAGTTATCAAAAGCTTGGTATCAGACAAATGAAACTGTTATGTGAGATTATCATTTTTAATTTTGGATAAATTGCTATAATACTAGATGTCAACCACTAAGCCAAGCATGGGAAGGAGGGATGGGGAGGGAATGGGGTGAGGATTGGGTGGGGCTGACTGGGCGATGTGTGCATGTATGTCTACAAAAGTTTTTTGTATCCCACTATGATGTATGAATACAGTGCACCAATAAAAATTTTAAAAAACCAATATGAACAGGCTGATAATTTTTCAAATCTTGATGTTCTGCTTTCTTTCTGACCAACAAGTCCATCTGTAAGTCATTTCTCTCATATTTCATGAGAAGATGTCAGAAGAAACCAGACTACTCCTTCAACACATTACTCAGAAATTGTTTCCACTAAATACCCAATGCCACGGTTCAAAGTTCTACCTTCTACAAACCACCAGCACAGAAAGGCAATTCAGTCCAGCACTCTGCCACTTGGTGTTGAGGATCACATTTCCTCCAATTCCCAATAACACACTCCTCACTTCCTTCTGGAACCTCATCGGAATGGCCTCCACCATTTACAGAAGCATCTGTTCAGGATTACTTAGGCAATCTCTTAGAAGACTGAGGCTTTCTCTACAGCTCTCTCTTTCTGAGCCCTCACCAGAACCGCCCTCATGGTCTGCTTACAGACATGCCAGCTTTTATTAGCACACAACTCAAAATTCCAACAGCTACTATGCAATGCCCAGTCCCAGAGCTGCCTGTGACTTGGGGTACTTGCTGCAGCAGCACACCCCATTCTCAATAGAGATTTCTTAGTCAATTCAGGCTGCTATCAAGCGATTACCATAAATTGGGTGTCATATTAACAATAGAAATGTATTTCTCAAAGTTCTGGGGTCTGGAAAGTTCAAGATCAAGGTGGCACCAGTTTTGATGTCTAGGGGGGCTTACCACATGCTTCACATGGCCATCTTTATGCTGTGTCTTGACATGGTGAAAGGGGAGAACTCTTTTCTCTTCAGCCACTTATAAGCATGTTAATCTTATGAAGGCTTTCACAATCAGGACTAAACACCTCCTAAAGGGTCTACCTCAAAATACCATTACACTGGGAACTAGACTTCAACATATGAATTTGGAGGAGACATGAACATTCAATCTATGGGACAGGCATACTTAACACAGACAATTGTAAAGAAGAGCCAAGTCAGCACCCAACATTTATGGGGTACCAGATGTTCATAACTTTAGTGACTTACCCATTTGGGCTCCAAGCATTCTTGGCTTGAGACACACAGATGAAAATCCACACCTGTTCAGAAGCATATTGGCAAGAGGCAATTTTATCCAGACAATTGAGCAAGCTATGCTGGTTCCAGACACTTTCCCTCACTGGGACCCTACTCACAGTCATGCTGGTCCTCAGAAATATGCATGATCAGAAAAGGCTGACATGGCAGAAAAAAACAAAAGGGTCCAGAGAGTAGAACATTAAGTAACACAGGGTTCAGAGTCCCTTCCTTCCACTTACATACCCTTTTTAAGTAAGTAAAACATGCTACCCCATCCTTTCCTCCTTGCTAGGTTTTAGGTTGATAAAATAAATCCTATGAATGGAATGAGTTAATTTGGTACATTCTGTCCTATGACCATATGTCCCTGCTCTCACTCTGGGATGTGTGGATGGCAACTGATGGCACCAGGTGGTAAGGCTCCAGGAACAGAGGTCCTTGAATTAAAGAGAATGGCTACAAGGCCATCACTGGAGTTGTCAGCACCAGCTAACTCGGAAGGGGTACATTGTTGGGCCCTGATAACAACCCAGAGTACTGATCTGCAAATTCAGTCACAGATTTGATACTTCAACTTGCCCACAAATTAGAACATTCAGAGTATCAGAACCTACACACATGCACCATGGCTCCCCTCCTTCTCCATCCACAAGGATGCACAAACACCACTCTCCACCCAGCACCCTTCAAGTGTGAGGGCCTTGGATAAAGAGGGGGAGGGTTCACCTGAGAGAACTAAGTCGACCAAAAGCAACACTTAAAGTTAGAAGAGATGAAGCCAGCAGGAACTGGCAAGCATAATTCCCCACCTTTCCAGAGGGTGGGTGGTTTACTGAAGAAAAATAGATTTGTTACAGTAAAGCAAATATATCCTATCTGCACATATGAGTGGTTATGTAAGTAAGTATATTTGTGAGCCTGCTACCTTAGTGCTAGAAGCTAAATTCCATAGCACTACTGATAAAAGGAGTTATGTAAAATGACTGAGGACAAGAAAGCTGACCACCTGCTTTAGAAACAGTATCCCACTTCAAGGTCTGTATCACATGCATACACACACCCCCACACACAGTATAAACATCTGTGCACTGTTATTGTCTATGAAGAACGACTCTTTTCAGCAGCAGGACACATGAGCAGTTGCTTCATATGACATATGTCTACACAGAGAAGCTCCAATTAAGCAGTATATCGGCTCATGAATATTTATTATTGTGTGACACTATTTGTGGCAGAAAAGTAAAGCTTAAGAAAAAAAGTTTCCTGTTCTTCAAAAGCTATCTGTTTCTGTACATCTCATGAAAACATTAAGTATTTCCTCCTCCAGTATAACTGGGGCACAGCTCAATCAACACTAACCAAAAGTTGAAGGTAGGAATGATTAACAATTACTCATCTACCACAGGGCATAATCTCTTCAACAGCGTGATGTTTATGTCAGCCTTACATGACATTTTGCACATGCTTTGGATATAAACTGCAAGGAAATATGGAATCAGACTGCATTTCAGTCAAAGTAGAGAACCCTGTATTGCAGGTGGAACATAAAGTAGGAAGCCTCTAATCAGACAATCAGAGGTGACAACTAATCTGCATGACAAGTAGGTCACACGGCTGCCTCCTGGACACATCTTCATGTCTAAAGTACTTCTTTTATAAAGATGGGGAAATGGAAGATGAGTCTCTATAGTAAAACCAAAGTCAGTGTCCTATGGACAGGTAAATCAGAGTTAGAAAGAAAATCTTTGGAGTATTAAAGAGAACACTGCCTGTTTATCTAGAAGCTCCAAGCCTGGGGGCTGAAAGGAGCGACAGGCACACAGGATGCTGAAAAGGGCTGAGCCTGTAGAGAAGAGTCATCCTGCAGGTTTACTCAAAAAAACATAATCTGTGAGGTTGGTCCACTGTCTGGTGACCATTCAAGTTCTATGTGTCAAAATTGTCCAGCTATTTTTATATATTTCTGGATGCCAACATAACCTACAACAAATTACAGCTCTTTCTGAACCTTAAACAAATAAATAGGATGACTTGAATGTGATTTAAAAAAACCAAGTCACCTTAACGAGATAATAATAAAGAATATACTATTTCTAATTTAGTATTTTTAGAAACAAAATGTTCTCTTGGAATATAATATAGACTTGAAATCTAAACATACACGATTAACATATATATGACTATATAGACATAAGCATGTCCTTAATACTAAAATAAAAATTTAAATGATAGCTTTCAATAAATTGTATCATTGACAATAACTATTTTTTGCAAAAAGTTTTGAATAAGCACCAGCACTATTTAAAAATTTATGAAATTTAGCCTTAGAAATGTGCACATTTTCCATAAATTTTTTAAGTGTTACTTACTGATGCTACTATAACAACCAGAAGTTTCTACAAAGAAAGATTTACAGACATTTATCACCCAGGGTTTTACAGCATCGCTTTCCGTAACCTTTCTGAAACAAAAATTCCAGAATTACTGAAGGAAGGAATGTACAATTTAAAAGTTTTGTATACATATTCAGCGATAATTCACAGTTCTTTTAATTCTTGCTCAGGCTTACCACAAGAGTTTTCTAACGACTAAGATTAAGCACTTATATTTAATCCTTGAAGAAGAAAAAAAGCTGAAAACACTGGAGAGTGAAGCAAATTCCTTTAATTCAACCAACTGGAACAAGCATCTCCCTTCACCTTTTTTGGAAACTTAAAGTGAACAAAAGTGCTGGACGCCACCCAAAATACTGCTTAATATTCAACTGAATGGATAGAAATTTAAAGGACAAACCCTCCCCCATCCTGTGGACGTAAAAACAAAGTTCCACAAACATCTCCCCAGAATCAGAAGGACAAGGAAGCGGCCTCTCCTGAGGCACCTCAGCGCCAGGGAAGGCCTGTACTCACACAGATGGCCAGCGCTCCTGCCCCCATCCTCTCAGGAAGTGTCTGCAAGAACTGATGAAGACCAGACGAGAACATCAAGGAGACGGCAGGACCTGAAAATTTCTCTCCATGCATAAGCTTGGATTTGAAAACCAGCTCCTACTCCGAAGGCCGCAGGGTGGGAGAGAAAGAGCTCCAAACATCTTAGGAAGTGTGTCTCTGCTTCTCCTTCGGTGAAGCCCACATGGCTGGGAGGCCGGCCTGGAGTTGAAATTTGATCCAGAGCGTCAGTGTTGGCAAGCAGGGGAGTCACGTGACTCGGGTCTGAAGTCCCAGATATCCTCTTCTTAAACCTGCCTTCCTGGATACCACACACAGGCTCCTACAGCCCCAAAGCTGCCTCACCTGGAGGTATTGATTAACAGAACTAGCAGTGCCTGAAGCAGAAACACAAACTTGATTCCGTGTCACTACTTGTCTCTAAGGATACGCAGTTAAGCTCTGGTTTAAATCCACAGGCGCAAGCCTCAGCTTTCTATCATTTCCTAGAAGCCAGCAAAATTCTACCAAAGTTTTCTTCCCTCCATCCTTAGCCCATTGGAACGGCTATTATGAAAAGGCTCTGCTTTATGTAGCTGTTGTTTACTGCTTCTAATTACTTTCAACTTATCTTACAAGTACTCACATACTTCTGGTCCTGCATAATTCCACATACATGATTTGCAATCTGAATAAATACCCCAGAGTTGACCTTTCCATAACTTTCTACTTCATTTGCTGTGTCATTAAGAAGTTTGATAGATTTTATTTTCCAAATATTTGAACTGAAAACCAATATAGATAGATTTTTTTTTTCAGGTAAGATAGAAGGAAAGTATCTTATTTTTATTACTGCTTTTTATTTTCTTTTTTTTTTTTTTACATATCAGGCACATTAAAGAATGCTAATATTACATGTGAAGTTCATATGACCCAACTGTAAAAGGCTTAAATTGTACTAATTGCAAAGGCATAATAACATTGTATCTTAAGGGGAGTAAGTGGAGAAAAAAGGGAAAATAAAAATCATCTTCCATTTCAATATTTTCTTTCATACTTAATATTCCTTGTACATTAGATCAACCAGCACTACCCACACCACAGCCAAGATGCCAAGTCATATTAAGCAAACCACAGGGCATGACACAGTACATATTATTTCTAGGTGTGCACAGAAAACATTCTGCAGTCTCTACTTGCATGAGGCAGATAATACAATCCAAATCCATAAAAGGAAAAGAACATGGGAGAATGGGCAAAATCTTCTCCATTAAGAAGAAATTCTAGGCCAGGTGTGGTGACACACACTTGTAATCCTAGCCTTTTGGAAGTTGAGACCGGAGGATCGTAGTTCACGGACAGCCTCAGCTACTTAGTGAGGCCCTTTGCAACCTAGTGAGACCTGGTTTCAAAATAAAGAAGTAAAAATAGGGCTGGGGGTGTAGCTCAGTGGTAGAATGCCCCTGGGTTCAATTCTCAGTACTGGAAAGAGAAAGAAAGAAAGAAAGAAAGAAAGAAAGAAAGAAAGAAAGAAAGAAAGAAAGAAAGAAAGAAAGAGAGCCTTAATCTAGATTTTGCTTTATGTTTCCCACATCATTAAATTGGGCTGATTACTTCATTATCCTAACAGACATTTTCTTATGTTTTAAAAATTTGTCTTTGGTCTGGTGATTATAATACACAGTCCAGAATGTACTTATGTAAGTATTGGCAACCACTGTGAAAAATAAAACCCTAAAGATTAGGTCCCACACAGGCCCCTCATGCAATATCATCTCATCAGTAGTATTTACCAACACTGGCCAGACACTGTGCTATTGCCATACAGACATTGATAAGGATATGGTAGCTTCTCTCATGAGTAGTACAATGTGTGAGGGATAAAAGAGATAAATAGATAAATGCAAATGATGCTGTTCTGAACATAACTCTCCCAAAATATAGCACCCTAGCATATTGAAATTTGAGAGAACTGTAGGGTCAGACATGACTGTTTCCCCCAGTTTGGTACTGCTAGACAGGCCCACATTGATCACCATATTCCTCCACAACTGTCCACTCTCCATCACACTTAACCTATGAACACACATGTTTAACTATTTTTTTAGGTCTTCATTACCTTATGAAGGATCCCATGACATAAAATTTATTGAGAGAAACTGAAATTCACTTTTTTCTTATTAATCTGTCTTTGGTTATAGAGGCCTCAGCCATGAACCTAGAATGGTTGAGAAAAACATTTTCTTTCTTCCCCTACATAGATGTGTTAGTAAAGAAGAAAAGGCAATGAAAGAGAGTAACGGAGACATTTATCAACACTTATCTACTTCCAGACTGTGTGTGATACAAAAATATTATTAAAATAATATTTTATAAATATATATATAATATTTTATAATTTGTAAAATATAGTATATATAAACACTTCATATAGTATATATTTCCACATATAAACACACACAGTGGATCCCTGTGTATGCGCAGTTCTGGGATTATAGGCGTGCATCACTATGCCTGGCTCATTTTTGTTTTGAGACAGTTTCTTGCTGGGTGTGGTGGTACATGCCTATAAATCCAGAATGTGGAAGCCTGAGACAGGAGAATTACAGGTTTAAGGCCAGTCTCAGCTGATGGAGGACATGGACAAAGCCTGAGGAACGAAAGGTTCTGAAGGAGTTAAAGGGGACTCTACGAAAGGTCAAATCCTCCAAAACTCTGAGTGTGACTCCTGTCCTTTCTGGAATTTGCCCTCTAAGGCCCACCAGTGAGGGCAGGGGGCTGATCTTAATCACAAGACCTTTAATCATGGGGCTGATCTTAATCACAAGACCTGTGATGTCACAGGTCTTTTTGTCTTGCTTATGATTGCATCTTAGTGATTTACATGTCCTTTACTTACCACCCCACTATTGTACGTTGGTGTTTACTCTTTTCTACTTGGATCTGATGATCAACATGTAACTGGAGAAGGGTATAAAAACCTAGTTTTAGAGAATAAATTTTGTCAGTTGCATGAGAAGAGGCAATTGTCTGGGTCCGTCATTTCAGGTTTCTCCCTCCCAAGTTCCAGAGAGGAATCTCCACACTCAGCAACTTAGTGAGATCATTTCAAAATTAAAAACAAAAAGGGCTAGGGGTATAACTCAGAAATTTGGTATTGTTGTACAATAAGAAATACATAGTTAGTCTAAACTCTGTATTTCTGGCTCAGAGCTCCTAAAACCCTTGTAATCTCTTAAATGATGGGGAGATAGAAGCATGTATTATAATATTTGATCAAGGCTATCTTAAGAGGATGTCTCAGTTAACATTATCACTGCTATAATCCAAGATGACTGAACACATTATTTAGAGGAAGGAAGATTTATTTGCTCACAGTTTCCTTGGAGATTTCAGGTTCAGTCCATGTTGGGCCATGTGTGTGGAGCTCAGGGCATGGTGGCGGCAAGTGGAGAAAGAAAACTGGCTCTGTTCTCAGATCATGGAGGCTGGAAAAGAAAGCAGGGGAAGGAAGAACTATGTAACCCCCAAGGCCACACCCCCATGGACCCCTCTGTAACAGCCAAACCTGGCTTCCAACACTGTCATCTTGTTTCTGTGAGGGCTAGGAGGAGACTCTAAATCCAAACCATTATAGAGGATTAGAACCCCATTCCTTTCCTGACTTTTGGGGAAAGGAGATGGGGTCTGGGATGAGTTAATCACCAGGGCCCAGTGATTTAATCAGTCCTACTCATGTAATGAAATGTCCCTAAGCTGGTGCTGGGAAAGCAAACTGCCCATAGAGAGGGAGAAGCTTCACACCCCATCAGCCCAGCCCTGGGCATCTCTTCCACTTGGCAATTTCTGGTTTATATCCTTTATATAAAAAAGTAGCTGTAAATAAACTTTTCTTGAGTTATGTGAGCCATTCTGGCACGTTATCAAACCCAAGGATGGAGTCACGAGAAACCTCCGTTAACTGTTGGGTCAGGCAGAAGTACAGAAGGCCAAGACATGCAACTGACATCTGAAATGGGGACGATCTTGTGGGAATGAGCTCTTAAATTGTGGCATCTAAAACAAATTCCAGGTAGAGAGCATGAGAATTGAATTTGATTGCAAAATATCCAGTGGAGATTAGAAGATTGGCTGGTATGTGGAAATCCCCCATCATTTGGCATCAGAAGTGTTTTGTGGGTAGAAACATGTCAGATGCAACACAGAAAAATTATATGTCTCATCACTGTTTCTAACAAGTATACACATTTTATTTCTAAAATGGCTATTACTACATAAGAATGACATAGGACAAAGAAAAATCTATTTCTAATTTTCACAACTTCTTATACCATTATAAAGTAAAATTAGTTCTGTGTCTAACAAATGGTTATTCTTTACTGTGATGACTAGATTTCACTTAAAAAAAAAAAACCCTGAATAGGCTATTTAACAAAAACTAAAAGTCACTACATTTCAAACAATATTTGTTTCTCCATGAAGTATACTTGAAATTAGAGTCTCAAATGTTATTTTTTCCTGACCTCCAAATGGGCACATGTGATTAGAGTCCAGAATGTTCCCTTAACTGCCACATATTCCTGAACATTAATTTACAAAGAACCTTAAGATGTATGTGACACAATATTTATGGATAGGGGCATCTGTTGAATAAAAGCTTTAATTTTGCTCCAGGAATGATAAAGAAAAATTTTAAAGTACCTTTCTAAATTGTTTGAAATATCATGGCAAGACAAGAATGTTCTGTTTTCCAAAGGGTCCTTGGGTATCCTGGAAAAGGGAGCAGAGATGACTTCACAATTATGGGTCAGACCCCAACGATGGTGTCACTCAATCTACCTCCAACCTGGGAAAACTTCAGAGTATATGTTGATAGAAAAACCTACAAAGGACAGGTTATCTTTTAGTCTCCTCCAAAAAAGTTACATATACTTCAAATTCAAGCTATATTAGTTAGGACAAAGTCTCCTCAGCTAAAGGAGTTAAAACTTTAAAGCAGTTTTCAGACAAAGAGCAGGAGCCTGCAGACACATCCTGTCAGCTAGGTCACAGAGACCATGGCAGGGGCTGGGGGAAGGTCCTGGGGTTGTCACAATGGGCGTGGGCCACTGAGGACTCAAAGTAATTAGCAAAGAGGTCTTCCACTCCAAACTCAGCCAATCTCCACCCCAGCTCTTCTCCATCTCAGCTAAGACTAGAATCAGTGACAACCAGCCTAATAGGATATCAGAAGCCAGCCGTTCAGCAACTATTTAATATTTATACTAACAATTGACTAGACAGAGGGGTTGAGATACTTTTAGGTTTTGAAGACAGATATACCTGAAAATGTGCTTATTCTAGACCAGGGAACAGAAACTTGTGAGTGAAATCCTGCTATCCTAGCTGGAACCTGGCCATCCTTATTTCTTTACATATGTGCATGGCTGCTGTGGGGTCTACAGTGGCAGAGGAGTGACTGTAACAGAGACTAAACTTAGAGCCTTCAGAACAGAAAATATTTTATTTATTTATTTATTTATTTATTTATTTATTTATTTATTTATTTATTTATGGTACTGGGGTTCCTGGAAGCCCTTCTACCTCTGGGCTACACTCTCAGACCTATTTTATACTTTTTAAATTTGGAAACAGGGTATCTTAAGCCAGCCCAGCTGGCTTCAAACCTGCGAAATCCTCCTGTGTCTGCCTCCCAAGCACAGGGATTACAAGCCTGCGCCTCCACGCCCAGCGAACAGAAAAGATTTATCAAGCCTTATATAGAGAAAGTTTGCTGATCCCTGTTCTAGGCTATTGAATAACATCATTAGCCATAAGATTCCTCATAAACACATAGAGATGTGCTTTTTTTTTTTTTAGAAAAATATCAAGATATAGGTCTTGAGTTTGTTATGGCTGTCCTATTACATGAGGATGGGCCTATTTTCTGAAGAGCTTCTCTGGAAAAGGTCAATTTATAATCTGATGGTCCAAACTCTGTTCTGAATTCTAGATATATCCCCATCTTGCTGGAAGGAATCTCAATCTCTCTCCTTTCTCTGTCTTTCTCCTCCCCCCCTTTCTTCCTCTCTCCCTCCCTCTCTTTCTTTCCTCCCCTCCCCTCCCCTCTCTTTCTCTTCTTCTCAGGAAAAAAAAAATCCATTCTTCTGCAGCCCTAAAAACAAAGTTGCCAGCATAACCAATTTTAATCCTCTTCAATCATTCCTCAACTTGTCACATTAACTCACTTTTGCAAGTCCATCAATCAGTGGCAGCCCCTCTCTCACCTTGATAAACACACCACGAGTACCAATCAGCAGGCATCTCATTTGAGCAACTACTCTTCTTCAGATGGGTGTTCTACCTCTGAGCTACACCCTCGGCCCTTTTGATGTTTCTGTTTTGAAACAGAGACTTGCTAGGTTGCTGACAGTCTTACTACATTGCTGAGTCTGTCCCTATACCTGCAATCCTCCTGTTTCAGCCTCCCAAGTATTGAGATTACAGGTATGAACCACCATGCCCAGCTAAGGTGTATGTGTTCTTCCTTTAGGGATTGCTGTAGGATTCAGTGCCATAATGTGGCTGTTCACTATTTAAAATCTATGCCCCACATTACTGTAACCACCTCAGTTTATTTACAGACATGAACTTTGACTAAGTTTCTATTTTATAACAATGCTTGTTGTCCTGCATTAGGATATAACAAAAGTCCTAACTACTTCCATTTGTGATAAATGCATTTCCTAGTCATTTATATCAAGGAGTCTCAAACTGTTCAAAAGGGAGAAGAGTATTTCAACTTAAGAAAACTTTTGTGTATGATAATAGGGATCGAACCCAGGGGCATTATACCTCTAACCTATACCCTTAGCCCTTTGGATTATTTTATTTGAAACAGGGCTTCACTGTGTTACTGAACTGGCTGTGAATGAGTGATCCTCCTGTCTCAGCCTCCCAAGTACTGGGATTACAAGTATGTGTCACCACACCCAACTAAGAAGATTTTTTTTAAAGAAGGGAGAAAGAAGAATGGCACTGAGGTATCTGTATGTCTCAAGACTATAAGTGAAAAATCCTGCAGAAAAAAAACTATCTAGAAATCTTCTCTTCTAACTGGGCACAATGTCTGTAATCCCTGTACTTGGGAGGCTGAGACAGGAGGATTACAGGATTCTGGCCAGCCTCAGCACCTTGTGAAGACTTCACAACTTGGTGAAACTGTCTCAAAATAAAGAGTAAAAAAAGCTAAGGGTGTAGCTCAGAGGTAGATTCATTGTTTAGTACAGAAGAAGAAGAAGGAGGAGGAGGAGGAGGAGGAGGAGGAGGAGGAGGAGGAGGAGGAGGAGGAGGAGGAGGAGGAGGAGGAGGAAGATCTCTTCTGTGACTATGGCAATGGCAAATGAACTAAAACTACCTACTGATTAAAAAACAAAAATTTAAGAACAGCATTGGTACAAAATCGATTCCTGTGTTAAGAGTATCAGATATTATTATTTAAACAATAACAAGTAAGCTTGTTTTGTTTCTCCTTAACATCACTAGAAACAAAACTACCAATTGAAATGAGAAAAAGTCCAGCCAATTTCAAAATGATAGATTTAATAATTACAGAATTTTCTTCTATGAGCAGCAGTCATGTAATCACTATGGTATTTTCAGCACACTGGTAACAGGGACTTTCCAAGTTGTTAAATATTAGTATATTAGTATATTCTATTAGTATATTCTCAAAAGGAGAGAACAAAGTGTACAAGCCAGTGAGAGAAATAACATGAAGAAATTCATGAATAATACAACTTCATAAGTATAAAGAGAAAAGTAATGGGGAATAAACACATATATAACAAAGCACATGAGGAAAAATAAGCAAATCCAAGAAAGCAGAGATCATTAATAGTTATCACTTTTCAGAATTGAGATGTCAGGGCACAGCTCACTGAGAGACACAGAAATACAAATAATAGGAGGGGTGGAGTTAGACTGCTCTCTCCATATGTTGTGGTTTTATTTATTTATTTGTGTGTATGTGGTACTGGGGATTGAACCCAGAGGCATTCTACCTTGGGTCTAAACTCTGGCCCTTTTTTATTTTTATTTTTTATGTTGAAACAAGGTCTAAATTGCTGAGGCTGGTCTTAAGTCCCAAATCCTCCTGTCTCAGCTTCCCAAGTACTCGTATTACAGCGTGTATCATCACACCCTGTTTATTTCGTGGATTTTAAACCTCATATAATATAGTGAAACAAAGATAATAAATAAACATATTTTCAAAATGGTAGCTATTTGAAGATTTTCAATTGTGGTTTAAAAATTCTTTATGAGGCCAGGCGTAGTGGCGCACGCTTGTAATCCCTGCGCTTGGGAAGCAGAGACAGGAGCATTGCGCAGGTTCAAGCCAGCCATGCTGGCATAAGATACCCTGTTTCCAAAAATAAAATAGGTCTGGGAGTGTAGCCTGGAGGTAGAAGGGCTTCAAGAACCCCAGTACCATAAAAAAAAATTCTTTATTGGTGCACTATAGTCTCACATCATAATGTGGATCATGTTGACAATGGCATATATTCACACAGTACTTAGTGCCCTCCCCGTCTCCTGCTTCCCCTTTTCCCTCCCTCCCGATACTGAGTGTCCAGGTTAACAATGTTATGTTCACATGTGTACACATATTCAAATGTAGCTTTTCCATTAATAAGCCTCAGCCTTCTTCCTCCCCTACCCTTCCTCTCCATTATCTGGAGTCCTTCTGGTATCCCTAATACTCACTAGTCTGGGAATATTAGAGAAAACTTATGTCCCTGCTCTTTCTATGCTTGGCTAATCTCACTTAACATAATGTCCTCCAGGTCTTTCCATCTTCTTGGGAATGACATGATTTTGTTCTTCTTTATTGCTGAGTAGAATTCCATTATGTTTATTTCTCATAATTTTGCAATCCATTATCTGTTGATGGAGACCTACACTGGTTCCATATTTTGGCTATTGTGAATTGCGCTGCTGTGAACATAGGTATGTATCTGTTACTGTAGTTCTCTGATTTCAATCCTTTTGAAAGATACCAAAAAGTGGTATAACCAGATCATATGGTGGATTCCTTCCCAGTTTTCTAAAGAATCTCCACACTGTTCTCCATAGCTGCTGAAATAGTTTGTACTCACACCAACAGTGTAAAAGAGTTCCTATTTTCCCGCATTCTCGTAAGCATTTGAGTGTGCTGGGAGAATTGGCTATCCATTTGTAGAAAGATGGAACTAAATCCTTACCTCTCACTCTGTACAGGAATCAACTCGAGATGGATCAAAGACCTGGAATCAGACCAGAAACTGTGAAGCTATTAGGGGAGGGCATAGGCTCAACACTCCAACATATAGGCAAAGGTAGTAACTTCCTCAACAAGACCTCCAAAGCACAGGAAATTAAAACAAGAATTAACAAGTGGGATGGCATCAAACTAAAAAGCTTCTGCTCATCTAAGGAAACCACCAAGAATCTAAAGGGAAAGCCCACAGAATGGGAGCTACCATTACCAGCTACTCCTCTGATAGAGGGCTAATATCAAGACTATATAAAGAGCTCAAAAGATTTTACACTAGCAAAACAAATAACCCAATTATGAAATGGGCAACTGAATTGAATAGACACTTCACAAAAGATGAGATACAAATGGCCAATAGATACATGAAAAAAATGTTCAACATCATTAGCCATCAGGGAGATGGAAAATCAAAACTACACTGAGATTCCATCTAACCCCAAGCAGAGTGGCAAGCATAAAGACATCATACCAGCATTTTATTTATTTGCTATCTCCTCCTAATATCATCAGTCAGGTGAAAAACCTGTCCAATACACAGTATATGTAATATTCTGGGCTTCAAGACTAAAGTACAGAAAGAAAACATTCACCTGTTCTGGATTGATGAAATTAGACTTTCAACAATCTTAAACTGGTTTTGTGAACCTTATACTTATAACCATGTATATAAACTGCTCTTGCAAATACTCTACAATACCATTATCTATTTTTTTTACATTTTTACTGGTGTACTGTATTCATACATCATAATAGGATAAAAAACTTGTGTAGACATACATGGACACATAGCCCAGTTAGCCCCTACCCAATGCCCACACCATTCCCTCCCCATCCCTCCTTCCCATGCTTGGCTTAGTGGTTGACACCTAATATAATAGCAATTTATCCAAAATTAACAATGATAATCTCACATAACAGATTCATTTATCTGATATCAAGCTTTTGATCACTTAGAGATAACATTTCAATATTTTTGCTTTCTTTCTTACCAGAGGATATTTTTTTCTTTTTTTTTTTTAAGGTGAAACTATCATACTTTTTTTTTCAGAAAAAATCTATCCTAACATGAAATATGAACTCTAACTACCCAAAAAAATCTCAAAAAAGAACAAAGCTAGAAGATGTACATTTTCTGATTTCAAACCTAATAAAGCTACAATAATTGAAACAGTGTAGTACTGCTATAAAGAAAGATATATAAACCAGTGGGGTAACATAAAAAGCCTAGAAATAAATTCTTCCATATATGGTCAAGTTGTTTTTGACAAGGTTTTCAAAAACATTTGGTGAAGGAAATAATAATCTTTTCATGAAATATTATTGAAAAATAATAATTACATGAAAAAGAATAAAATTGGACCCTTATCTAACACCATATTCAAATATTAACTCAAAATAGATAAAAGACCTAAATGTAAATTTTAAGACTATAAACTTTTAGAAGAAAACCTGGCTCATAAAACTTCACAACATTGAAAATTGGCAGTGATTTCTTGGATATGATTTCAAAGGCACAGGCAACAAAATAATAAACAAACTTCCTAAAAAATAAAAAAATATTGTACATCCAGAGACAATGTAAACAGAGTTAAAAGTTACTGATAGAATGGGATCAAATATTCAAAATGCGACTTCAGGAAGATGGTGACCTAGAAAAGCGGGGCTTAAGAGCCCTGCTAACAACCAATCTCCATTACCACAAAATAAGAGCCTTTCATAGCCAGAAAACACCATCACCAGAGAAACAAAAAAATCACCAGGCTCCAGAGAGAAATCTGACGGAGAACAGAGCTCAGAGCCACAGAGGAGATACACCGGCCTCACGTCCAAGAACAGAGCTCAGAGCCACAGAGGAGATACACCCGACTCACGCCTGAGGACGCGGCAGCAGTGCCTTACTGCAGGCGGCAGCGGTGAGTTCACCGGACAGCTACAGCAAGCCGAGGTGAGCTGCTGTGGAACAGCCAGGCGGGATTTCTCGGCGCAGGGAGCATCTAAAGCTCCCAGTGGCTGAGCTCAGCACACGCTGCAGGGATTCAGAGTAGAACTCAAAACCAAGAAGAAATACGCCAACCTCACGACTGAGGGCATAGCAGCAGCATCATATTGCCACCGGCGGCAGCAGCAGAGAATTCACCGAGTCCAGTACAGCTACATCTGCGTACTCAAGAACAGTGAGTCAAATTGCGGGCCACAGAGGAGAAATCCCAGTACTGTACTCCCTGGGACTTGACCCAGTGGGGGGGGGGGCGGTGGCAGAGATATCACACCATAGGAGAATGTGCAACCTGGCACCCCCCACAGTCTAAAGCAGCCTCTATCGAATCTCTGGGTCGGAGACTCTGTGATACAACCCAGTAAAGGAGTAGTGGGGCCTGAAATACTACAGACTCGAGATCCAGAGCACCTGAAGTGAAGTCATAGTGACCCAAGGGAAGAA
This sequence comes from Muscardinus avellanarius, assembly GCF_963383645.1. Classification (NCBI taxonomy): domain Eukaryota; kingdom Metazoa; phylum Chordata; class Mammalia; order Rodentia; family Gliridae; genus Muscardinus; species Muscardinus avellanarius. The sequence goes on along the minus strand of NC_137791.1, from coordinate 63,104,805 downwards.
CCCAGAGAAGGCACAAACTTCCGAAATCATGGGAAAGAGGAATAACAATGGAGCAATGAATGCCCACAACCCCACAACATCAGAACCCGATAAAACAGAAATTCAGAGATTTCTAGAAGATCAAATCAGGAAAATAACTGTAGAAATAATAGAGGTGCTTCGAAAAGAACTCGGATAGAGCCAAAAAGAGATAAAGGATGCAATTAATGAAGTAAAGGCCTCCATTCAAAGCACAAACATCCGATTAGACCACATGGAGAACAGAATCTCGCTCTTAGAAGATGATCATTCTAAAAATGAACGCATAGTTTCTAATCTAGAAAAAAATATTCGACAGCAGGAATCTGACATTGAAGAAATATGGGCCCATTTTAAGAGAGCTAACCTTAGAATAATTGGAATAGAGGAGGGAAAAGAAGGTGAAACCAAAGGGATCAACAATCTCTTCAAGGAAGTAATAGCAGAAAATTTTCCAAACATAGAGCAAGAGGTCGATACACAGGTCCAGGAAACTTATAGAACTCCCTTTAGACAGGATCGGAGAAGAGGATCCCCACGCCACATAATTGTCAAAATGACCAATGTGGAAGCCAAGCAGAGAATCTTAAAGGCAACAAAACCAAAGGGCCAAGTGACATTCAGAGGCAAACCAATTAGAATCACTCCAGACTTCCCAAACCAAGTCATGAGAGCCAGAAGGGCTTGGAGTAACATATTCCAAACTCTGAAAAAAACCAACTTCCAGCCAAAAATTTCCTACCCAGCAAAACTTTCTATCAAATTAGATGGAGAAATAAGAAGCTTCCATGACAAACAGAAACTGAAGGAATTTATGTCTTCAAAACCAGCACTAGAGAAAATACTCAAAGAGATTAACTACAAAGAAGAAATAGGTAATACACACCAGGACCAGAGAAACAAGATCTTCCATCCAACAGACAACTAAGATTGGTTATCTGTGGAGATTCATTATTTATGTTAGTCTTTTACCTATCTCTAAATTGTATTGTTTGCCTTTATTGTTGTTAATTTTTAGGATTTCTAGTTGGAATATTAATATACCTTCAGATATAGCATTTGGAAATATTTTATCCAATTCTATTAGTAACTTTTAACTCTGTTTACATTGTCTTTGGATATACAATTTTTTTTATTTTTTAGGGAGTTTGTATACTCTTCTGTTGCCTGTGCCATTGAAATCATAACCAAGAAATCACTGCCAATTTCAGTGTTGTGAGGTTTTATGACTCAGATTTTCTCCTAAAAGTTTATAGTCTTAAGATTTATATTTAGGTCTTTTATCTATTTTGAGTTAATATTTGTGTATGGTGTTAGGTAAGGGTCCAATTTTATTCCTTTCCATGTAATTATTATTTTTCAACAATATTTAGTTAAAAGATTATTATTTCCACCACCAAATGTTCGTGGAAACCTTGTCAAAAATAACTTGACAATATAGGGAAGAATTTAGCTCTAGGCTTTTATTTAACTCCAATGGTTTATATATCTGCCTTTAGAATAGTACTACACTGTTTCAATTATTGTAGCTTTATATGGTTTGAAATCAGAAAATATATGTCTTCTAGCTTTGTTCTTTTTCAAGATCATTTTGGGTATCTAGAGTCCATATTCCATATTAGGATAGATTTTTTTCTGAAAAATAAATATATAAATATATGATAGTTTCACCTAAAAAAATAGAAAAAAATATTCTCTGGTAAGAAAGAAAGTAAAAAGAAATATTGAAATGTTATCTTTAAGTCATCAAAAGCTTGGTATCAGACAAATGAAACTGTTATGTGAGATTATCATTTTTAATTTTGGATAAATTGCTATAATACTAGATGTCAACCACTAAGCCAAGCATGGGAGGGAGGGATGGGGAGAGAATGGGGTGGAGATCGGGTAGGGGCTGACTGGGCGATATGTGCATGTATGTCTACAAAAGTTTGTATCCCACTATGATGTATGAATACAGTGCACCAATAAAAAAAAATTAAAAAAAAAGAAAGAAAAAAAAATTCAAAATGCTATGAAGGTATGTTATTATTCCAAATAGAAATCCTAAAAATTAGCCACAATAAAAGCAAACAATACAATTTAGAGGTAAAAGACTAAAATAGATAATGAATCTCCAAAGATTTTTATATAACCAATAAGCATATGAATATCACTCATCATTATCATAATATAACTAATAATTAAGGAAATACAGATAAAAACTATAGTGAAATACTACATCACATTTGTTAGAATGGCTGCTTAACATGAATTACCTTGCTCCAGCCCTTTACTTTGAGATTGTTACTCTCTTTACTTGTAAAGTGTGTTTCTTGTAAGCAGCAGATGGATGGATTCCTGTTTTTAATTCATTTTGCCACTTTATGTCTTCTTATTGGGGAATTGAGGCCATTTACATTCAGTGTAATTATTGAGAGATAACGTTTAATTCTTAACATGTTAAGATTTTATTTCTGTTTGTAATACTGTTTATTCTTCTTTGCTTAGTTGTCTGCTGGATGGAAAATCTTGTTTTTCTGGTTCTGGTGTGTATTACCTATTTCTTCTTTGTAGTTAATCTCTTTGAGTATTTTCTCTAGCACTGGTTTTGAAGACATAAATTCCTTTAGTTTCTGTTTGTCATGGAAGCTTCTTATTTCCCCATCTATTTGATAGTTTTGGTGGGTAGGAAATTTTTGGCTGGAAGTTGTTTTCTTTCAGAGTTTGGAATATGTTACTCCACGCCCTCTGGCTTTCATGGCTTGGTTTGGGAAGTCTGGAGTGATTCTAATTGGTTTGCCCCTGAATGTCACTTGGCCTTTTGTTTTTGTTGCCTTTAAGATTCTCTGCTTGGCTTCCACATTTTGACAATTATGTGGCGTGGGGATCCTCTTCTCTGATCCTGTCTAAAGGGAGTTCTATAAGTTTCTTGGACCTGTGTATCGAACTCTTGCTCTATGTTTGGAAAATTTTCTGCTATTATTTCTCTGAAGATATTATTTATCCCTTTTTTCACCTTCTTTTCCCTCCTCTATTCCGATTATTCTTAGGTTAGCTCTCTTAAAATGGGCCCATATTTCTTTAATGTCAGATTCCTGCTGTCTGATTTTTTTTTGTAAGTTATAAATTATGCATTCGTTTTTGGAGTGAACATCTTCTAAGAGCGAGATTCTATTCTCCATGTGGTCTAATCAATTGTTTGTACTTTGAATGGTGGCCTTTACTTCAATGATTGCTTCCTTTATTTCTTTTAGACTCTAAATTCTTTTCAAAAGTCCTGTATTATTTCTACAGTTATATTCCTGATTTGATCTTCTGGAGATCTCTGAATTTCTGTTTTATCAGGTTATGATGTTGTGGGGTTGTGAGCATTCATTGCTCTATTGTTGTCCCTCTTTCCCATGATTTCAGAAGTTTGTGCCTTCCCTGGGTCACTACGACTTCACTTAGGGTGCTCTGTATCTTGAGTCTGTGGTAATCTCAGCCACCATTACTCCTTTACTGGGTTGTATCTCAAAGTCTCAGACCCAGGAAATTAACTGAGGCTGCACAAGACTGTGGGGGTGCTGGGCTGGGCGTTTTCCCACAGGGAGCTGCGACTAGGGTGTGATATCTCTGCCACCGCTACTCCTTCACTGGGTTGGACTGCAAAATCTCAGACCCAAGGAGATTATCAAAGCTGTACAGGGATTTCTCCTTTAGGGGATGCAGTTTTACTCATGGTTATTGTGCATGCAGATCTGGAGCTGTCATGGGGCACGGTGAACTCGCTATTGCTGCTGGCAACATGGAACTGCTGCTGTGCCGTTAGCCGTGAGGCTGGTGTATTTCTCCTCTGTTTTTGAGCTCCGTTCTGAGTCCCTGGAAGGTTGATGATCTTGTCCACTGGAAGTTTTAGATGTTCTTCGTGCTGAAAGAACTGCTGAATTACACCCAAATGAACCGCAGCTGCTCACTTCAGCTCCTTGTTTACCTTTCCTCTCTGAAGCCTGGTGCTGTGATGGAAGATTGTGCCGGCGTGTCTCCACCGCTGCATTGCAGGCTTGATTTCTTTTCTGGTCTCTGGTTGTTCTTCTAGTCTTTTTATCTCTGTCCGTTGTGTTTACATTTTTATTTCTCTGCTGATAGTATTTTCTGGCTATGAAAAGTGCTGATTTTGTGGCAATAGAGATCAAGTTTTAGCAGGACTTGTAAACGCTGCTTTTCTCAGTCGCCATCTTCCCGGAAGTCCCCATTATCTACATATAAATTATTTTCCCACCACATTTGCTGTTTGGTTAATCTTTCAAAACATCCTTTGCAGACAGGCATGGTGGCAGAGGCTTGTAATCCCAATACTTGTAAGGCTGAGACAGTAATATTGCCAGTTTGAGACCAGTCTCAGCAACCAGCAACACTTTATTTCAAAATAAAAATTAAAAAGAGCTGGAGGTAGAATACCCCTGAGTTCAATCCCCAATGTGAAAAATAAAAAGAAAAACAAACAGAAAAGTCAAAACATCCTTTTTTTGAGATGTTGAGAAAATGAGTATTTTCTTATAGTCAAAAGATCCAGGGCAGGCACAGTGGCTCACAACTATAATACTAGAACTTGAGAGGCCAAGAGAGAAGGATCATAGGTTTAAGACCAGTATGCTGTAACTTAGGAAGGTCCTATTTCAAAATAAAAAATATAAAGGGCTGAGGGTATAGCCCAGAGGGGTAGAATACTCCTGAATTAAAAAATCCCCATTCATTTCCCCTCCACCCCCCCCCCCCAAATACACACACATGCACATACACGACCTGGGAAATAATAAAATTGCAGCTAGAATTTGCTTATTTCTTATTTTATGATGGGCATTCAGCAAAACAATTATATAATATTTCAGTTCGTTCTTACAACAAAATCAGTATAAACTTTATTCCCATTTTCCAGATAAAAGGTCCAGCCTAAAGTCCCATGCTAGTAAGGAGTATTGAGCAATATAAATAAGACTATGTCTATAGAACCTATAAGACTTATCACTTAGATGCTCTGCCCATCAAGTCTTGATTTTATTGTTTACCCAGCATGCTTCTCAACAATGGCTGAGATAACTATAATATAGTTACCATTAAAAAATTAATGTGGGGCTGAGAGTGGTGGCACACACTTGTAATCCCAGCATTTGGGAAGCAGAGACTAGAGGATCATGGTTCGTGGACATCCTCAGCTATTTATTGAGGCCCTTTGCAATTCAGTGAGACCCTATTTCGTAAATAAAGAATAAAAAAGTAGGGCTAGGGTTGTCACTCAGAGGTAGAATGCCCCTGGGTTCCATGTCCAGTACTGCAAAAAATATTAATATAAACCCCAATCAATGGATAATAAAAGTAAATAAGGATTCAAAATGAGTTATTTATAGCAAGAAATACAAAATTTTAATTTGTGCGGGATAATGATAAAATGGGCATACCCAGTTCTAATGTCAGATAAAACAAAGTTGAATTTTATCTGGAAATATTTTCTCCTGACATATAGCTATCAATTAATCACATGAGTCCTCAAGAAAGAGACAGAGTGAATGCCACAGGAGCAGTATCTTCAACACCAGCTGGGCTGAAAGCAGAGGCATTTCTTGTCTTCAGATTATTTCTTGTGATTCCCCTCTACAAAAGCAAATAGCAGGTTAATAAAGGAATACATAACATTGTAACCCTCATATAACTCAAATAAAAAAGGGATAGAAGAATCTAAATAAACATTTCTCCAAGAAAGATATAAAAATGATGCCCAGTATCATTAGTTATCAGAGAAATAAAATAATGCTCAATATCATTAGCTATCAGAAAAATGAAAATCAAAACAAGATAACACTTCATACCTACTAGGATGGGTATGATTTTACAAGACAGATAATAATAAATGCTGCTGAGAAATTGGAACCTTTATACACAGTTTGTAAAAGTGTAAAATGGTCACTAGGAAAGTAATTTCTCACAAGGCTAACCACAGGAGCTAGGGTTTAATCACTCAGTGACAGCACACACACACACTTAGCATGCACAGGCCTTGGGCTCAATTCCCAGCACATCCTCCTTCAAAAAAAAAAGGAGCTGGGCGTGGTGGCACATGCTTGTAATCCCCACGCTTGGGAGGCTGAAACAGGAGGATCGCACGGGTTCAAAGCCAGCCTCAGCTACTTAGTGAGGCTCTCAGCAACTTAGTGAGACCCTGTTTCCAAATAAAGTATAAAATAGGTCTGGGAGTATAGCCCAGAGGTAGAAAAGCCCATGGGTTCCACCACCAGCACCACATACACACAAAAAAAAGTCAAGCATGGAAATTGCCATATAACCTAGCAAGTCAAATTCCATTTTATACTTATGGGAAATAAAAACATATGTCCACACACAAAAAACTCATACACGTATACTCAGAATATTCACAGCCAAACAACATAAACCAATCAAAATGTCAAAAAAATTGATGAAAGGGTAAATAAAATGTGGTACATTGACCACACATGATGGTACATGTTTATAATCCCAGTACTTGAAAGTCTGAGACAGGAGGATTTCAGTTCATGGCCAGCCTCAGCTACTTAGGCCCTCCACAACTTAGTGAGACCCTGATTCAAAATAAAGAATAAAAAATAGGGCTGGGGGTATAACTTGGAGGCAGAATTCCTCTAGGTTCCATCCCCAGTATCCCCCCCCCCGCAATGTAGTATATCTATATAGCAGAATATCATTCAGTAGTAAGAGGAATGATACACCAACAGATAAAACAACATGCTGAACCCTGAAAACAATGTGCTAAATGAAAGTAGGCAGCACAAAGGACATGTATTGCATGACTCCATTTATATGTCTAGAATAGAGACAAAATAGGTTAATGGCCTACAGCTGAGTTGGGGGAGAGGTAGGGGAAATAAGGAGTTTCTGCTAATGGTATAGGGTTTATTTTTCAATAAATTAATATTGAAAAAAGCTATCTTTAAAAATTGATTTAAGCTGCCTTTAAAAAACAATCATGAGACACTGAAAGGATTGTTTTACAGTGAGCATTTAAGGCAGATATTATTAATGGGCTTCCTCAGGCATTAGACTACAATAACAAAAATAACCACCATCCTCTTCTCGTGGTTAGCTGGAGTCACTACTGCCTTTTCTCCAATGAACTCCTGCCTCTCTGTCCCTCTGTCTTTGTAGTTGAAAACTCTTGAGTCACTCAAGATGCCAACTGCCCCTGCTTTTGGTGACAGCACCAAATCTAAGACTGATTTTTCTCTCAAATTTTCCCTCAAGTTATGGTAGCCAAGCTCTAACCCTATAGTAAGCCCCTCCATATTCCTTCTTAATCAGACAGACACCCATTGTTTTCCATGGTGTGGATCTCTCTTTTTGCAGTATGAAGCCAAAAGCTGGCTGTAGACATATTTCTGGTGGGATTTGGCTCACGAAAATAAATGTTTATAACACATTACTGATAAGGACATGTATAAAATGTGTATGGATATGGTGCCTTTGCTATAGCTTAGATATTGAATGCCCCCAAAGGCCCATGTGTGAAAGTCTTGGTCCCCAGGGTGGCAGTATTGGGAGGACCTATGGACATTATGAGAGGTCCTCAGGTCACTGGGGTCACTGCTGCTGATGGGATCTTGGGACTCTGCTGGTTCTTCCTCTCTACTTCCTGGCTTGTGTGGTGTGTGATCTGCTCTGCCTTGTGTTCCCAGTGGGGTATGATACTGTCATGGGAAGCCTGAATCAATCGTGCTACCCCAAAATGTGAGCCAAAATAAACTTTCATTATTTCATAAGTAGTCTATCTCTGGGATTTCTTTATAGTGATGGAAAGTTAGTTAATATTGACTCCATGTGCTCATTTTTAAAGCATGTATACATGTATAGATTAGTTACATTGACATAAGAAAGAATAATGGCTACAGACTAAAATGTCAAGAGTAGTAATCTCTAAATGTGGGTATTATTATTTGTTTCTATATTTTTCTAGAAAGATAATATACAGTTTTATAAGAGAGGAGGGGAAGGAAGAATAAAATCTGCCTCCTAAAGAACACATTGTGAAGAAGGACTCTTGGATTTGTTCATCCATCACCTAAGGTTTTCAAACCTTAGCCTGTTATATTAGTTGGTAAGTTCATGGCAAATAGCATTCCTGCATTTCATACCTGGAGTGAGCCAAAGGAATCTACATATTGGAGGTTGTGTGACCCATGGGATCTGAGTAGCAACCTTGAAAAACGTGACTTTTAGGACAATGATTGAAGAAGGAAAAAACTATTCCCCAGGCTAAATGAAGAGCCCCAAAGCACACAGCTGCATGTCCTGAGCAAAGGGAGGGCGAGTGATCTGAGGCCAGTGGGTGTTTAGTTAACTTGGTCTGATCAAACTAACAGAGGGGAGGACTCCTATAGAGAATGGCTAGTGATGGGGCATCCTGGGAAGGTATGGTGGATACAAATCTCACTCAAGCTTTCTACCCACATTTCTGACAGCAATCAGTTGATTCACTGGTTTCTTCAATTTATTACAACATGTTTTTTTTCCAGGAAGTATAATTTAAAAAAATATGTCCATAAGCAATTTTCTTCCTTCCTTTTTCTTTTTTTGACCAACAAAAATCTTTTCTACCATCATATGAACTCATTCTCTTATCTTTGCCCATACTGCTAGCCATCTGAAAACCTACCACTAGCTAACTAGGAAATATAGAAAACAAAATAAGTTTAAAAGCTCCCTACCAGGCATCTATATACCTCAGAACTTGAGGACTCTATTGAAAAAAATGAAAAGGGAGGCACAATACAGCAAAACCTATTGGATACAGATAAAGCAGGATGAGAAGGGAAAGTTTACAACAATCAATGCCTATGTTGAGAATGAAGAAAGGTTTCAAGCACCATGACACATCTCAAGGAACTAGACAACAATAAAGTGAGCCCCAAAATTAGCAGATGGAAAGAAATAATGAAGAACAAAGTAGAAATAAATAAAATAGAAACTTAAATACAAAAGATCAATGAAACAAAAAACTTGTTCTTCAAAAAGACAAAGCCAGGCATGGTGGTACACAACTGTAATCACAGTACTTGGGAGGCTGAGGCAGGGTGATTGTAGGTTCAAGACTAGTGTTACCAACTTAGTGAGACCCTCAGAAACTTAGCAAGGCTCTGTTTCAAAAATTTAAAAATAAAATAGGTCTGGCTCAGAGGTTGAATGGCCCTGGGCTCAATCCCAAGTATAAAAGAAAAAAATCACTAAAAATTATTATGAACAACTTACTGGTAACAAATTTGATAGTTTAAAAGAAATAGACAAATTCCTGGAGACATATACCTTACCAATACTGAATTGAGAAGAACAACCTACATAAACCAATAATGAGATTAAATCAGTAAAAAAAAAGTTTCCTATCAAAGAAAAGCCCAAGACCAGAAGGCTTCAATGTTGAATTATACCAAACATTAAAAGAACTAATACCAAATATTTTTAAATTATTCCAAATAGTTGATGTGAAGGGAATTTTTGTTCATATTCTATGAGGTCAACATTACCCTGGTACTATAATCAGATTAAAAAACAAAAACAAAAAACTACAGGCCAATATCACTGATGAATATAGAAGCAAACATTCTCAACAAAATATTAGAAAATAGGATCCAAAAGCACATCAAAAATATTATTCACCGTGATCAAGGGGATTCATCCCAGGAACATAAGTATGGTTCACCAAATGTAAATCAATAAACATGGCAAACCACATTAAGAGATTAAAGGCCAAAAAGCACATGACCATCTTAATAGCCACAGAAAGGACATTTAATAAAATTTAATATATCTTCATGATAAAAAATGTTAAATAATTAGACATGGAAGAAACATATTTTTACATAATAAAGGTCATAAACCTACAGTTAACCTTGCACAGAATAGGCAAAAGCTGAAATCTCTCTAAGATCTATAACAAGACAAGGATACCTACTTTTACCACTTTTATAAACATATTACTGGAAGTCCTTGCTAGAGCAAGAAAGAGAAAGAAATAAAGAGCATCCAAATTGTAAAAACAAAAGTCAAATTGTCAATGTCTGAGGTGATAAGAGGTAGAAAATCCCAAAGACTATAAAAAAAATTAGAGCAGGGGGACTGATGAAAATGATGACTGTGGGATATAGCACATCTAAGTAGCTGAAACAAATAAAGTTAAACTACTGAGAAGGCAGCATCTTAATAAACAAAATAAATATAGCTCACCACCGAAAACATATTCAGGAATCATGGCAGAAGGAATCCAGTAACTCTGAACTGAGAAATCCACTGCAAAAAAGCCCAATTGCATGACAGACCTGCTGGGGTGCAGCTGGCTGCCAGTGCCATCACAGGCCATGGGCCCAAACCACAAGTCCTGGCAGGGTAGCCCCAAGAAATCCAGAAAAAAAAAACCCAAGAGTTTGAAAGCAGCTATAGAGCTCTAACATCATAGGCAGCAAGTGGCACCCCAGCACCTGAGCGGCACCGTTTGCTTACTAGAGGCAGCACTCGCAGTTGCACAGTGAAACCTCCAGAGACCTGGAAGAGGACCAGGTAAACGTGTGTGTCCAGAAAAGCTGTGGGACCCAGAGGCACAGTGAGCTTTCCAGAGCCCCAGACCAGGGCAGCCAGGTAACAGTGTGTGCCCAGATGAGCCACGAGATCCAGCATGCACCCAGTGTGTTCCTTGGAACATGGCAATAACTGTGTGTGCCCACTGTGCACCACAGGACCTGGTGGATTAGTCCAGTTAGAACCTCCAGAGACACAGGAAAGGTGTTCAAGGCTCGGTACCTACACAGGGCCACAGGGAGATATTTTGAGACTACATTGAACACCCCCTGCTCCTGCAGGTGGGGAGGCACAGGCCTGAGCCCTGACTGGAAAGTGCAGAGGCGCAGACTACAAGCTGGAAAGCACAGAAACCGGGACTTACACAGAACTCATTAACAGTGACTTCTGACGACCTGACACCCAAACACAAAGCTGTCAGAGGTGAGAGAAAGGTCCAAATACTCAGAGAGTGGGTTCAGATGCTGGCAATAGGGTAAAGAGCAAATAAGAATCACTGGGAAATATTCCAGAAGCTACCACGGCGATCAGACATTCAGGTATTATACGTGCCTTCCCCATATTCATAAATTAGTAGGACTGTTTTTGTTTGGGGGTTTTTTGGGTTTTTTTTATCCTTTTATTTGGGTTGTTTGGTTGTTTGTTTTACTTTGTTGTCCCACACGGTCGCTAGTTCTTTTTATTTTATTTTATTTTTGTCCCTTTTTCTCTTTCTTACTTTTTTCTTCTTTTGTTTTTTGTTTGTCTTTGATGTATAATAATGAATTTATATCTTTTTGTTATTTTATTTGTGTTTGTTTGCTCCTCCCACCCCACTCCTTTTACAAACTTCTTCACTCTAGCCTATCTACTCTCTTCTCTCAAAACTTTTTTTCCCTTTATTGTTTACTTGTTTAATACTCAAGGTATTTAATATCTTCATACTTAAATATTCTACTAACTACAAGAGTCCTACCATCTAACCTTCTCCCATTCTCAACCAGATACTACCTTATTATACTTAAATTCTTCCTCAACCTTATCATATTTATCTTACCTCATGCCTGAATCTATCACCCCAGGTCCTCCACCATCACCCAACCTTCTCATTGGAGAAAGTACAGCTTACCTGCTGACACTTCTAAACTCCAACTACTAAAACTGGATTAGACATAATAACCACATAATATGCCAAAACATCAGAAAAACAAGCATGAGAACTTTGAAAATACAAGAATTAGGAATAGTGAAAAAAAAAAAAAAACGGAAATCACAAAGACTGACCTACAAGAAATGCAAGAAGTAGAATTCCGAATCCTGATCTACAATATGATGAAAGGACTCAAAACAAGCATACAAGAAATAAAAGAGGAAATGGAGACACTAAGAAAGAACCAGAAAAAAGGTCTGGAATGAAATGAAAGAGTCAATAAATGAAATGAAGATAGAGCTGGAATGAATTTCTGGAAGATTAGATGAAATGGAAAGTAGAATATCATTGTTAGAAGACAGCTCATTCAAAACTGAAAGAACAGTCAAGAGCAAACAGAATAATTATAGAAACAAAACCTGAACATCCAAAAACTATGGGACAATATGAAACGTCCTAACTTATAAATAGAAGGCATTGAAGAAGGGATAGAGGTAGAAACCAAAGGAATTTGTAATATCTTCAGAGAAATAATTTCGGAGAATTTTCCAAACACGGAAAGAGACTAGGACTTACACATCCAGGAGACATACAGAACACCATTAAGACAAGATCAAAGAAGTACCTCCCCATGCCATGTAATAATCAAAATGACCAATATATAGAGGCCAAGGAAAGAATATTAAAAGCAGTGAGAACTAAAGAACTGGTGAGCTGAGCGTGGTGGCACATGCTTGTAATCCCATCATTTGGGAGGCTGAAACCAGGGAATCGTGGTTAGTGGACAGCCTCAGCTACTTAGTGAGGCCCTCCACAACTCAGTGAGACCCGGTTTTACATTAAAAGAATAAAAAATAGGGCAGGGGTTATAGATCAGAGGTTGAATGCCCCTGGGTTCCATCCCAAGACCTGCTAAAAAAAGGGTGACATTTAGGGGCAAAACAATGAAAATCACCCCAGAATATACAACCCAAGTCATGAATGCTAGGAAAGACTGGTATGATGTGATCCAGACCCTGGAAGAAAACAACTTCCAACCAAAACTGCTATATCCAGCAAAATTATTATTCAAAATGGATGGGGAAACAAAAGTGTTTCAAGAAAAGCAGAATCTCAAAAAAATCATGAATTCAAAGCCAACACTAGAGAAAATACTTAAAGAAATAAATCATAAAGATGAAAATAGAAGCAAGTTACAGAACCAGAGAAGAGATGAAGTTGATCAGTAGGACATCTAAAGACATTCACAGATTGAAAGTGAATGAATGGAAAAAATATATCATGCCAATGGAGACCAAAAAATGGGCAGGGGTAGAAGCGCTGATGTCCAACAAAACAGACTTTAAGCTAAAACATATCAGGAGAGACAAAGCAGGGCGCTTCCTTTTATTTAAAGGAACAATCTGCCAAGAAGATATAATGATAGTAAATGTTTATGCCCTAAATCTGTGTGCAGCCACATTTGTAAAACACATACTCCTGGATATCAGATATCAAAAAAGACCCAAATACAGTAATATTGGGAGACCTCAACACACCTCTCACATCACTAGATCAATCTTCAAGGCAAAAAATGAGTAGACTCTTCAGAACTAAAGAAAACTATAAGCCAAATGGAGCTAATAGACATATACAGAATATTTCAACTAGGAACAGCAGAATACACATTCTTCTCAGCAGCCCATGGAACCTTCTCCAAAATAGATCAAATCCTGGGCTACAAAGCAAGCACCTGTAAATTCAAAAGATGTAATATAATTACCTGCATCTTTTCAGACCATAATAGAATGAAAGTACAAATCAACAAAAGTAAACTCAAACTATTTAAATACATGGAGATCGAATGATATACTATTTAACGATGAGTGGGTAAAATCGGAAATTAGAGGAGAAATAAAGAAATTTTTGGAAATAAATGAAAATAGAGAAACAACTTACCAAAACCTATGGGACACTTTGAAAGCAGTGTTAAGAGGAAAGTATATAGCATTGAGTGCCCACATAAGGACAGAGAGATGCCATGTAAACAACCTAATGACACATCTCAAGGACCTAGAAAGACTGCAACAGTCTAATTCAAAAGCCAGCAAAAGGCAGGAAATTATTAAAATCAGAGCAGAAATAAATGAAATAGAGAACAAAAAAAAGCAATTCAAAGAATCAAAAAAAAAAAAAAAAAGCTGGTTCTTTGAAAAGATTAATAGGATTGACAAACTACTGGCCAACCTAACCAAAAGAGAGAATCAACTCAAATTATTAAAATCAGAAATGAAAAAGGAGACATCACCACAGACAGTAGGGAAATTCAAATGATTATCAGAAAGTATTTTGAAAATTTATACTCCAAAAGAATGGAAAACATTGAAGAAATCAATAGATTTTTTTGTTGTTGTTGGTACTGGGGGTAGAACCCAGAGGCTTTCTACCTCCGGGCTATACTCCCAGACCTATTTTATATTTTATTTGGAAACAAGGTCTCACTAAGTTGCTGAGAGCCTCACTAAGTAGCTGAGGCTGGCCTCGAACCTGTGTGATCCTCCTGTATCAGCCTTCCAAGCGCGGGGATTACAAGCGTGCGCCACCATGCCCGGCAAAATCAATAGATTTCTAAGCACATATAACCTACCTAAACTGAACCAAGAGGAAGAGGCAAACCTAAACCAACCAATAGTAAGCAAAGAAATAGAAACAGCAATAAAAATTTTGCCATCAAAGAAAAGCCTAGGCCCTGATGGGTTTCCAGCTGAATTCTACAAACCTTCCATGAAGAACTAATACCAATACTTCACAACTTGTTCAGGGAAATTGAAAGAAACGGAATTCCCCAAAATTCCCTCTATGAGGCCAGTATCACATTAATCCCTAAAGCAAATAAAAATACCTCATGTAAGGAAAATTACAGAGCAATATCCTTAATGAACATAGATGCAAAAATTCTAAACAAAGTACTAGCATTATGCATTCAAAACCACATTAAGAGAATTTTACACCACAACCAAGTCGGTTTCATTCCAGAAAAGCAATGCTGGTTCAACATATGAAAATCAATCATATTATTCACCACAAAAATAGAACTGAGAACAAAAACCTCATGATCATATCAATAGATGCTGAAAAAGCATTTATCAAAATCCAATATCCATTTATGTTAAAAACACTGCAGATAATTGAAATAGAAGGAATGTATTTCAACATCATTAAGGCAATGTACAATAAACCCAATGCCAACATCATATTGAATGGGTAAAAACTGCAAGAATTTCCTCTAAAATCTGGAACAAGACATGGATGCCCACTAGCACCACTCCTTTTCAATATAGTCATTGAGATTCTTGCCACAGCACTAAGACAAGAGAAGAAAATCAAAGGAATTCAAATAGGAAGAGAAGAATTAAAACTATCCTTATTTGGAGATGACATGATCCTTCATCTAGAAGACCCAAAGAACACAAGCAAAAGACTACTGGAGCTGATTAACCAATTCAGCAGAATTGCAGGATACAAAATCAATCTAAAGAAATTAGTTGCTTTTCTTTATACCAACAATGAATTCACAATGAAAGAAATAAAACAATTCCACTCACTATAACCTCAAAACCAATAAAATCCCTAGGAATAAACCTAACCAAAGATGTAAGAGACCTCTACAATGAAAACTATAGAACATTAAAGAAAGAAACTGAAGAAGACCTTGGAAGATGGAAATCTCTCCCTGTCTCTTGGATAGGAAGAATAAATATCATCAAATTGGCCATTCTTCCAAAAGTATTCTATATATTCAATGCAATTCCTATTAAAATACCAATGACATTCTTCATAGACCTAGACAAATCAGTCATAAAGTTTACATAAAGAAAGAAAAGACCCAGAATAGCCAAAGTAATTCCCAGCAATAAGAACCATGCAGGAGGCATGACAATCCTGAACTTCAAATTATACCATAGAACAATAGTAGTAAAACCAGCATGGTATTGGCACAACAACAGGCATACAGACCAGTGGAACAGAATAGAAGATACAGAAACAAACCCGCATGCCTATAGTCAATTAATCTTTTTGACAAAGTGGTAAAACTCATATGCTGGAGAAAAGACAGCCTTTCTAACAAATGATGCTGGGATAACTGGCTATCCATTTGTAGAAAGATGGAACTAAATTGTTACCTCTCACCATGCACAGGAATCAACTTGAAATGGATCAAAGGCTTACAAATTAGACCAGAGACTCTGAAATTATTAGAGGACAGGATAGACTCAACAATCCAACATATATGCATAGGTAGTAACTTTCTCAACAAGACTTCCAAAGCACATAAAATTAAAGCAAGAATTAACAAGTGGTATGGCATCAAACTAAAAAGTTTATACTTATCAAAGGAAACCACCGAGAACCTAAAGAGGAAGTCTGTAGAATGGGAGATCTTTACCAGGCACCACTCTGATAGAGGGCTAATATTTAGAATATACAAAGAGCTCAAAAGACTCTACACTAGCAAAACAAATAACCCAATTAAGATATGGGCAACTGAACTGAATAGATACTTCACAAAAGAAGAGACATAAATGGTCAATAGATACATGAAAAGATGTTCAACATCATTAGCCACCAGGGAGATGCAAATCAAAACTATGCTAAGATTCCATCTAACCCCAACCAGACTGGCAAGCATAAAGAACTCAAATAACAACAAATGCTGGCAAGGATGTGGGGAAAGAGGAAATCTTTTACACTGTTGGTGGGAGTGCAAACTAGTACAGCCACTATCAAGATCAGTGTGGAGATTCCTTAGAAAACTGGGAATAGATCCACCATATGATCCAGCTCTACAACTCCTGGGTATCTTTCCAAAGGGGTTGAAATTAGAGAACTACAGTAACATATGCATACCCATGTTCATAGCAGCACAATACATAATAGCCAAATATGGAACTAATCTAGGTCACCATCAACAGATGAATGGATTGCAAAATTATGGAAAATAAACACAATGGAATTCTACTCAGCTACAAAGAACAAAATCATGCCATTCACAAGAAGATGGAAAGACCTGGAGAACATTAGATTAAGTGAGATCAGCCAAGCACAGAAAGAAAGGAACATGTTTTCTCTAGTATGACCAAACTAGGGAGCATTGGGGATACCAGAGAGACAGCAAATAATGGAGGGGAAATAGCAGCAAAGGTAGTATGGAAGGATAGGAGAGGAAGAAGGCTGAGGTTGATTAATGGAGGAGCTACACCCAAATATGTGTAAAAGTATGAATATAGCATGGTTAAGCTAGACACTCATTGTTGGGAAGGAGGAAGGGGAAGGGGGAGCACCAAGCATAGTCTAAATGTATACTATTTTTAACATGTTCCACATATAAATAAAAATTTAAAAATTAGATCTAATAAACTCTATATGGAAAATCAACCTACCCCCCCCTCTCTCTCCCTGACTTTTAAAGTTGTAATAGTTAGGGAAGCATAATATTGGCACAAAAACAGACACAAGGACCAACAGTACAGAGTACCGATGCTAAAAGTAAATCCATGCATTTACAGTCAACACATTTTGTACAAAGGTACTAAGCACACATATTAGAGAAATGTTATTGGGAAAATTTGATATCTATATTCAGAAGAATGAATATTCTTATCTCTCACCAGTTACAAAAATCAACAACAAATGGATTAAAATTTAAAGGTTGAGCATAGAAAAAATAAAGAAAATATAGGGAAAATGCCTCAGTACATTGAGCAGGCAAAGATTTTTTAAAGACTCCCAAAGCACAGAAAACAAAAGGAAATATGGGATTATGTCAAACTAAAAAGTTTCTATACAGCACCAGAAATAATCAATATAGTGAAGAGACTACTTACAGAATGAGAAAAAAATCTCCAAGTTATTAAGCTGACAATAGATTAATATTCAGAATATATAAGAACTAAAAAAGCAATAGCCAAAAGACAAATAATTTAAACACAGACCTAAATAGACATTTCTCAAAAGAAGGCATAAAAATGGTCTACAGGTATATAATAAAATGCTTGACATCATTAACTACTAGGAAATGCCAGTAAAAAATAGGAGATATTATCCCATTTCAGTAAGAATGGCTATTATTAAAAAGCTAAAGATGCTGGGAGTGGTGGCGCATGCTTGTAATCCCAGTATTTGGGAGGCTGAGACAGGAGGATCGTGGTTTGCAGACAGCCTCAGCTACTTAGTGAGGCCCTCTGCAACTCAGTGAGACCCTGTTTCATATAGAGAGTTTAAAAAAATAGGACTGGGGGTGTATCTCAGAGGTAGAATGCCCCTTGGTTCCATCCCCAATACTGAAATAATAAATAAATAAATAAATAAATAAATAAATAAGACTAAAGACAGTAAGTACTGGTGAGGATGTGAATAAAAGGTCAACTGTTGGTGGGAATATAAGTTAGTATAGCTATTATAGAAAACCATATGAAGGTTCCTCAAAAAATTAAAAAGAGAACTACTATATGATCCAACAATCCTGCCTCTGGATACAAACCAAAGTAAACAAAATCAGTATGCACAGACATCTACATCCCCATGCTCACTGTGGCACTAGTCACAATAGCTAAGAAATGGAAACCAGAGCATCTGTTAATTGATGAGTTAAAAAATGTGACACATATGCATAATGGAATATTATTCAGCCATAAAAAGAGTGAAATTCTGTCATTTGCATCAACATGGAAGGATCACTGTCTTAAGTAAAACAAGCCAGGCATAGAAAGACATATACTATTTGATCTCACACATGTGTGGAATACGAAGGAGTTGATCTCAAAGAAGTTGAGTGTCCAATGGTGACTACCAGAAGCCAGAGAGAATATGGGAAAGTGAGGGCTGGAGAAAGGTTGATCAATGGGAATTAAATAGCAGGTATATGGAAGTAATTATGTAATATATAATCTTAAAAAGCTAAAAGAAAGGATTTGGAATGTTTTCACCATAAAGAAATGATAGGGGCTCAGGATATAGCTCAGTGGTACAAAGCTTATCCATCATTTGCAAGGCATTTGGCTCAATCATCAGCACTGGGGTGGGAGGAGAAATGATAATGTTTGAGAAAGTAGTTATGTGCAACCTGATTTAAACATTATATATTACATATAATGTTTAAATATATGTATATATATACATACATACATACATACATACATGAATATCACATGGTAGTCTACCAATAGACAACTTTTATGCTTTTATGTATTGGCTTAAAATAAATTGAAATTTAAAAAGTTAACTATCAGCTGGGCATGGTGGCGCACGCTTGTAATCCCCGCGCTTGGGAGGCAGAGACAGGAGGATCGTGCAGGTTCGAAGCCAGCCGTGCGCACTGGCTTAGGAAACCCTGATACCAAATAAAAATGTAAAAATAGGTCTGGGAGTACAGGCCGGAGGTAGAAGGGCTTCCAGGAACCCCAGTACCACCAATAAATAAATAAATAAAAATAAAAAAATAAAAAAATAAAAAGTTAACTATCATCAAGTATGGTGGCTTATGCTTGTAATCCCATTACTTGGGAGGCTGAGATAAAAGGATTGTAGGTTCAAAGCCAGCCTTGGAAACTTAGTGAGGCTCTTAACAACTTAGCAAGACCCTGTTTCCACGTAAAAAATAAAATAGTTTGGGACTTCCGGGAAGATGGAGATGGAGGAAAGCAGGGCTTATGAGCCCCGTTAACAACCAATCTCTATTACCACAAAATCAGTGCCTTTCATAGCCAGAAAACACCATCAGCAGAGAAACAAAAAATCACCAGGCCCCAGAGAGGAGGGGGACTCAGAACAGAGCCCAGAGCCACAGAGGAGATACGCAAGCCTCACGGCCAAGGACGCAGCAGCAGCACCTTACTGCTGGCGGCAGCGGTGAGCTCACCGGACGACACCAGACCAACGCACTTAACAGCCCACCAGGCTCCAGAGAGGAGCGGCTGACAGCGAGACTGCTGCGGATCAGCCGGGAGGAATTTGGCAGATTTCTCAGCGCAGGGAGCATCTAAAGCTCCCAGGCGCTGGGCTCAGCATACCTTGCAGGGACTCAGAGCGGACTTCAAAAACAAAGAAGAAATACGCCAGCCTCATGGCCAAGGGCGTGGCAGCGATGGCATATTGCCACCAGCGGCAGCAGCAGCGAATTCACCGAGTCCATTACAGCTCCATCTGCGTACTCAAAAACAGTGAGTCAAATTGTGGGCCCTGGAGGAGAAATCTCAGTACTGTACTACCAGGAACTTGACCCAGTGGGGGGTGGCAGTGGCAGAGATATCACACCATAGGAGAACGCGCAACCTGGCACCCCCCACAGTCTAAAGCAGCCTCGATTGACTCCCTGGGTCTGAGACTCTGCGATACAATCCAGTACAGGAGTAGTGGGGACCGAGATACCACAGACTCGAGATCCAGAGCACCTTAAGTGAAGTTGTAGTGACCCAAGGGAAGAACCCAGAGAAGGCACAACTTCTGAAATCATGGGAAAGAAGAATAACAATGGAGCAATGAATGCCCACAATCCCACAACATCAGAACCTGATAAAACAGAAATTCAGAGATTTCTGGAAGATCAAATCAGGAAAATAACTGTAGAAATAATAGAGGTGTTTCGAAAAGAATTCAGAGAGAGTCAAAAAGAGATAAAGGATGCAATTAATGAAGTAAAGGCCTCAGTTCAAAGTACAAACAACCGACTAGACCACATGGAGAATAGAATCTTGATCTTAGAAGAAGATCATTCAAAAAATGAACGCATAGTTTCTAATTTAGAAAAAAAAAATCCGACAGCAGGAATCTGACATTGAAGAAATATGGGCCCATTTTAAGAGAGCTAACCTAAGAATAACTGGAATAGAGGAGGGAAAAGAAGGTGAAACCAAAGGGATAAGTAATATTTTCAAAGAAATAATAGCAGAAAATTTTCCAAACATAGAGTAAGAGGTCAATACACAGGTCCAGGAAACTTATAGAACTCCCTTTAGATAGGATCGGAGAAGAGGATCCCCACGCCACATAATTGTCAAAATGACCAATGTGGAAGCCAAGCAGAGAATCTTAAAGGCAACAAAACCAAAGGGCCAAGTGACATGCAGAGGCAAACCAATTAGAATCACTCCAGACTTCCCAAACCAAGTCATGAGAGCCAGAAGGGCTTGGAGTAACATATTTCAAACTCTGAAAAAAAAAAAAACAACAACTTCCAGCCAAAAATTTCCTACCCAGCAAAACTTTCTATCAAATTAGATAGGGAAATAAGAAACTTCCACGACAAACAGAAACTGAAGAAATTTATGTCTTCAAAACCAGCACTAGAGAAAATACTCAAAGAGATTAACTACAAAGAAAAAATAGGTAACACACACCAGAACCAGAGAAACAAGATTTTCTATCCAACAGACAACTAAGATTGGTTATCTGTGGAGATTCATTATTTATGTTAGTCTTTTACCTATCTCTAAATTGTATTGTTTGCCTTTATTGTTAATTTTTAGGATTTCTAGTTGGAATACTAATATACCTTCAGATACAGCATTTGGAAATATTTTATCCCATTCTATCAGTAACTTTTAACTCTGTTTACATTGTCTTTGGATATATAATGTGTATTTTTTTATTTTTTAGGGAGTTTGTTTACCCCTTTGTTGCCTGTGCCATTGAAATCATATCCAAAAAATCACTGCCAATTTCAATGTTGTGAGGTTTTATGACCCAGATTTTCTTCTAAAAGTTTATAGTCTTAAGATTTATATTTAGGTCTTTTATCTATTTTGAGTTAATATTTGTATATGGGATTAGGTAAAGGTCCAATTTTATTCCTTTCCATGTAATTATTATTTTTCAACAATATTTAGTTAAAAGATTATTATTTCCACCACCAAATGTTCGTGGAAACCTTGTCAAAAATAACTTGACAATATAGGGAAGAATTTAGCTCTAGGCTTTTTATATTACTCAACTAATTTATATATCTGCCTTTATAGCAGTACTACACTGTTTCAATTATTGTAGCTTTATATGGTTTGAAATCTGAAAATATACATCTTCTAGCTTTGTTCTTTTTCTAGATCGTTTTGGGTATCTAGAGTCTATATTCCATATTAGGATAGATTTTTTGTGAAAAATAAATATATAAATATATGATAGTTTCACCTTAAAAAAGAAAAAGAAAGAAATATTCTCTGGTAAGAAAGAAAGCAAAAAGAAATATTGAAATGTTATCTTTAAGTCATCAAAAGCTTGGTATCAGACAAATGAAACTGTTATGTGAGATTATCAACATTAATATTGGATAAATTGCTATAATACTAGATGTCAACCACTAAACCAAGCATGGGAAGGAGGGATGGGGAGGGAATGGGGTGGGGATCGGGTAGGGGCTAACTGGGCAATGTGTGCATGAATATCTACAAAAGTATTATTTTTATCCCATTATGATGTATGAATACAGTGTACCAATAAAAAACTTTAATAAAATAAAATAAAATAGTTCTGAGAGCAGAGCCTGGAGGTAGAATATTGCCCCACGGTTTACACACACACACACACACACACACACACACACACACACACACACACACAACCTGTAGATTTTCCAGTGAGTAATCTGATCTTTTACTTGTATCCAAAATTTTTTTCAGATTAAAAAGCATTCCTACTTTTAATCATTCAAAAAGATATTTTTAGGCTAAAATGAATAATTTGAACTTTTGTCTACAATACAAAGCAAAATAAATTTAGAGGTAAAAGAGAATTCAGAGAACAAGTCTTCATTTTTACTAACAAGAACTGGTTTACATCCTGCTAGCCCCAAAACACAAACACACACCAAAAGAAGAATTATATCTTTGCTGGAAAAAATCCCCTTTAAATTTTATGTTCCTGAAGCAGATGACAGTAACTGGGTCTTGTGCAAACCACTGATTTTCAATTGGTAGTAAATATTTTTTAGCTATTTATATATACTATTTGATATTAACTAGGTTTAAGACACATGGAATAATGGTATCACAATAAAAAATTTTATTTTCATGAGCTTATTAGAACAAGTGGTTCAGTATCATGAAACAAAAACCTCCAAGTGCATGAGGGTCAATGATAAAGGGAATAGAGGCTAAGAAACAAATAAGCAGACCCTTAAAATTAAGAATTTATTTTCTCCTAGAGATATCCTAGTACAAAACTATTATGCATGAAGAATACCACTGATAATATAAAAATGCAGGCATTGTGTGGACTCATTCCCTCAGCAGAAAAAGAAATGAGAAACATAATCCTGGTACAGGTAGTATACATTCTCTCCATTTGGGAAAATGTATGACAGGTACCTACTACTGTAGTACCACACAGAGTAATTAGAGCCCATTCATAATATTTCATTAGAAGTCTTCCTCACTCTCTAACCTCTAAACTGTAATAGAAATCTGTTACAATTAGCAACCTCTACTCCTTGGAATAAAAGGAGAAAGTTTACCAAGGGAAACTATTTCGTAAAGTCACAGTTGTCTTTAATAACGTATTGGTAAAAGTTGAGTAAATACAATCGCCTTGAGTGCAGTGGTTTTAGGGTGGAATCAAGAGATATGAGCTGTAACTAGATTGCAACTTAAAAGTAGGTAAGGAAAAGCTGCAAGACAAGAAAGAGCTGTAACTAGATTGCAACTTAAAAGTAGGTAAGGAAAAGCTGCAAGACAAGAAACCAGAAAACTGGAAAATTCGGGAGAAACAGAGACATGCATGTGTATCTGGAAGAAATTAAATCCCAGGGGCAGTGGGGGAGGGAGGTGAGGCAGGATTCATTTTTATTTAAATTTAAATATCCTGGGCAGAAGTGAGCCCAGTAGGCTGGAGGCTGTGGGGGAAGCCAGAAAGCTGACATCTGATTAAATGTTGCCTTGTTTCCACCTGGTTGGCAGTCTGTAAAAGTCAGCACTTCCTTAAGGAGCAAAGAGTAGATACAAATCGTTCAACCTCCTTACTAATATCAGGGAAAAGAAAACTTTTTAAAGTGATACAAAACTGCCACAAAGATATAATTTATCCTACAACAGTCAATCAAAACTGCCAGAAAGGGACTGGCTGGCTAGAAGCCATATGGCAGTGGGGTTTGGGATGGGTCTACCTTCGGGAAAAGCAGGTGTTTGTCAAAAGCCACTTACAGCCTCACACCATAACAAGGTAAGTCAAAGAATTTCTATTACGCCAGAGAGGGGAAGGCTGCGATTCTGAGGAAGGCAACTGCGGAGTTTCGGCGTGGGAGTCAAATAAAAGGCTTGAAATCAACATCTTTTTTCTGCATTAGGAATGCTCACTTCCGTTTGTCTGCATGTTCTAAATGATAGCGACATGCTTGGTCATATACACAACGGTGTAGATACTTATGTTCTGATGTTACAAAATAACGGGAAGATTCTTCCACTTTTCCAAGTATTATACCAAGAGAAAGAGCGGGCGCGCAGACAGCCAGGCCGGCCGCGTGTCCTCGGTGAACAGGTGCTGCAGGACGAGCCAGCCGCGCCCACCCGCGCCTTCTGCAGAAGCCGCGGGGAACAAAGTGACTCGTGGCCAGACTGCAATTCCTTTATTACAGCTGGGGAGGAGGGGGAGTAAAAGGGCTGCAGGAAATTCTGCCGGCGAGTCTGAGTCTCGCAGGTTCACAAGGGTCCGGGTGCTGTCAGTCCTGCTAAGGGTCAGTCTCTTGGGTGACAGACTTAAATTCTTGATCATCAGCACCAGAGGGGGACGCGCGATCTCCAGCTTGAGCGCAGCCCGCTGCAACCCATCCGCCCGGGCTTGCTCAGCTACGTTGCAGCGAGCAAACCCCAGCTCTCCCTTGCGAGCCCCGTGGTGCCCCGGGCCCGGCCTGCTCGCTCCTACCGTGCCTCACGATCCGGCTCCGGGTGTCGTGTCGGGGCCGGCAGCCGGCGAGGCCAGTGGGCGAGGCGGAGGGGCCCGGGAGGCGCAGGTGCAGGAGCTCCCCCGCTCGGCCGCCGGCTTTGCAGTTTGTAAACACGCCGCACGTGCGGCTCCGGCGCCGCCGCCAACTCAGCTCTCCCAGGGTGCGATTTTCATTCCTGCCGGGGTAGGAGGGAGACTCGCCCGCAGAGCCCCGCCAGCCCGGGAAGCCCCGAGACTCGGTGATCTTACACCGTCCCCTGCTGGCCGACCCAACATTCTGCATGCCGAGGCCGCCGATTCCCGGCCCGCCCCCTCCGGAGGCCCCGACTCATCTCAGACCACGCCCACCGCATCATCGCCCCGCCCCCGCCCCGCGCGGAGCTACTGCCCGCGCCCGGCCCCGCCCCTCGCGAACTCCCCGCCCATTCCCTGGCCACGCCCATTTAGTAATCACCACCCCTAGCCCCGCCCTCCCCGCGGGGAACCGTTGCTCGCGCCCGGCCCCGCCCCTCGTGAAGTCCCCGCCCCGTACCTGGCCACGCGCATCAAGTATCACCACCTCTAGCCCCGCCCTCCCCGCGCGGAGCCTTGGCCCGCGCCCGGCCCCGCCCCTCGCGAAGTCCCCGCCCCGAGCGCGCCATTGCCCGCTCCGGCTGAGTCCCCGCCCCTGGCCCCGCCCACCCATCAAGTCCCCGCCCCGCGCGCCGCCGTCGGCCCCGCCCCGCCGGCACACGTCCCTGCGCGCGCGCGCTCCCTAATCCCCCGCCTTCCGGCTCCGGCAGCGCCGCGCGCCCCTCGCCGCCGCCGCGGTGTCACCCTCCTCCGAGACTCCTTTCGCTCTGGAGCGACCTGGCCCCGGGGCGGGGCGGGCCCGCGGCTGGGGCCGGCGTCCGCGCACGGAGCGCCGCTCCGGGCTCGCAGCGGGCGGCGGTGACAGCCCGGCGCCGGTTCGGGCGGATCCGGCTCCCCGCGGGAGGAAGGACGTCCCGCGCTGGAGCTCGTCCTGCGGGGAGAGGGCCTCGCTAGCGCGCTTCTCTCTGACCTGTTAATTTCAGGAGGTAGGCTCTAAAGGTCCCTCTCTGCCTCCCCAGATAATGCCTAAGAGCATTATTCGTTGTATTTAGTTACCACATTGATAGGAAGCGTTAATTTTGTCAACAGAGTTGCAGGGCAGGTTTGGGTAATGCCACAGACGTAGATACTGAAAGCAAAATGTTTTTGGTGTTTCCTTTAGGTCCACAGTCTCCGACTACCTTTACAGCCCCCGCAGGAATACTTCTGTTGTCCCAGCGA
This sequence comes from Muscardinus avellanarius, assembly GCF_963383645.1. Lineage (NCBI taxonomy): Eukaryota > Metazoa > Chordata > Mammalia > Rodentia > Gliridae > Muscardinus > Muscardinus avellanarius. The sequence goes on along the minus strand of NC_137791.1, from coordinate 63,078,884 downwards.
GGATCATCTCTCACCAGGATTACTGTAACACCTTCACCCAGCCTTCCACCCCGTGGCCCCTTCCTTGGGCCACCAATGAAGTGTTTTGATGCTTTCTTTAATCATGTGACATCACCTCTTGCCCACCTTTCTTATTTCCATTTGCCAAGTTCATTGCCTTAGAAGTTTGTGTTGGGTTAAAGTAACAGAGCTTTCTGTCCACTCTCACCCGCCCAATTATTGCACCTCTTCTATCCAGCTCGCCTTAACTTGCTGTGATTTTCAAAAGCACTTAGCAGTGAAGAGGTGCATTCCTTACAGTCCACTGTCAAAAACAGCATAGTCAGGGGAATTAACTTTCCCATTGTATTTTCCTGTATTCAAGTTTGCAAGTCCTCTCTTGACTATTTTCTTGCACATTTCGCAAATACTTTAACCTTAGTGTATTAGAACCTTACTTGTAATGCTGGCAAATCATTGCACTTCAGATGCAAAAGGACTGCTTTAGAGACCTTAGTAGTACAGTATTGCTTCAACTCCTAACCTCTGGTAGGAGTGCAGTCTGTGGAAAGGCCTTAAACTAAAAGGAGGAATAAAGAGAGAAGATAGGATTATTTAGAACTAAACCTTGTAGGAACTTCCTTAACTTCTAAAAAGCAAGTGAGGAGACTCATGTAGAATCATGTAGACCTTGTCTGGAAATTGGCCATCATGTTAGGTCCATGGGGGCAGAGGAAGAATCTTGAGTTCAAATCTTAAGTTGTTAATGATCTCGTTCTAGTAATCACCTAAAATATTTGACACAGAATGTTGGGAAAACGTAAGCGTGTGGTGTTGACAATTAAGGACAAGCTTGACATTATTAAGAAACTTGAGGAAGGCATCTCTTTCAAAAAACTTTCTGTGGTGTATGGAATTGGTGAATCCACAGTTCGTGATATTAAAAAGAACAAAGAAAGGATTATAAACTATGCAAACAATTCAGATCCCACTAGTGGGGTATCCAAACGTAAGTCTATGAAGTCCTCAACATATGAGGAACTTGATAGAGTTATGATAGAATGGTTTAACCAACAGAAAACAGATGGGATTCCAGTGTCTGGAACTATTTGTGCAAAACAAGCCAAATTCTTTTTCGATGCTTTGGGGATGGAAGGTGATTTTAATGCATCATCTGGCTGGCTAACTCGATTTAAGCAGCGCCATGGTATTCCAAAGGCTGCTGGGAAAGGAATGAAATTAAAGGGAGATGAAACTGCTGCCAGTGAATTTTGTAGTAACTTTCAGGAATTTGTTGAGAGAGAGAATCTACAGCCAGAGCAAATTTATGGTGCTGATCAGACTGGACTGTTCTGGAAATGTCTGCCATCAAGGACCTTAGTTCTGGACACTGAGCAAAATACTTCTGAGTACAGGTCAAGCAGAGAGAGAATCATTATTATGTGTTGTGCAAATGCCACGGGTCTACACAAACTTAATCTCTGTGTGGTGGGGAAAGCAAAAAAGCCCCGTGCATTCAAAGGAACAGATCTTTCAAATCTTCCTGTCACCTATTTCAGTCAAAAAGGTGCATGGATAGAGCAATTGGTTTTCAGACAGTGGTTTGAGAAATATTTTGTGCCACAGGTTCAGAAGCATTTGAAATCCAAGGGACTGACTGAAAAAGCAGTACTTCTTTTAGATTTCCCCCCAGCACATCCAAATGAAGAACTGTTGTGTTCAGATGATGGCCGAATAACTGTGAAATATTTGCAGCCAAATGTTACAACTCTAATCCAACCTATGAGCCAGGGAGTTTTAGCCACAGTAAAAAGATACTACAGAGCAGGACTTCTCCAGAAATACATGGATGAAGGAATTGATCCCAAAACGTTTTGGAAGAATTTGACAGTGTTGGATGCAATCTATGAAGTGTCAAGAGCTTGGAACATGATAAAAGCGAGTACCATAACCAAAGCATGGAAAAAACTTTTCCCTGGTAATGAAGAAAATTCGGTCATGAACATTGACGAAGGAGCCATTTTAGCAGCTAACTTAGCCACGGTCTTACAGAATACAGAAGACTGTGAGCACGTTGACATTGAGAATATTGATCAGTGGCTTGACTCTCGGAGTAATGGCTCCAGCTGTCCGGTGCTGACTGACAATGAAGGAACCGAGGACCACGCCAAGGCTGCTGCTTCGAAGACTTCCGGTAAGCTTAGAAAAGCAGAACTGAATCCAAACAAGCACATCAGCCATAAAGCTGCACTGGAATGGACAGAAAACTTACTGGATTATCTAGAACAACAAGATGACATGCTTCTGTCTGATAAATTGGTATTACGGAGGCTTCGGACCATAATTAGAAGAAAACAGAAGATCCAAAGTAACAAAAGTCTTTCATAGTGCTCTTACGTGTTTAGTGTATTTGTCTCTTTGTGACTGTTAATCTGCAGTGGAACTTGCGTTGCTTGAAGTGCTGTAGATTCCAAGGCCCAAATACATTTTATAAATGATTTTAGAATTAGATGCCAATTTGGATTACTTAAATTATGGCTTTTTAATGTTGACTCTGGTAATTAAGAATGTATATGTAACATGTGTGTCTACTGTTTTTAATCTTTATTGTACTATCTAGATCATAAGGTACCTAATATCAGGGATCTTTTGTCTGTTTTGTGCCTAAATTTCAATGTGTTTAATAAAGGCCTGTGCACAGGATAGACACTCAGTAAATCTTACTTAAATTTTATTATTTTTTTTTTTTTTACTTTTATCTGAATTTCAGTTTCTAAATTGAAATATGTTAGGAATGTTTCCATTTTCACTGCTGAAAGTCTTAGACAAGCTTAGCAAAAATTGTGCTTTTGAAAGCCCCCAACTCAGCTTAGCCAAAGTGACACCATGTTTTACTAGCCTCAGGTACTAGGAAGTTAAAATGTAACTGTGGAAAGTTACAGAATTCAGTAAGCCTGAAAAAAACAGGATGGGGTGGGTAATTAACTGCATACCTGCGGCTTAACCGATAAGAACAAACAGTTACAAAATAACTTCGGGACTCTCCACCAAGCACTACCAGAAAAGCCTCAGGCAAGCAAAGTTCCTTCAGTTCCTCATTAACTCGAACCAATGAAATTCCTGTAACTATGCTTTCTGCTTCTGTACCCCCGCTTCTGCTCCCCCATCCCCTATAAAAGCTACCTAAAATTCATCCAGGGCGCGCAAGTCTCTGTGCAGACTCTGTCGCCCACAGGTACCTGTGTTCTGCAATAAAATCCTCGTGCTATTGCATCCAGTGGTCTCAGACTGATCTCTGGGTCTCGGGGTCTCCATTCCTGAGGGGAAGACCACTCGGGGGTCTTTCACTTTAATCTAGGCTTAGTGGCTCACACCTGTAATCCCAGATGCTCAGAAACTGAGGCAGGAAGATTGCAAGTCTGAGGTCAGCCTGGCCCACCTAGTGAGACCTTGTCTCACAGAAAAGTGGGCTGAGGATGTGGCTCAGTGTTGGAGTACTTGCCTATCAGGCAAGAGACTCTAGATTCATTTCCAAGTACCAAAAAAAGGGGGAGTGGGGGATTGTAATATCTCACATATATTGCAGAGAACTGAAGGGCAGTCTAAAGTCTTAAATATGGCATTTCTCTATGAGCAGTATTTAGACAGCAGTTCAGACTGGCCATCTCTTAGTATAGTGAAGGGAAAAATAAAATGTCCCTCAGGAAATGATTTGCACTTCACTTTTATTCTGTCTGATAGTAGGGAGTTTCTTCACAGTTGTTGAAAGAAAACCAACCCAATTCCAAGAAAATTTTTGTTTTTAAACCATTTTGAGTAGAAAAGATAAGGGTTAACTTTTATTATCTGTCATTTTGATTTTTTACAGAAATGTCAGTTTTTCTTTTTAATAAGATGCTTGACATTTATGTGGAACTTTAAAGCTTACAGAGTTGATCATTGTTTTTAGATAGCATACTTCCTGTGAAGTGCTGAGAATATAACATGCATATAAAATGTGGAATCAGCACATAAACAGCAGGCTAACATGAATCAGAACATGCAATAGATGGCCACAGGCTCCTGGGTGACTGTGGGCAAGTTATCTCCTCCCACAACACACTATGTGTAAAGTAGGAATATCTGCCTCAAAGAGTTAATATATGAATTTTAAATAATAAGGGCTTAGAATTAACACTGTTGAAGTATTAGTAAGCATTGCAGAAACTATGTTTCAGATCCGAACTGTGACTCAAAGCAAAGTAGCTACATTAGGAAGCTCCTCCCACAAGGAGAACACAGAGATAAAGTAGTTACATCTGAATACAATAGTAACTCATTTCAATGAAAACTGAAGGATTAATCTAATTAAGAAATCACTGACCATCTACTGGTAGGTATGATGAGGTATGCAAGCATGTTTAAGACACCTGAAGTTAATTATAATAGGAAATGGGAATGGAATTATAATTTCTTTGCCGTGGGCTATTAACACATTGCCAATTAAATAAATAGATGTTAGCTTTGTTCATAAAAGTAAAGCATCATGAATATTGACGTAATTCACGGAAGCAACAAAATACCTTTTGTTTAAAAGTAGATAAGATAGTGAGAAACTGGGCACCTGAAATATTTTATTACAGTAAAACTGAATTGGCAGAAAATCAGAGCAAAAGAAATATCACAGAAGACTGGTCATAGTAACCCAGCCATTAATAGTAAGATTCCTTGTGATTTGAGTTGAGGGGATTTTAGAGCTGCTGATGTTTTCTTTCATGAGGCTAACACTAGTTCAGAATTCTGCCATTTGAGCTGAGGCTTTGGGTTCTAGAATGCCTTTCCAGAAGTCTTCTGAGAATCTTTGGGAGAGTTTATGTGTCATTATCAAAACAAGTTCTTCAGTCAGCACAATGTCACCTACCTGACAGGCTTGAGGAAATGGGATTCTGCCCAGATAAGTCCTTAGGCTAACTGGCTTTCTGGAGACCAAGGGAGGCAGAGACTTGATCAAGGCAGCGATCTATATATATTTCAACACTGCTTTGAATTTTTCACCAATAAAAACCTTTTCAAACTTTTAAGATAATGATGAAATGGTTTAATCTTGCTTTTCATAAACACTAATAGAAACTGCATTCTAGTTTCATAGCTTATGTAATGCAAACATTTTTCCAGCTCCAGTTGATTAATTCAATCCTTTAGGGAAGACTCATCATGTTTATCTTGGTTAACCACATGCTCCTGATGGCACTCTATTTGAAGTTAATTCGAATGAGAACACACACTTGCCCTCTGTTGATTTTGCTCACCTTAGAGAGCACGTCCACAAATTCTGACTATTGGTTAATATTTATAAATGTACATATTGTCATATTGTTTAGAAGACTTGAAAGAAAAGACTCAGACCCAATGGGGAAAGAGTTTGGTAATTGAGCATGCTTTTTTTTTTTTTTTTGGTGGTACTGGGATTCCTGGAAGCCCTTCTACCTCAGGGCTACACTCCCAGACCTATTTTATACTTTTTTTTTTGAAACAGGGTCTCTTAAGTCAACACAGCTGGCTTCCAACCTGGGTGATCCTCCTGTCTCCGCCTCCCAAGCACGGTGATTACAAGCGTGCGCCACCACGCCCTGCGAGCATACTTTTTAAAAAATGCATAGTTGGAATATTTACTATTCATAATTGAATCGCAGAGTAATGCAGTGGTTGGTTGGAAAACTTTGAGTGCTCAATAAATAGAAACAGCAGAGTCCAGATCAGTAGCTGCAGTCACCTGGAGCAGGATTGTAGCATAATAATAGCCACTGTTCTATTGTCCTGGGATTCTTTTTGTTCTCAGTCTGCTTCAGACTGAGTTATACATTCACTTCACGATGAGTTTTCTGAATTTAGGGAAAGTATTGCTGGAATTAATGGTATAGCTCGCATGAAGCTCCCCAAATCACCCGGCCTACAGTACTGTGCCTGGAGCCACGCAGTCAAAGTACTAGAAACCAAATTGACCTGAACGCAGATTTAGCCCTGATCATGAGGCCTATGTCCACTTAATATTTTCACAAAGTTGACTTTTTCTTTAATATGCATTTTATCCCCTAAGCAGTAACATATCTAAAATCACAGGTGTTGTGTGCCGATTTTTTTTTTAATTCAACTTAAAGTGAATCTAAAACAGTTATTTTTTTTTTAAAGCTTGCCCATCTATAACCTATGATCATCTTGCATAACTCATCTATGCACACTGAGAAATACAATCAGTCCTCTGGGTGTGGTGGTGTATGCCTATAATCTCAGTACTTAGGCTGAGACAGAAGGATCATTTGTTCAAGACCAGCCCATGCAAATTAGCGAGGACCCACAACAATATAGGGATCCCATTTCAAAATTAAAAATAAAATAGGGCTGGGGGTGCAGCTTGGAGATAAAATGCCCCTGGGTTCAATCTTTTTTTTAAATTTATTTTTATTGGAGCATTGTAATCATACATCACATTGGAATATAAGACTTGAGAGGATATACAAGCACACATCATCCAATTAGCCCTCATCCAGTCCCCATCCCATTCCCTCCCCCTCCTTCGATCACATGCTTGTTTGGTGATTAACTTTGATACATATGTTTATGTACCTCCTGCTTTTTAAAGAGGCTCCATCCTCTCCTATTCCATACCCTCTGACTGGTCACCTTAATTGCTTCACTATAGGGCCCTTTCTATAGCTCGACCACTTCCTATTGCCCCTTTCCTCCTAGTTATTGCTGATTAGGGGAAGCATCTGGTTTTAATTTTCTGTGAAATTTCTCTGTGCATGCCGTGTTGCAAATACTGATCCCACTCTTGATGGCCCCAGTAGTGGCCCGGCTACCCAGTGGACTGATCCAGAACTTGCTGGCTCAAGCAGCGGCCTTGCCTCATGGGAGGCCCCAGTTCTGGCCTCACTGGCCCCGACACCGGCCTAACCCCTCAGTTGGCTCCAATCCCGGCCTCAGAGGCCCCAGCTCCGGCCTTCCTCACAGCAGGCTCCGATGTTAGCCGATGGCCCCTCGGTAGGCTTCGATTCAGGCCTCAGAGGCCTCAGTAGCAGCCTTGCCTCACGGAAGGCTCCGATGCCGGCCAGTGGCCCCGGCACCGGCCTAACCTCTCAGCAAGCTCTGAACCAGATCTCGGAGGCCCCAGCAGCGGCCTTGCCCATGGCAGGCTCCGATCCCGGCCACTATGGCCCCAGCACCGGCCTAACCCCTCGGCAGGCTCCGATCCTGGCTTTGGATGCCCTAGCACCGGCCTGCCTCACGGCAGGCTCTGATCCCGGTCTCGCTGGCCCCAGCACCGGCCTAACCCCTCGGCAGGCTCCGGTCCCGGCCTCGGAGGCCCCAGCACTGGTCTTGCCTCACGGAAGGCTCCAATCCTGGACTCGCTGGCCCCAGCATCGGCCTAACCCCTCAGCAGGCTCTGATCCCGTCCTCAGAGGCCCCAGCATCAGCCTTGCCTCACGGCAGGCTCCGATCCCGGCCTCGGAGGCCCCAGCACCAGCCTTGCCTCACGGCAGGCTCCGATCCCGGTCTCGCTGGCCCCAGCACCAGCCTAACCCTTCAGCAGGCTCCGATCTCGGCCTCAGAGGCTCAATAGCGGCCTTGCCTCATGGAAGGCTCCGATGCCAGCCAGTGGCCCCGGCACCAGCCTAACCCCTCGGCAGGCTCTGATCCCGGCCTCGGAGGCCCCAGCACCGGCCTTGCCTCACGGCAGGCTCAGATCCCAGCCTCGCTGGCCCCAGCACCGGCCTAACCCCTCGGCAGGCTCCAATCCCAGCCTCGGAGTCTTCAATGACGGCCTTGCCTCACGGAAGGCTCCGATGCCGGCCATTGGCCCCAGCACCGGCCTAACCCCTCGGCAGGCTCCGATCCCAGCCTCGGAGGCCCCAACACCGGCCTTGCCTCATGGCAGGGTCCGATCCCAGCCTTGCTGGCCCCAGCACCGGCCTAACCCCTCGGCAGGCTCTGATACCAGCCTCTGAGGCCCCAGCACCGGCCTTGCCTCACGGCAGGCTCCGATACCAGCCTCGGAGGCTGCAGCACTGGCCTTGCCTCACGGCAGGCTCTGATCCCAGCCTCGCTGGCCCCAGCACCGGCCTAACCCCTCAGCAGGCTCCAATCTTGGCCTCAGAGACTCAATAGCGGCCTTGCCTCATGGAAGGCTCCGATGCCGGCCAGTGGCCCCGGCAACGGCCTAACCCCTCGGCAGGTTCTGATCCCGGCCTCGGAGGCCCCAGCACCAGCCTTGCCTCGCGGCAGGCTTTGATCTCGGCCTCGCTGGCCCAGCACCAGCCTAACCCCTTGGCAGGCTCCGATCCCAGCCTCGGAGGCCCCAGCACCGGCCTTGCCTCATGGCAGGCTCCGATCCCAGCTTTGCTGTGTCTGTCACTGGCCTCAACCCTCAGCAGGCTCTAATCCGAGCACCCTCTTCGCCCAACTATTTGTCCCACGTTCTCGAGGGTGTGTGGTGGTGGTAGCATTCTGCCTCTGGGGTCATTACTTCAAAGGTTCCAGGTGTAATGCATCAGATTTCTGCCTCCCCTGAGTACTGGCCACTGCCATTGCCACTACCTCCACCATTTCAAATCTTTCCCAAGTTCTTTTTTTTTCCACTCTGAATGTTGTCCAGTCTTCCTAAGCATGCGCGATGGTAGCATTCAACCTTTGGTGTAATTTCTCAAAAAAAAAAAAAAATAAAATAAGGTTGGTAGGCTCCGATTTCTGCTCCTCCTGAATACAAGTCTCCACCGCCAACGTGGAGACCGCTTTCAGCACCGCCTTTCTCCTTGGTCTCCGCTAAAGTCTCTCTCCTTACAGGTGATGTCCAAGATTCTTAACAGTGTAGAGAAGAAACAGTCCTCCTTAGCAGGGAATTTTTCCAATAATTCCAGTTCATTTGGATAAGTTTTGTCTGCATCTCCAGTATCCTGGCATCCGCCACCTCTTTGACCCCTCTCTGATACTTTCCTTTTTTCTTTTTCTTTTCCTTTTTTACAGGGTCCTTCCAGGTGGAAAGGGGGTCGCCTAGGGGCGCCCCCCCCAGCACCTGCCCACCCGCCCAGGATCGGGCCGAGTGCCCGGTCCATGGGGTCCTTCCGGGTGGAGAGGGGGGTCGCCTAGGGGTGCCCAGCCAGCGCCTGCCCACCCACCCAGGGTCGGGGCCGGGGGCCGGACCACGGGGTCCTTCCGGGTGGAGAGGGGGGTCACCTAGGGCTGGGTTCAATCTTAAGTATAATACAATGTCCAGAATCTTGTCAAAGGTTTTAGGTTTTAGGATGCCTTCAGTACTTGCTGAAATAAAAGTATTTTCTACAGGTTCAGTGTGGTGGTGCATACTTGTGATCCCAGTATTTGGGAGGCTGAGACAAGAGAATTGCAGTTCATGGACAGCCTCAGCTACTTTGCCCTTTGCAACTCAGTGAGACCCTGTTTCAAAATAAAAAATAGGGCTGGGGGTATAGCTCAGAGGTAGAATGCCCTTAGGTTCCATCCCTAGTACTGCAAAAAAAAAAAACCCTATATGAAAATTAAAGAAAACTGGGTGTGGTAGTGCATGCTTGTAATCAGAGCATTTGGGAGGCTGAGACAGGAGGATTATGATTCACAGACAGCCTCAGCTACTTAGTGAGGCCTCTTTGCAACTCAGACCCTGTTTCAAAATAAATAATAATAATTGAAATAGTGCTGGGCTTTAGCTCAGAGGTAGAATGCCCCTGGGTTCCATCCCCAGTAAAACACACACACACACACACACACACACACACACACACACACACACACTAATAATAACAATAAAAGAAAAGAAAAGTATTAACCAAGGAGAAAGGGTTTGATAGCCAACAAAGTTGGAAGGCAAACACCAGCTTCTTTGCTCCTTCACTTGATGGCCTTGGTAGCTCTCTGGGCCTCTCTGAGCCTCAGTGCCTCCCTGTATAAAGGGTACAAGGTTAAACACTCCAGGTATTCATAACACAGGTAACACACCAACACACCAGCTCTTAAGCAATACACAGCTGTTTGTTGGGAACCCTGCATCTTTGGGCCTGGTCTTGAGGATGGGCTTTCTCCCTTGGTGACTGTGCAGACCTCCAGGAGTCCTGGCACCCTGTTGAGGTCCAAGGCACAAACCCACCTCTAGGGATGCTGGCCAGGGTGTGTGCAGAGCTTGGAGAGCAGTGCTGAGTTCCTTAGCCCACCAGGTCTATAGTGCACATTGTTAATCATCACAGGAAGCATCAGTAAAAAGCAAGGTAGGTAGAGTCTGTGCTAGCCACAGTCTGGGACAACAGGGAGCACAGAGAAATGCATTTTCCCAAGCAGTAGAAGGCAGATGTGAGATAATAGTTCATACACTGTGAGCAGAAACACAAACTCTGTGAAGATGCCAAGGAAAACTGAAGGTGTGGGTTTGACAGAGACACCAAGCAGCTCCAGCGTCAGCAGCACTGGCCACCACTAGACTGAAGGCCAGGGGCCCCTGGACTGCTGTGCCCAGAATCTGCCTGGTGGACATTCTTTATCCCAGAGCAAGGGTTAAAGCGTTCTTTTCACTCCCAGACTAGAAGAAAAACGAGGTGGTTTCCCTACCAATGAAGGTACTAGAGACCAGAGAAGGGAGGTGATCTGCCCAAAGTCATAGATTCACCAGACCCAAGAAGGACGTAGAGGTTGAGTTCATGTGGCCTCCTGAGTGAAGGCATTCTCACTCCACCTGTGCCTTGGAGGACTGGACTGTGACCCTAAGGCTACTTATCTCATGGCCCAGCATAGCATCTGCCTCCTGAAACAGGTGGGGACTCTCACACTAAAAGCCTGTTTTGCTCAAGGAACAAAGAATGCCCCCAGTCCATGTGCTGAATGTCTGCTATGTGCCAGGTGCAATTAACATCTATTTTATGATCCTCACAACCCGTCCTGTGAAATACAATACTTTTCTGAGAGAGAGAGAGAGAGAGGAGAGAGAGAGAGAGAGAGAGAGAGAGAGAGAGAGAGAGAGAGAGAGAGAGAAGGAGAGAGAGAGAAAGAGGAGGAGAAAGGAGGGGAGGGAGGGGAAGGGACGGGAGGGGAGGGAGAGAGCACGCGCTCAAAGGAAACTGGCAGAAACCCAATGTTCCTATCCAACACAAGGACAGCCGTCCAAACCCTTGGAAGAAGCTGAGGTCCTTGATCCTCCATGAGCATCCAGGAACCCATGAGGCAGGCCGTCAAGGCTTTCACAAGTCACTTTTAGCATCCAGCAACCTGTTGTATGTGTGTCATTCCAGAGAACGCTTCCAAACCAACCAGTAACATTACCCAGGCAGCCAAATGCCATTGTTAAGTCTTCAGGCTCAGAAAATCTTTGAAGGAGCTAGGAGCTGTGCTGCATGCCTTGATCCCAGTACTAGGTAGGCTGAGACAGGAGGATAGCAGATTCAAGAGCAGCCTTAGCAACTTAGTAAGGTCTTTCGCAACTTAGACCCTGTTACAAAATAAAAAGTAAAAAGGGTTTGGGGTAACTGAAGTAAAATGCCCCTGGCTTCAATCTCTAGCAGCAGCAGCAGTAAGTAGTAAAAGAAAGAAAAAAAGAAAAACATTCAAATGAAGCTCTATGAGTTTGACTGACCCAGTCTTTCCAGGGCATCATTTTAATGCCATTTGGATCCAAGAAGGTCAATCAGGCCTGGGTTGGAGAGTAGATCTCCCCCTGTCTGTACCAGTCACTGGGACTCCATTCTTTCTGTGTGGAAATCTGCTTGAGGTGTGCTGGGGCCCATCCCTGTGCCTAGTTCCTTGCTGTTCCTCTTCATCTAGGTCACTGGGGCCCACCTGGCCCACAGGCCCATGTCAAGAACACACCCGATTGGTATAATTTGGAAATCTAGACACAAATAGTGTTGTGTGTAATGAAATGTGCAAAGCAATCACCTTCTACTTCTGTAACCAGCCTAAGATCCATAGGAACATATTTAGTGACGCTCCTTTGTGAAACTTTAAGTGAAATGCTGAACATTGGAGAGTTTTATATTCACAATCATTCTGTAATGAGATTATGAGCTTTTACCACTGTAACTAATTCGGACACTGGGGGATGTCATTTTTTTTTCTAAGCTACAAAAGAAAAATTGACTGTGAAATGTAGCCTCATTAACCTAAGTAACCTCCCACCAAAGTACTTTAGTTCTAAAGGGAATCTTAGCAGCAGAAATTATAACATCTAGTTTTGTCTAAGATCATCAAAAATGTCTAATTCTTTTCTTTATTTTAAAATACGTTGATCTTCCAGAACTTATTTACAAAGAAAACATGATTATCTTTAAGCCTGAAAAAAAGATAAATTTTAAAGAAGTTCATCTCATCTATTGAAGCAATTAACATTTTTAAAAGTCACATAACAATGTCTTTAAAGAAAGTTATTTTTTATAAATGAGAAATATCAGTTTGAGGCTATGTACATAAAGTTGGTGTGTTAATTTAAAGTGACAATTTGGATTTTTTAAAATTCCATTTTTGGCTTAAAAAGTTAACCTAGCTTGGTTTTCTGGTACATACCTGTAATCCCAGTACTTGAGAGGCTAAGACAGGAGAATCACAGGTTGAAGGCCAACCTCAGCATCTTAGCAAGGCCCTCAGCAAATTAGTGAGACTTTGTTTCAAAATAAAAAATAAAACAGAGGCGGGGAGTGGTGGCTTATGCTTGTAATCCCAACCTTTGGGAGACTGAGACAGGAGGATTGTGGTTCGAAGACAGCCTCAGCTACTTAGTGAGGCCCTTTGCAACTCAGTGAGACCCTATTTCAAAATAAAGAATAAAAATAGGGCTGGTGGTGTAGCTCAGATGTAGAATGCCCCTGGGTTCCATCCCCAGTACTGAAAAAATTAAAAAACCCGGAAAAACAACAATAACAAACAACAACAACAAGAACAACAACAACAACAAACAGGGCTGGGGGTATAGCTCAGAATTATAATGCCCCTGGGTTCAATCTTCTGTAATTACTAACATCCCCCTCCACACACACACACACATACTTTACCTGAGAGCAATTTAGTAGGAGTTTTCAGTGATGAAACTGATCTAATGCAAATTAACATACTTTAAGCTATTGATATGTAATAATCAAAATAATATGGTTATATTTAAAAAAATTTTAAATTGTGGGACAATATTTATGGCTAGTTGTTTCCATTTTTTGTTAGTTTTTGGGCCATTTGCCAATTTACTTTAATATTAGGAGGACTTTGTGTCCCCTCAGCCTGTTACTAATAAATTTTATTTATAGCACATAAAATGCTTGAGTTTTTTTTTTTTTAACAAAAACTAGAAAATTCACAGTATTGGTAGCCAGGCATGGTGATACACACCTGTAATCCCAGTATTTAGGAGGATAGTAGGTTCAAGGACAGCCTTAGTAACTCAGTGAGACTCTTAGCACCCTAGTGAGACTCTGTTTCAAAATAAACAAAAATCAAAAGGCAATGGGTATAGCTCAGAGTAAGAATGCCCCTGGGTTTAATCCCTAGGACCACAAAACAAAAACAAAAACAAATATTTGTAATTTACCAGCTAAATTGGCACCATATACAATAAAAACTCTTTTACCATGAAAACAAACTTTTTTTTTCTTTTTGGTAGTACTGGGGGTCCTGGAAGCCCTTCTAACTCTGGGCTACACTCCCAGTCCTATTTTTTATATTTTTATTTGGAAATAGGGTCTCCTAAGCTAGCGAGGCTGGCTTCGAACCTGCGCGATGCTCCTATCTCTGCCTCCCAAGTGCAGGGATAACAAGCGTGTGCCACCACGCCCTGCAAAACAAACTATTTTCATTTCATTGGCTGTACAGATACATATATGTTCACATTTTAATACTTTTGGATTGGGATACTTCTTATAATCAATATAATCTTATAGTTGATAACATTTTCTTAATGATACATTATCTTTTAGATACTGTGAAATATGATTGAAGCTATACATCTTGTCTTTCTTTTGAAAATAGAGGAAAATGTAATGGTGTACACTAAAACTTTCCATCTAGTAGATTTACATCAATGAAAGCATAGCTACATATCACACAGGAATGTGCAAATGTTAGATAACTCTTTTAAAATATAATCTGTCTTCAGAAATATCATTATACAATACTATTAGTTATTCACACACATACACTACTTTACTAATTTAGGTGGAAAAGGACAGCAATTCCACAAAATTATTGAAACTATTTTTAAAGACATACTGCTTTATTTCTTTTAAATATATAAATAAATTGAAGAGCTAATGTAGTATGGCCCAAAAGTGGTTTTATTGTCCATACTTCTAATGATTTGTGTGTGGATTAATCCTGGTAAGAAGTTTTTGTATTATGAACAGCTTGTTTTCCTACTCATATGTTCCATCCTTGTAACACACCCTGGCGGGGTTTGCTTGTTTGTATTCCTGCACTTTATTCGGCTTCCCTTAGTTCTCACCTTTTCCCATTCTGGGATCCCATACAGAACACCACATTCTGTTTGGTCATACTGTCTCCTGAGGCTCCTCTTGACTATAAGAATTACCCAGAATTTCTTGTTTTGGAAGACCGTGACATGATGACCTTGGTAGTTGTGAGGAGTACTGGCCAAGTACTTTGTAGACTGTCCCTTGCACCGTAAGTTAGGGGGAAGGGGGGAATTCTTTGTGCATTCCTTGCCCACTCTAACACAAGGGAGACTGAGAAAGTGATGTGACTAAAGATATATAAAGCAAAGCCCGGTGTGTTATCAAAAGCTGCTTTAATCAACCAGCGCCTTCAGGTGGGTCTGCCAACTGTGGGGGAAGGGACTGATGAACCATGCAGTCAGCAGAGTTGCACGGGAGAGCGGAAGTACCTCGATATTTTTTTGTTTGTTTGTTTTTATTTTTTGGTGGTACTGGGGTTCCTGGAAACTCTTCTACCTCCAGGCTACACTCCCAGACATCTTTTTTTAAAAATATTTTTATTTGGAAATAGGGTCCCTTAAGCCAGAGAGGCTGTCTTCGAACCTGTGCGATCCTCCTGTCTCCACCTCCCAAGTGCAGGGATTACAAGCATGTGCCACCACGCCCAGCAGTACCCCAATATTTAAAGTAGGGGTTTGGGGTCTCATGACACCTGGAGTCTCACGATATCTTTGTTTCTGGCTTCTGGGGTTCTGCCTCTTGTCTCCACTGTGGGGTCCTGTGGGGGAAGGGAAGGACTGACCTATCTTCCTGGCCTTTTGGTGATATTGGGCAATGATCGAGTCATAACTACTTACTGCTGACAGGATGCGTTGTAGGGGCTTCTTGGCTGGGAGAGGTCGAGTCCTTTGGAAGTAGGCAGGTGGGAGTATGGCTGTAGCAGGAATTGAAGGGAGGTTACCCTGGACAGCTCAGTTATGCACATTTGAATAAACTTTAACAGATGAGGAGCTATTAAAAGAAAAGGAAAATCGTGAGAATGGGTCCTGGGAAAAGAAGGAGCCCATAAGCTACCTGCCCTTACCAGGAGGGGAAGGAGCCTAGTAGCTGCTGGCCTTTTGAACCCTTTCACATATGAGGTAGACTGTCAATATTGTGCTTTTAGATTCTTGCTTAACCTGGTCAGAGTTTAAATGTAAGAGCCACTTGAAGAAGCAATATGGGTCAGTCTGGTTAAATGGAAAACATGCTATTGGGTCAGGAGCATCAGTAACAGATTTTAGAGAGTTTAATACTTATGGCTGTCTGGCATCCAGAGAGGGAGAGCACCATACTATATGAACAAGTGGACCTGCTGAAATAAAATAATTAAAGAGAATTATGCCAAGAAAAATGGAGCTTAGTGGGCCCCAACACTGTACAAGAGAATTTGCCACGAGGCTGTTGTAATGGAGCCCTTTTTAGCTGAGTAAGGTGATGCCAGTTGGGGTCCCCCAGCAGTTTGGCCATAATAGGTGTGGTGAGGATTACTGTAAAAGGCCCATTCCACCGTGGTTGGAGATGTTTTGTTTGGAGCGACTTGAGGACTTGATCCCCTGGCTTAAGGGCCTTGACTGCTGGATGTGGAGCTGCTTCTTCAGTCCCAGATTGGGGAAGATACTGGTCAGCATGTTCCCTAAGGAGGTACCTTTCCTGATGACTGTGGTCGATATAGGATGTAGAGCTTTTAAGAAATGCCATGGGCTTGTGCCACCTGTTGAGTAACCTTAGAAATAAAAGCTGGTACATTATCAGACTGTAAGGAATTGGGGAGTCCAAGCTGAGGGATAATATCCGAGCATAGAGCATAGAGTTGGCCACCATGCTGCCTGTCTCATCCGTTGAGGGAAAAGCCTCTACCCAACCTGTTAGGGTGTTGCCTCTCATTTGGTGAGTAGGAAAAGTGGGGTGAAGACCTCCTTAGGGAGAAACAGCAGCACAAGTAGAACAGGAGGCACTGACTTTACTAATTAGCTGTTGCAGGAGAGGAAAATAAAACAAAGGGCTTAGGAAATGTTTAAGTGCTATAGGTCCTACATGTAGGAAATTATGTATTAGGCTAATGACCTCTTCAGCCTGAGCTTCAGGCAGGGCAATTTTGTCTTGTAAAAGAGAGCCTGTAGTGTGTGGGTGATTGGCTTACCCACTACCTTGAGAATTACCCTGGCTTGGCAAGGATGATTGAGGTTGAGGAGTCCGGGAGCCATCAGTCTTCAGCCAGGCTGAGTAGGGCCAGCAGCAGGGCCTGGTCTCCCTGTGTTGCGGCACCTGGGGCTCACCGCTTTTCCAAGAGCACTGCTCCAGTGGCCCTCCTGACTGCATGCTGGGCATAGTCTGATTGGTGTGCGTGGCCTTGCCGTACTTGAAGCAGGTGCTTAGAGGTAGTTGTTGTTGCTTTCCTCCATCCCTAGGTGGCGCTCCAGAGGTCTGAGCCTCTATTGCCCCCCTCAGGGCAGCTACCAGGGCTTGAGCTTGCAAATCTGCCTTTTGGTTAAGTCAGAGTATACGCTCCATCTCTGCCTGTTACTCTCTGAAATAAAAGACTTTAAATGCCATGTTCACTAAATCTCAGAGAGGGGTTTGAGGGTTGTCCTCAGCCTTTCTTAATTTTTCGAATATCTGGGGCTGATTGCCCAATGAAATGGGTTGCTGACACCACATGTCCTTCCTCAGTAGATGGATCTAAGCGGGTATAGAGGGTAAAAGCCTCCTGAGTTGGTCCCTGAAGGGAGGATGGTGGGGGAAAAGGAGCGCGTTAGAGTGGGAGGCTGTCTTAGGATAGGTTAGTGGTTGGGGCAGTGAGGAGAGATCCTATGGATCAGGGTCCTCAGGTTGCAGGTGGCACCTGCAACCCAGCAGGGTCAGATGCTGGTAACCACATGTTGCCACAAAATGGGAACTGTGCCTGTGACTCAGCAAAATCACCAGCTGATAACTGTGCCTGTAATTCAGCAAGACCACAAGATGGCGCCTGCATGCCTCCACAAGGCAACCAAGATGGTGACTGCGTAATGTCACAAGGTTGCAACTGTGTAACGTCACAAGATGGCGACCAAGATAGCAACTGTGATGTCACCAGATAGCGACTACGCACCATCACAAAACGGCGGCTGATGGAAAATGGCGGCTGGTGGGGTAGAGTGATCAGAAGGACGGGAGTGCAGAAAGAAGAAAGCCTGGACATAAAGAATGTCCAACCATGTACCAGACCACTTACAAAAGTTGCTGATCCTGATCAGGATATTAAAGTTCAGAGTTCTGTTTTGGGGCCACAGTGACCCATTATTTTGGAATTCTGACTTCCCATGTTTGGTTGGCAGGCAAGAATGAAGAACAGGAAATAGGCATCCTCATTTTCCTGATCAATTGTTTGGAAACAGGGTTCTCGACCCAAAAAGCCCAGTCATCACCAGGGTTTAATAGACAATGGGTCACCAAGCGCTCAGAATTTTAGGTCTGGCAGAAAGGGAGGACCCAAGTCCAGAGAGGCAAGAAGCCAGAACCTGCTGACCAAGGGAAGGGGAGGGAGCTTACCCTGTTTGAAAGAACTCTGCAGGGTGTAGGAGTGCTGAGCTGGAGCAGTGGTGGTGGTGGTGGGCACGCCAGCAGCATGCGGAGCCGTGGCTGGCTGCAGGGCAGAAGCATCAGTGCTGGGCTGGGATGTGGGGCCCAGGTTGTGGGCGGCATGGTGGCAGTGAGGCGTGTACCATCCTGCGAGCCCCCCAGTGTGGGACCTCGAGGACAAGCAGCTGGTGGGTCCACTCTGCCCAATGAGCCCAGCGTGGGACCTCAGGTGCACCTGGTTTGGGGAGAACTTGGGAGGCTGAGACATGAGGATTGAAGTTTTGAGGCTAGGCTCAACAATCTAGTGAGACTCTCAGCAATTTAGTGAGACCCTGTTTCAAAATAAAAAAATTACAGTGGGCTGGGGATATAGTTAGAAGGTAGAATGACCATGGGTTCAATCTCCAGTAGCAAAACTAATAAAAAAAAAAAAAAAAAAAAAAAACCCCAGAAATACTTAGAAGTAATGGTATAAAATTTGGTAGGGGCCCAAGGTATTGTTTTTGCCTTCTGACACCAAAGGGATTGTGTCTTTTATCAACCAGCTGTTCTGTAATTCTGATGCTACCTGAAATCAGTACAGAAACCCCCATATTTAAGAGCTCAGTCCCACAAGACTGTCCTCACCTCAGACACCAATCGCACATAGCAGGGCCGCAGGCTAGTTGAAGGTTCCCCCACTCCAGGAATGTCTCCCAGATAAGCTCACGTGGCAGCCCTGCAGCGAGGTTCCCAGGTGGCCTGGCTGGAAGGGGGCGCCTCTGGGGCATGGCCAGGAGAACAATTTCTGTCCTCAGCTGCTTCCTGCCTCTCTGCTGCCTGGAGTTGAGGACCTTCTCTCCACTGTGCTGTGCTACCACTGCAATGTCTTGTCCTTGAAGCCTCTCAGTTAATGTTTAATTAAAACGGAACTCATTTAGGTTTTAGGTTGAGATGGCGCCAGCATTCTGGGTTCTTAGAGGCAAACTGAAACCCTCCTCAGTACCTTGACTATTCAAAACCATCAACTAACCTCTACCTCACAGTTCTCTATTTAACCAGATAGTTTCTTTGTCTTTACTTCCCTCTGGAATACCTTGTAAAACTTTTCTTCTTGTGGCACTTTGGTGGAACCTAGGCTGCTTGTTGCTCGGTGTTCATAAATCATCTGCTGAGATAATTTCAATACTTTAAGTCTAAATTTAGCTTTTAACATAGGTCAGTTTACATGAATCAATTTGCCACATAATCGTTTAGTAAAATTTGATTAATTTACTTGTTTGGCAGAGCCTTGTTTTATCTTTTTTTTTTTTTTTTTTGTACTGGGGATTGAACCCAGGGCCATTCTACCTCCAAGTCACACTTCTACACTTCTAGCCCTAGTTTTATTATTGTTTTTGAAACAGGGTCTCACTAAGTTGCTGAGGGCCTAAGTAGCTGAGGCTGGCCGAGAGCCTGTGATCCTCCTGTCTAAGCCTCCTAAGTACTGGGATTACAAGTGTGCACCACCATGCCTGGCTGTCTCATCATTTTCTAAAGGCCCCTGTAGAAACTTTTGAGGATGTCTACAAAGTTTTAGTTAACAAGCTTCCATTTTATTTTCATGGCATTTTTAGTAATGAGCAATTTTTTAACACATAAGGGTTATGAAGTAGTTTAGTGGATATAATAAAAAGAAAAACTTATTTCTCCTTAGCATTTTTGGGACTTGGGGTTAATCTCTTATTCTCATATTCACATTTCCCATTTATGGTGAATAAATATAACATTTAGGGTACTGATCTTAAAATACAGCTCATTAGCAAAAGCTTAGAATTTAATTTGTCACTTTAATAAATTGTTTTTAACTGCATACTATAAATAGCAACAAAATAACTTTAATAACCAGGGTGTTCCATTTAGTGTGTCTCTTAAAAGTCAAAGTATTGTGGATCAAAACAAACACAAAGTAGGTAGATGCTCACATTTCTGTGAGTTTTTGACCTAATCGAAGCACTTTAAAGGCCACTGATGTTTATTTGTCTTCTGTGTGGCAATTTGTAGGCAAAAGGGTACAGACGCTGTAAGTGTTAGCCTCTGTCAATTGCCAGCATGAGTTTAAAGGGCTGTCCTTCTAGTACCTGCTGCTACAGAGGTTCTTGTGCTGTGAGCTTTTCTGACATTATACACAACACTGGAATTCAACTAATACCTTCAGGGTCATATACTATGATGAGGTGACTGCCTAAGGAGAAAGAAAGGTTGGAGATACAGATTTGGAACTCAACTATAGATTAAATAATAGAATTGGACATAGTCACTGAACAAGAATGCAAAAAATAAAAATGCCAGGAATATACACGATTCAGATACATGTTCTATATTCGAGAGTTTTACAAGAAAGAAACAGAAGAGTTTCATTTCCTCAAATAACTGAAGAATAACTTTATAAAAGTCTGAGAGGAGAAGATCTAAGAAAATAGCATTGCAGAACACAGGGAAGAGTACCTTTCCAGGAAAAAAAAGTGATACAAAGACAGTGAGAAGAGGACTAAAAAGAGTCCATTGGGTTTTACAGTGAAAAAGTCATTGACCCATTAGTATGGAAGATTAGATCCCTTCGATGACCTTTGGTGCAGATAACAATTAAAAGTTCTAGATAAAAATATAGAAAAACTCTATCAGTTTAAATGCATCACTGAGCTGACAAAAAAGTCCATACAGGGCGGGCGTGGTGGCGCACACTTGTAATCCCCGTGCTTGGGAGGCAGAGACAGGAGGATCGCGCAGGTTCAAACCCAGCCGCGCTGGCTTAAGAGACCCCGTTTTCCAAATTAAAAAAAATATAAAATAGGTCTGGGAGTGTAGTCCAGAGAAGGATTTCCAGGAATCCAAGTACCACAAAAAAAAAAAATCCAAAGTGAAAATTCCTCTTATTTATATTAAATACAAAAGCAGTGTGTATCTCTATTGTTCAAAGTCAAAATGTAAATATCTTGGTGGAGACAGTGGCTATAAAAGAAAATAGAGGGGGCTTCTGGAAAATTATAATATTCTTTCTTTTGATTTAGGTGATGGTTATATTGATGAGTTCAGTTTATGAAAAATTAATCAAGCTTTCATATAAATTTGGGATATTTGCAATTTCCTGTATTTTTTCAATAGAATTCTACTTATTTATTCATTTTTAGATTTTTTAAAAGTAAACAGCCAGACATAGTGGTACATAACTATAATCCCAGTACTTGGGAGGCTGAGACAGGAGGATCACAGGTTCTAGGCCAGCCTCAACAATTTAGCAAGAGCCTGTTTCAAAATAAAAATCCTCAGTACTGCAAAATAAACAAAAATAAAGAAAAAATCAAATAAAATGAGAATCTTAGAAGATAAGTGGCTACCTAACCTGACTTTTGACTGGGGAGTATCTGCCCAGTCCTGGTACTTTTCGGATTCAGTTTTGATGACCATGGGAGTCACAGGGAAACTTGGGGGGAGACCTGTGGAAAATTCCCGTAAAATTGGGACCACAAAATATATACCTACAGAGAAAGGGAATTAGAAATAAATTTGTAATCCAGAAGGGGTAGGAAGAAACTTTCCTGTCTTGACCTTTACTTTCTTTGGGAGGCATAAACACATCTTTTCTGGGAATTGTAAGGAAAGTCTGACTTAGCATGAGTTTGCAGTGTGACTTTATATGTGTGGTTCCCAAACTGTCAAGCTGAGGATCAGATTCAAAGCAGTAGAACTTGCAGGAGATTGCTAGGGGCAAATAGAAATCTTCTCTGAAGGAGTACAACTTTTACACTGGCCTTGAAGGGTTTCCATGGATGGAATTCCACAGAACAGGAGCTCACACAGAACATCTCCCAAGACACCATGAATGAGAGCCTACGGAAGCAGCAGAAATCACAACCAGATCCCCTCAGACCAGTCAGTATTATTAGTTACAGAAGGCAAATACAACAAATTTCAGTCTTAGCGAAGAAAAGCTCTAGCATATGAGCAAGAAACAGAAAAGCTGAAGAGCAAAAAGAACAAGTAGATTTGAAAAGCAACTAACTAGAATGGTGAAAAATAATATAATCAATATATTAATTTTAATTAAGTCACTGTGACCTTTATCTGGGCAAGGTCATCAGAGGGAAGGGGTAAGAATCCACATCTCAGTCAGTTAAAGTGTTCATGGTAGTATTTTTATTCGTGTACATAATATTCTACAATTTAGAAATATTAAAGAGGGGGCTGTGGGCGTAGCTTAGTGATAGAGCATCTGCTAAAATTGAATGAGGTCCTGGGTTCAGTCCTCAGATCCAAATACATTAAAAATAAAATTAAGCTGGGCATGGTGGTGCATCTTGTAACCCCAGCATTTGGGAGGATGAGACAGGAGTATCCTGGTTCATAGACAGCCTCAGCTACTTAGACCTTTTGTAACTCAGTGAGACCCTGTTTCAAAATAAAGAATAAAAAATAGGGCAGGGAGTGTAGCTCAGAGGTAGAATGCCCCTGGGTTCCATCCCTAACCACAAAGAAAAAAGAAAAAAGAAAAATTAATAAAGCCAAATATAAATAAATAAAAATAATTAATGGAGGACAATGATAATGAAAAATGGGAATGTTAAGTGCAGACTATTTCTAGTAGCTATCAGTGGTGACCATCCTCAGTGACGGTTAAGAGGAAAGAAGAAATCCTTTCCTCCTCATCCTATCTCACTACCCAGATAGCAATCTGCTTCCCTGGCTTTGACCAAAGGAAATGGAGAGATAAGGGTGGGGGCAGAGCGGGCAGGTGAGGAGAGGGGAAGAGGGAACAGGAACAGAATGAGAGGGGAGCTGACAGGGAAGAGGGGAGAGAGCACAGTCATCGACACACTGAGCAATTGCCTTGAAAATAAATATATTAAGATATATTTTTCACTATAAACCACATACATTTTATTGAAAAACCTTTTTAGCACTAACCTAGCGTCTTCTCTGATTTCACTGACAGCTCTAAGGACAAGATTTGAACTTAGTCAAGAGTGATAAGTTCCGTTCTGCAAGCTTTGCCTCTTAAAAATAAAGTGCAAAGTAGGAAATTCAGTCATTATCTTGAACTACTTTTCTTTTCTTTTTTTATTTTTGTAACATAGTTAAGACCTCTCAGTGAGCTAGAACCAGTATAAGCTCTCCCACTACTGGAGTTTATAGATCCATAAAACATAATTCATTACTTTGTAGTGAGAAGGATTAAATATTTATTCCATCCAATTACTTTGAGTATACTTCAAAATCAGGTAATTTTTAAAAATCAGTACAAATTTTGAACTTAGCTCTTTTCAAAGTAGCAAGTAAAAGTGTTTTTCAAATTGAAACCAACTAGAAACAATATTTTTCAACTCTAGTGATTGGATCATTATTTTTCTCCATATTATGTTTTTGCTTGAAAGGGAGCCTGGTTTGGGGTGTTGTTTCCATTATGATGTTTTTACAATGAGAATGTCTTTATCCAACCCAGAGTGGTTTGACAGGAATGAAATCTTCCTTGAGCACCCAGAAGTATGCCTGGCTGTAGGTGTGGCTTGGCTGAGGACTCTGTGTTCTTAGAGTCCATATTTCCTATGAGTCAGCTTCATCCCCAAGCTAGCTCCCTCAACACAGAAGGTACTGAATTGTGGTCTTCCAAGACCACTGACCTCATACCAAATCTACTGCTAGCAACACCCACATTTGCTTGTTGGCTCTGATTATTTACCTACACACCTAGGCTGACCTGTGGAATTGGGATGAGTCAAAGGGCTTTTTAATCCAATTAGGAGTTGCAACTCTATGTTGAGGTCAGGAGCAGTCTCTTAGTATGACTGAGAAAAGGAGAGACATCATTCCCATAAAATTTGAGCTACCAGAACTCACATTTCAGGAGGGGAATGGAAGCTTAGTGGCAATTAACTAATAGTTTGGGCAAGTATTGGTCAAAGCTGGCTCCAGAAAAGAATACTAAAGAAGTAAAATGTGGTATTTTCTCTCATTTTAACATCTACTTTCACACCCATTTCTCCAATTTTTAGTTAATATTTTACCCACATATAGCTTTCATGTTTTTAAGCAAGGCCCTTTTTAAATGTGTATTTGATATGGATAAGCAATTGTCAATATATTGTCAGTCAGTAAAAATATATGGGCACCTAAGACTTTGTCAGTGTGACTTATTAGTTTAAATTGAGTTTTTTTTTTTAAATTGGTGCATTGTAATCATATATAACATTGGAGTACAAGATTTGAGAGGATATACAAGCACACATCATCCAATTAGCCCTCATCCAGCCCCCATTCCATTCCCTCCCCCTCCCTCGATCACATGCTTGTTTGGTGATTAACTTTGATACATATGTTTATGTACCTCCTGCTTTTTAAAGAGGCTCCATCCTCCCCTATTCCATACCCTCTGACTGGTCACCTTAATTGCTTTACTATAGGGCCCTTTCTATAGTCGACCACTTCCTGTTGCCCCTTTCCTCCTAGTTATTGCTGATTAGGGGAAGTATCTGATCTTTATTTTCTGCGATATTTCTCTGTGCATGCTGCATTGCAAGTACCGATCCCACTCTTGACAGCCCCAGTTGTGGCCTGGCTACCCAGTGGACTGATCGAGATCTCGCTGGCTCAAGCAGTGGCCTTGCCTCATGGGAGGCCCCGATTCTCGTCTCACTGGCCCCGACACCAGCCTAACCCCTCAGCTGGCTCCGAACCCAGCCTCGGAGGCCCCAGTAGCAGCCTTGCCTCACGGCAGGCTCTGATATTGGCCATTGGCTCCGGCACCGGCCTAACCCCTCGGCAGGCTCCAATCCCGGCCTCGGAGGCCCCAGCACCGGCTTAGCCTCATGGCAGGCTCCGATCCTGACCTTGCTGGCCCCAGCACCAGCCTAACCCCTCCACAGGCTCCGATCCCAGTCTCGGAGGCCCCAGTAGCGGCCTTGCCTCCTGTCAGGCTCCGATGCCAGCCGTTGGCCCTGGCATCGGCCTAACCCCTTGGTCGGCTCCAATCACTGCCTCGGAGGCCCCAGCACCGACCTTGCCTCACGGTAAGCTCTGATCCTGGCCTTGCTGGCCCTGGCACCAGCCTAACCCCTCAGCAGGCTCCGATCTGGCCTCGGAGGCCTCAGTAGCGGCCTTGCCTCACAGAAGGCTACGATGCCAGCTGCTGGTCCTGGCACCAGCCTAACCCTTGGTAGGCTCCAATCCTGGCCTCGAAGGCCTCAGCACCGGCCTTGCCTCACGGCAGGCTGAAATGCCGGCCATTGGCCCCGGCACTGGCCTAACCCCTCGGCAGACTCTTATCTTGGTCTAGGAGGCCCCAGCACCAGCCTTGCCTCATGGCAGGCTCTGATGCCGGCCTTGCTGACCCCAGCACTGACCTAACCCCTTGGCAGGCTCCGATCCTGGCCTCGGAGGCCTCAGTAGCGGCCCTGCCTCACAGAAGGCTCCAATGCCAGCCGCTGGCCCTGGCACCGGCCTAACCCCTTGGCAGGCTCCAATCCCGGCCTCGGAGGGCCCAGCACCTGCCTTGCCTCACGGCAGGCTCCGATGCCAGCCTCGCTGGCCCCAGCACTGTTCTGACCCCTCGGCAGGATCCAATCCTGACCTTGAAGGCCTCAGTAGCGGCCTTGCTTCACAGCAGGCTCCGATGCTGGCCATTGGCCCTGGCACCAGCCTGACCCCTCGGCAGGCTCTTATCTTGGCCTCGGAGGCCCCAGCACCGGCCTTGCCTCACGGTGAGCTCCGATCCCGGACTTGCTGCCCCCAGCACTGGCCTAACCCCTCGGCAGGCTCTTATCCTGGCTTTGGAGGCCCCAGCACTGGCCTTGCCTCATGGCAGGCTCTGTTGCTGGCTGCTGGCCCCGGCATCGACCTAACCCCTTGGCAGGCTCTTATTTTGGCCTCAGAGGCCCCAACACTGGCCTTGCCTCACAGCAGGCTCTGATGCTGGCCTTGCTGGCCCCAGCACCGGCCTAACCACTTGGCTGGCTCTGATCCTGGCCTCGGAGGCCTCAGTAGCGGCCATGCCTCATGGAAGGCTCCGATGCCAGCTGCTGGCCCCAGCACCGGTCTAACCCCTCAGCAGGCTCTGATCCCACCCTTGGAGGCCCCAGCACCCGCCTTGCCTCACAGCAGGATCCAATGCCGGCCTCGCTGGCCCCAGCACCAGCCTAACACTTTGGCAGGCTCTGATCCCGGCCTCAGAGGCCTAAGTAGTGGCCTTGCCTCACAAAAGGCTCCGATGCCAGCCATTGGCCCTGGCACCGGCCTAACCCCTCAGCAGGCTCTTATCCCAACCTCGAGGCCCCAGCACCGGCCTTGCCTCACAGCAGGCTCCGATGCTGGCTGCTGGCCCCGGCATCAGCCTAACCCCTTGGCAGGCTCCGATCCCTGCCTCAGAGGCCGCAGTAGTGGCATTGCCTCACAGCAGGCTCCGATGCCAGCCATTGGCCCCGGCACCGGCCTAACCCCTCGGCATGCTCTTATCTTGGCCTCGGAGGCCCCAGCACCAGCCTTGCCTTATGGCTGCCTCCAATGCCGTCCTCGCTGGCCCCAGCACTGGCCTAACCTTCGGCAGGCTCCGATCCTGGCCTCGGAGGCCCCAGCACTGGCCTTGTCTCATGGTGAGCTCTGATCCTGGCCTTGCTGGCCCTGGCACCTGCCTAACCCTTCGGAAGGCTCTTATCCCAGCCTTGGAGGCCCCAGCACTGGCCTTGCCTCACGAGAGGCTCTGATGCTGGCCGCTGGCCCTGGCATCGACCTCACCCCTTGGCAGGCTCCGATTCCAGTCTCGGAGGCCCCAGTAGCGGCCTTGCCTCTTGTCAGGCTTCAATGCAGGCTTGCTGGCCCCAGCACCAACCTAACCCCTTGGCCGGCTCCGATCCCAGCCTCGGAGGCCCCAGCACCCGCCTTGCCTCATGGCAGGCTCCGATACCGACCTTGCTGGCCTCAGTACCAGTCTAACCCCTCAGCAGAATCCAATCCTGGTCTCGGAGGCCTCAGTAGCGGCCTTGCCTCACGGAAGGCTCCGATGCCAGCCATTGGCCCCGGCACTGGCCTAACCCCTCGGCATGCTCTTATCCCACCCTTGGAGGCCCCAGCACCAGCCTTGCATCACGGCAGGCTCTGATGCTGGCAGCTGGCCCTGGCATTGACCTAACTCCTTGGCAGGCTCCGATCTAGTCTCGGAGGCCGCAGTAGCGGCCTTGCCTCTTGTCAGGATCCGAGGCCGGCCATTGGCCCTGGCACCGGCCTGACCCCTCGGCAGGCTCTTATCCCAGCCTCGGAGGACCCAGCACTGGCCTTGCCTCACAGCAGGCTCCAATGCTGGCCGCTGGCCCTGGCATCGACCTAACCCCTTGGCAGGCTCCGATCCCAGCCTCGGAGGCCCCAGTAGTGGCCTTTCCTCATGGCAGACTACGATGCAGGCCTCGCTGGCCCTAGCACCGGCAAAACCCCTTGGCAGGCTCCGATCTTGGCTTCGGAGGCCCCAGCACCGGCATTGCCTCAGGTGAGCTCTGATCCCGGCCTTGCTGGCCCCAGAAATGGCCTAACCCCTTGGCAGGCTTTTATCCCGGCCTCAGAGGCCCCGCACCGGCCTTGCCTCACGGCAGGCTCTGATGCTGGCTGCTGGCCCCCGGCATCGGCCTAACCCCTTGGCAGGCTCCGATCCCTGCCTTGGAGGCCCAAGTAGCGGCCTTGCCTCACGGCAGTCTCCGATGCCGACCATTGGCCCTGGCACCGGCCTAACCCCTCGGCAGGCTCGTATCTTGGCCTTGTAGGCCCCAGCACCGGCCTTGCCTCATGGCAGACTCCGATCCCGGCCTCGCTGGCCCCAGCACCGGCCTAACCCCGCGGCAGGCTCTGATCCTGGCCTTGGAGGTCTCAGTAGTGGCCCTGCCTCACGGAAGGCTCAAATGCCAGCTGCTGGCCCCAGCACCGGCCTAACCCCTCGGCAGGCTCCGATCCCAGCCTCGGAGGCCCCAGCACCAGACTTGCCTCACGGAAGGCTCTGATGCTAGCCTCGCTGTCCCCAGCACAGGCCTAACCCCTTGGCAGGCTCCGATCCTGGCCTCGGAGGCCTCAGTAGTGGCCTTGCCTCACAGAAGGCTCCAAGGGCAGCCCCTGGCCCTGGGACCGGCCTAACCCCTCGGCCGGCTTCGATCCCAGCCTCGGAGGCCCCAGGACCCACCTTGCCTCATGGCAGGCTCCGATGCCGGCCTTGCTGGCCCCAGTACTGGTCTAACCCCTCGGCAGAATCCAATCCTGGTCTCGGAGGCCTCAGTAGCGGCCTTGCCTCACGGAAGGCTCCGATGCTGGCCATTGGCTCCGGCACCGGCCTAACCCCTCGGCAGGCTCTTATCCCAGCTTCGGAGGCCCCAGCACCGGCCTTGCCTCATGGCAGGCTCTTATGCTGGCAGCTGGCCCTGTCATCAACCTAACCCCTTGGCAGGCTTCGATCCCAGTCTCGGAGGCCCCAGCACCGGCCTTGCCTCTTGTCAGGCTCCGATGCCGGCCATTGGCCCTGGCACCGGCCTAACTCCTCGGCAGGCTCTTATCTTGGCCTCGGAGGCCCCAGCACTGGCCTTGCCTCATGGCAGACTCTGATGCCGGCCTCGCTGGCCCCAGCACTGGCCTAACCCCTCAGCAGGCTCTGATCCTGGCTCCGGAGGCCCCAGCACCAGCCTTGCCTCACGGCAGGCTCCAATGCTGGCCACTGGCCCTGGCATCAACCTAACCCCTTGGCAGGCTCCGATCCCAGCCTCGGAGGCCCCAGTAGCGGCCTTGCCTCCAGTCAGGCTCTGATGCCGGCCATTGGCCCTGGCACCGGCCCTACCCCTTGGCAGGCTCTTATCTTGGCCTCAGAGGCCCCAGCACTGGCCTTGCCTCATGGCAGACTTTGATTCTGGCCTCGCTGGCCCCAGCACTGGCCTAACCCCTCGGCAGGCTCTTATCCCGGCCTCGGAGGCCCCAGCACTGGCCTTGCCTCATGGCAGGCTCTGATGCTCTCTGCTGGCCCCTGCATCGGCCTAACCCCTTGGCAGGCTCAGATCCCTGCATTGAGGCCCCAGTAGCGGCCTTGCCTCACGGCAGTTTCCGATGCCAGCCATTGGCCCCAGCACCGGCCTAACCCCTCGGCAGGCTCTTATCTTGGTCTAGGAGGCCCCAGCACCCACCTTACCTCATGGCAGGCTCCGATGCCGGCCTCGCTGGCCCCAGCACCGGCCTAACCACTCGGCAGGCTCCGATCCTGGCCTAGGAGGCCTCAGTAGCGGCCCTGCCTCACAGAAAGGTCCAATGCCAGTCGCTGGCCCCGGCACCGGCCTAACCCCTCGGCAGGCTCTTATCCCTGCCTTGGAGGCCCCAGCACCTGCCTTGCCTCATGGCAGGCTCTGATGCCGGCCTCGCTGTCTTCAGCACCGGTCTAACCCCCTCAGCAGGATCCAATCCTGGCCTCGGAGGCCTCAGTAGTGGCCCTGCCTCACGGAAGGCTCTGATGCCGGCCATTGGCCCTGGCACCAGCCTAACCCCTCGACAGGCTCTTATCCCAGCCTCAGAGGCCCCAGCACCAGCCTTGCCTTATGGCAGGCTCCGATGCTGGCCGCTGGCCCCGGCATCGACCTAACCCCTTGGCAGGCTCCAATCCCAGCCTTGGAGGCCCCAGTAGCAGCCTTGCTTCATAGCAGGCTCCTGTGCTGGCCATTGGCCCTGGCACCAGCCTAATCCCTTGGCAGGCTCTGATCCTGGCCTCGGAAGCCTCAGTAGCGGCCTTGCCTTATGGAAAGGCTCCGATGCCAGCAGCTGGCCCCGGCACCGGCCTAACCCCTCAGCAGGCTCCAATCCAGGCCTCAGAGGCCCCAACACCAGCCTTTCCTCATAGTGAGCTTCGATCCTGGCCTTGCTGGCCCTGGCACCGGCCTAATCCCTAGGTAGGCTCCGATCCTGGCCTTGAAGGCCCCAGCACCAGCCTTGCCTCACAGCAGACTCCAATCCTGGCCTCACTGGCCCCAGCATTGGCCTAACCCCTTGGCAGGCTCCGATCCTGGCCTCGAAGTCCCCAGCACCGGCCTTGCCTCATAGCAGGCTCTGATCCTGGCCTTGCTGGCCCCAGCACTGGCCTAACCCCTTAGCAGGCTCCGATCCCAGCTTTGTTGTGTCCATCGCCGTCCTCACCCCTCGGCAGGCTCCAATCCGAGCACCCTCTTCGCCCAACCAATTGTCCCATGTTCTCAAGGGTGCGTGGTGGTAACATTCTGCCTCTGGGGTTATTATTTCAAAGGTTCCAGGTGTAATGCATCAGATCTCTGCCTCCCCTGAGTACTGGCCACTGCCATTGCCACTGCCTCCACCATTTCAAATCCTTCCCAAGCTCTTTTTCCACTCTGAATATTGTCCAGTGTTCCTAAGCATGCGTGACGGTAGCATTCGACATTTGGTGTAATTTCTCAAAAAAAAAAATAAGGTTGGTAGGATCCGATTTCTGCTTCTCCTGAATACAAGTCTCCACTGCCATTGTGGAGACTGCTTTCAACACCACCTTTCTCCTTGGTCTCTGCTAAACTCTCTCCATACAGGTGATGTCCAAGATTCTTAACAATATAGAAAAACAGCAGTCCTCCTTCATGGGGAATTTTTCCATAAGTTCCAGTGCATTTGGATAAGTTTTGTCTGCATCTCCAATGTCCTGGCATCCGCCACGGCTTTCTTAACCCCACTCCGATATTTTTCCTTTTCCTTTTCCTTTTTTTTTAAAATAGAAGACAGTATATGTGGTTTGAGGAGGTAGTGGGATCAGGCACTCAGTAGCACTGTGACCTGGTCTGTTTCTCCATGGGTCCAGCGTGCTCCGCACTACTCCGCCTGGGGCCCAGAGTCCTGCAACCCAGGCCCCGGCTGTTCCGGGGTCCAGCATGCCCTGCCTGACTCCTGCCCGGGACCCAGGGTCTTACTGGGCCTGGTTTCTCCAGGGGTCTGGTGTGCTACGCGTGGTCCGGCCCAGGGCCCAGAGTCCCGTGACCCGGGACCTGGCTGGCGTGCCCCTCACCTGGGACCCAGGGTACTGGGCCTGGTTTCTTCAGGGGTCTGGCGTGTTACGTGTGGTCCGGCCCGGGGCCCAGAGTCCTGCGACCCGGGCCCCGGATGGCATGCCCCGTGCGACCCCTGCCCAGGACCCAGCGTCTTACTATGCCCGGCTTCTCCAGGGGTCTGGTGTGCTATGCGCGTTCTGGCCCGGGGCCCAGAGCCCCGCAACCCGGGCCCTGGCTGGCGTCTACATTGAGTTTTTAGAAGGAAATAGCAATTCTTGAATGTAAAAGTACAGATAGAATATCGACTGAATTAAATGTTATTTAAGTATTAGAGCATAACAAACTTTCATTATTCATCAGTGTTATAGGTTTACATATTTTAATGCTCGTTCTTATCTAATTACCCTAAAATAGAAAATAGATATTTGAAATCAAGTGTTATCAGTCAGAATTGAAATTTTTATAAAACCAGTTTAAAAAGTGACAAATATGATAAAGGTATACAAACAAATATACATATATATCTACTTGTTTAATATCTACTTATGTATTTTAATTAAGACACAATGGCCAACATCTCTTATTGTTTTGCCACCTCTCTCCTGTTATTCATTCATTAAGTATCTCCTATATCCCAACAATAGTTTTTGGAGTTGGGAATATAAGATTAATGCTTATTATATCACTCATAGTACAATAATATTGTTTTGACAAATTATAATGAAAGAGAAAAACATGTATATATGGATATATATAAATATATAATTGTTATTATTTCTAGTAGAACAAGGATAATTATTTGGGTTCCAGGAAGAATAACTAATTTTTTAAGATATGCAGAAGCTGAGTCTGAAAATAAAAGTTTTTCTTTTGGGAACTAGCATTATTCTCAAAGTTTTCTTATTACTATCTTTCCTCTCCAGTGGAGATGGCTCAGATCACGAGTTGACAGAAACATCTAAGCAATGTTTTTCTAAAATGTGAAACAAGTTTCACTCAAGGAAAGAATACTTCTGTTATATTTTTGTTTTTCAAGTTTGACTGTTAAATGTTCACATATGTTAAATCATCTTACATGAATACAAATGATAAGGCAAATACATAATTTAGTGTATTTTTTAGATTTTTGAGGTTATAAAACTAGAGTTTCAGAAAACCAGGTTGTCATGAAACGCCTACAGAAAGTTATCTAGAAGTTGTGTTGCTTCCGAAGCAGCAAAATAACATCTGATTGGCAAATGGCCACTCTGGATTTTTTCCTGCTTGGCCAGATTCCTAAACATCACAATGTTTGTCCTTGCAGAATCCTTGTGTAGTAAAGGAGCAGGATATTGTTGGTCTGTGAATTCCGACTGCCTGGGCTGGAATTCTCACTCTGCTATGTGAGAGCTGTGTGATGTCACTCTCCTCCTTGTCTGTGAAACCAGGCCAGGTGTGGTGGCTCACACCTGTAATCCCAGAACTTGGGAGGCTGACACAGGAGAATCACAGGCTCCAGACCAGCCTCAACAATTTAGCGAGACCTTCAGCAACTTAATGAGACAAGACCGTATTTCTAAATACATACATACACACATGCATACAATAGGACTGGGAGTGTAGCTCAAAGGTACAATCCCCAGTTACTTACTTATACACATACACCTCCCCCACACACACAAAATAAGGACAAAGACCTTCCTCATGGTATTGGCTGAAGATGAGCACGTGGTTTAACACACGTACAGTGCTTAGAATCATGCCTGGAACATAAAAATTGGTATATGCCTGGTTACACTCACACACTCACACACACATATGTGCATATATGTATATATGTGTGTGTGTATATTTCTTACATTTTGTGTAGTCCAACTGGGATAATGACCTCACAATGTGGGATAATGACCTCACAATTCCCTTATATAACTATAAAAATATTTTATTATTTGAATTAGCTTGCTCACTGAGGACTACTGAAGGATAAAACTGGATATTTACAATATATGTGAATTTTCTGCTTTTCTCCTTAAGATGTCTATTGGAACCATTAAGTGTAACTTCAAGCAATAGATATTTTATGTTGTATTTGTATGTATTCCTCAACAAATTCACTATGGATATAAATATCCATAAGTGACATAAAAATAATGACCTCTATCATTTTCTAGTTACAGCTTTCCAGTGGTGTTCATTTTTCCTTTTTGAACACATATTGGGAATAGGAATAGAAAGACCAGAAGGAAGCTCTCTATCTAGTTTCAAGGAAAGCCATAGGATATTAAGGGATCAAGGAATGAAGGAAGGAAGAATGTCATTATATATTGAGAGTCCTGTTCTTCATTACTCTTGATAGCTGAACCTCTGAAATACCTGATTTTGCTCAACCAGAACAATATGGTCTTCCTAGAAGGCATTTAAAGAAAGCATGGATGCTTTGGCATTGTATGTGTGGTGTGTGTGTGTGTGTGTGTGTGTGTGTGTGTGTGTGTGTGTATGCGTGTGTGTATGTGTGTGTATGTATGTGTGTATGTGTGTGTATGTGTGTGTGTGTGTTTTGCTAGAGATTGAAACCAGGGGTGTTCTATCTCCAAACTATGCCCTCAGATCTTTGTTATTTTTGTCAGGATTTTTTTTTTTTTTAATTGCTGAAGGGCTCACTAAGTTGTTGAGGCTGTTTTCAAACTTGCAAACCTTCTGTTTCAGTCTCCCAAGCACTGGGATCATAAGTGTATGCCCTGGCTTGCTGTTGGCATGTAATGGCTTTGGAATAGCAATGATAAATGTCCTACAAAGGGTCCTGCAGAATGAAAAATTGAAATGGTCAAAAATGCCAACAGCATCTGGTCTTGCACTGATGAGCATAAAGAATTCTTTAAGCAAAACAGCTCTGCCTGGAATATGAGAGATCTATGTCGTGGACCTGCTTTAACCTTGACTACCTACATAACTGTGAGGGAGTCCTGGAATCACTCTATATTTGCTTCCTCAAGTTATAAACATAGCATCACTTTTATTCTTTCTTATTAAACAATATTAAATAATGCACCTAATCAGAACATCATTTGCAAAGATATTTATCAGCAAATTCTGATCATATTTAGAGTTTATCAGTTTTAGTATTAGTGCTCTGAACAAAAAATATAATTTATGTAAGATTATGATGTGATAATTGTAATTTCTAATGAAATGTTAAACTAATGCATGGTCTTTGCATTTACATTATGAGCATCCAGGGGATTGATGCTTTAATTTTTAGAATATATTTGTTGTTATTGTATAAATGAGCTCATTCTGCAGAAAGTAAATATTTATTAAATATTAATCTTAAACTAATCTAATACAATATATTTTACTTTGCTTTGCTGAAACCCAAGCATGAAATGTTTCCCACATGTTATTTTTTCCTCTTAATAGAAAGGCAGTTTTTTTTTTAAATATTAGGTAAGACCCCATACAAAAATAGAATTGGTGTGTGTATCTGAGAACAGATTCCTGCAAAAAATATTTTATCCCATTTTACTCAGGAGAAGTGCTATTTAATTGTGTTCTGCACACATAGACATTCAATTCATTTTGACAATTCCAGTGTCATTTTTTGACCCAGAATTAAATTTATAAAAGCCATTACTGGATAAAATTGGAAAACTCCAGGTCCAAATAGATTTCTAGAAAACAAACTTCTTAAATTTTTGAGAAATACAAAGCATATTTAAGGTAAGTTTTTGTAGCAGAGTAAATTAAATAAAAATGAGTAGAAGCCTTTATTCACCCTCTAGTGGCCTGTTTAATCTATGTTACTATTTAAGTATATACTTATAAGAGACAAAAGTATACACGAAAGGGTTTTTTGTTTGTTTGCCTTGTTTACTTTTTAGGAAAGTATATTACTTTTTATTTGAAGAGTCTTCTTTGTAAATCCTGTAAAACTCTAACCTCTACATAAAAGTTTATGATAATATCAGTCATTCCCTCAGTTGGAAAGGAAAATGGTTTTAATTTAATCTTTTCTCAGAAAACACATTCTTATATGTTTAACCATGGAGTTACAACTCTAATACTTTGTATGTGGATTTATATTTCCATCTGGCATTATTTTTCTTCTAACCAAAGAACTTCCTTTATGATTTTTTGTAATGTGGACATGTTGCTGATAGAATCTTTTGGTTTTTGTAGGTTTGAAGAAGCATTTGCTTCTGTTTTTAAAAACATATTGATGGCTGCAGTAGTCTAGATTGACAGCTTTTCTGTTGCTACTTTAAAGATTTTTCTCTACTCTCTTCTCACAGGTGTTATGGGAAATCTGATATCATCCTTGCATATGTTCCTTTATATGTAATGAGCCTTTCTTTACTGATTGCTAGGGCTTTCGCTTTATTATCAAATTGGAGAAATTTCATTATGATGTGTTTTGAGATTATTTTATTCAAGGTACTAATGTCAGGATTTTTTTTTTTTTGCGATGCTGGGTATTGAATTTAAGGGCATTCTATCTCTGAGCTACACCCCCAGTTCTATTTTATGTTTTATTTTGAAACAGGTTCTGGTTAAGTTGCTGAGGCCGGCCCCAAACTTGTAATCCTCCTGCCTCAGCTCCTCTCAAGTGTTGAGATTACAGGCCTGTGTTACCACGCCTGGCTCCAGAAACTCTTATAGATGAAATTGAAAAAGTTCAGAATGGTGTTACAAAGTAGTTAACTTTATTAAATCAAGGCCAGTTCATTCTATAAAAATTAAAGAGTACCACACACAAAATTACCATTTGGATTTAGGTAATATAAATCTCCTGCTGCGTATAGAAATCTGTGGCTTGGCAGAGCGAGTTTGCAATAGCATGCTTAGCCAAAAGGTGATTGCAGGAGTATTTTCAGAAAAGCAGTAGGCTGGATTTTGTTAAGTGTTCTGAAGAAGCAGCCAGGTACTTGGAAGGTATTGTTCATTACATGAAACAGTTGAACAAGTACCTACAAGACCCCAGAGAAAGCAGAGCAACTTCAGTGACAAGGTTTCTTCAATTTATAAGAATCTGAGTCTTTGAGATAGTTATATTGCAGTAGGAAAAATCTTGAAAATTTCCCACTTCTTTTTGGGCTTGAGAGTGAGAAACGGCATTAGCAAGACTTAAGTTTTAAGGTAAACCACCTGGGAGAGTCACAGAATAAAACAGAATTTCTCTCCCTTTCTTTCTTTCTTTCTTTCTTTCTTTCTTTCTTTCTTTCTTTCTTTCTTTCTTTCTTTCTTTCTTTCTTTCTTCTTGTTGTGCTACAGATAGAGCCTAGGGGCATTCTACTTCCTCCAGTTGTACCCCCAGCTCTATATTTATTCTTATTTTGAAACAAGGTCTCACTAAGTTGCAGATGGCCTCACTAAGTAGCTGAGGTTGGTTGCCAATCTGTGATCCTCCTGAATCAGCCTCTCAAATAGCCTCCCTGCTCACCTTGTCTCTTTCAATGTAAGAACATTGTTTCTTTACCATCTCTTTTTCTCATGAGAGCTCTTCTCTTAATCTTCAGATCGCCTAAGATTGTGACATTGATGGATGAGCATGAACTCTGTGTCTGGTCTGACGTCCAATCAGGATGAGGTTTACTGATCTGCCCCTAGATGAGTTCAGATTTCTGTGAAGGAAGTGTATCCTACCATTCCAAGAAAGACAATGAATACTTTGCTGCAGTCTGCAAACCATTACACATGCAAGCAAGCTTTGAATTGCTTAACAATCATCAAAAACAAGAATGAAATAGTGTTATTAGTTGAAACTGAAATGTGTGTGTGTTTATCTCAGGTAGGTTATTGGGCAGCAGAAGAATAGGCACAGGTTTCAAGTCACTTTATTCTTTACTTGTAATTTAAAAATAAATTTTATGCATATATAGCTATATAAAATAGAGGTAAGAAGGCCAAAACATATGTATAGCAAGTTTTCT
This sequence comes from Muscardinus avellanarius, assembly GCF_963383645.1. Classification (NCBI taxonomy): domain Eukaryota; kingdom Metazoa; phylum Chordata; class Mammalia; order Rodentia; family Gliridae; genus Muscardinus; species Muscardinus avellanarius. Next base: position 63,041,987 of record NC_137791.1, on the reverse strand, counting down.
AACTGTTAGGTTTATACTTAAACCTGATCACATTAGTTTGGAATAAAATAATTTCTTCAAAGCTTTATTATAAAAACATTTTATGATGTCTTTTTATTCATATTCAGTTGGTTTATAATTTTAGGGGGAGGGTATTGGGTATTGAACTCAGGGACATTCTACCTCTGAATTACAACCCCAGCCCTATTTTACTTTTAGAATTTTGAAACAAGGTTTCACTAAGTTGCTTAGGGCCTAATTAAGTTCCTGGCATTGGTCTTAAACCTGCAATCCTCCTGTCTCAGCCTCCCACGTACTGGATTGCAAGCATGTGCCACCATGCTCAGCTTGTCTTATGCTTTTAATAGCTATGCCAATCACATTGTCAACAATTTTCCTGTTATAATTAACATTATCTATTGTTTTATTTTATTTATTTATTTTTTACATGGAATAGTTTACATATTTTATTTTATTTTTTAAACAAATTTTTTTATTGAACATAAATGGGGGCGGGGGGAGAGGGCTCCAAATATAGTTTAATTAACATTATCTAAATTGATTCATAACTTTTGTTTAAATTAAATGAACCAAACCTAACTTTAGAAAAAGAAAATCATAATTTTGCCATAAGCCTTCTATTTAGCAAAAAATTATGTTTGTCTTATATTTTAACAATTCATAGAAATATATATTACTTTAATTTTTTTAACTCACTAATTTCAAGAAATGTAAGCTAATACTAACTCATTTTTTCAAGAAAGCTTGGATTAAAAACTGTGGTTTTTTTTTTTTTTTTTTTTTTTTTGGTGGTACTAGGGATGGAACCCTTCTATCTCCAGGATACATTCCCAGACCTATTTTATATTTTATTTGAAAACAGGGTCTCTTAAGCCAGCAAGGCTGGCTTCAAACCTGCGCGATCCTCCTTTCTCAGCCTCTCAAGCATGGGGATTACAAGCATGCACCACCATGTCCGGCAAAAACTCTGTTTTAAGTAGAAACAATAACCTGGGCATGATGATGCATGCCTATAATCCTGTTTCAAAATAAAAAGTAAAAGTAGTCTGGGGGTGTAGATCAGAGGTAGAATATTCCTGGATTCAATCTCTAGTACAAAAACAAAATACTACTTGAGACTCTATCCAGAACAATAAGGCAAGAGAAATAAATCAAAGGAATACAAATAGGAAAAGAAGAACTGAAATTATCTCTATTTGCAGATGATATGATCCTATATTTAGAAGACCCAAAAACTCAACCAAAAATGTTGTAGAGCTTATTAACAAATTCAGCAAAGTAGCAGGATACAAAATTAATCTAAGAAACTCAGTATCTTTTTTATATGCCAACCATGAATTCACTGAAAAAGAAATTCAGAAAATATTTCTATTCACAATAATCTCAAAAACAATAAAATACACAGAAATAAATCTAAACCAGGAGGTAAAAGATCTTTACGATAAAAATTATAAAACACTGAAGAAAAAAATTGAAGATCTTAGGAGGTAGAAAGATCTCTCATGCTCTTAGCTAGGAAGAATAAATATGATAAAAATGGCCATTCTACTAAAAGTGATCTACAGAGTCAATGAAATTCCTATAAAATACAGAGCATTCTTCACAGAGATAGAAATCAGTCCTAAATTTCATATGGAAAAACAAAAGACCCAGAATAGTCAAAGAAATTCTCAGCAATAAAAACCATGCAGGCAACATCACAATTCCTGACTTCAAATTATACTACAGGCTTGGCCGGGCATGGTGGCACACGCTTGTAATCCCTGCACTTGGGAGGCAGAGACAGGAGGATTGTGCAGGTTTGAAGCCAGCCTTACTGGCTTAAGAGACTTTGTTTCAAAAAAAAAAAAAAATATATATATATATATATATATATATATATATATATATATATATATATATATTAGGTCTGGGAGTGTAGCCGAGAGGTAGAAGGGTTCCATCCCTAGTATCATTTAAAAAAAAATTATACTACAGAGTTTCCTTAGAAAATTGAGAATGGATCCACTCACTGTATGACCCAGTTATACCACTTTTGGAAATCTTTCCAAAGGGACTGAAATCAGAATATTATAGTAATATGTACATATTCATGCTTATAGCAGCAAAATTTGCAATAGCCAAATTATGGAACCAACATAGATGAATGGACCACAAAATTATGAGATATACACACAATGGAATTCTACTCAGCAATAAAGAACAGAACTATGTCATTTACAGGAAAATGGATGGGCTGGAGGAACATTATGTTAAGTGGTATTAACCAGTCACAGAAAGTGAAGGGCCATATGTTTTCTTTCATGTGTGGAGGCTAGGGTGTAATTGGGATTCAAGGACTTAGAAAGTGGAGGAGAAACCCTGGTGGAGCAAGGGAGGTGGTCTGGGGGAAAGGACAGAGAATTAATGAAGGACTCACTTTCACTGACATCATGAACATGTGTGAGAACAACAATGGCAATATCAGTATCATGTATGGGGAAGGGGAGAGTGGGGAGGGAGCCAGGAGCTCACCAAGTGCTGTGCGCATGTATGTCACTATCATACAGTATGTTATGAGACTATAATGAACCAATAAAAGTATTAACATATAAGATGTATTTGAATTATATATTCACATTTTAAAATATAAACTAAGAGTTAAAAATTAAAAAAATACTACTCATTTAATTTTTTTTTGTGGGTCTGGGAATGGAACCCAGGGACATAGTGACCTCCAAGCTACACCCCTATTTATTTTAAGTATTACTTATTAAAACATATTATGTATTACTTATGTTAAATAAATAATACATAATATGCCAAAAAATAGTAGCTGTTAAAATTTTAAATTATAATTATTACATTGTTAAAATTTTTGCTTGACTAAAATTTCCAGTTGAATATTATTATTTTTTGGGGGGACTATCATTTTATTTTATTTTTAATTTTTATGTGAAACATATTAAAATGGAATACATTCAACTGTGCTTAGTGCCCTCCCCCATCCCTCCTCCCCTTCCCTTCTTCCCAACAATGAGTGTCCAGGTTAACCATGCTATATTCATACTTTTACATATATGTAGCTCCTCCATTATTCAACCTCAGCCTTCTTCCTCTCCTACCATTCCATTCTAGCTTTGCTGAGGTTTTCCTTCCATTATCTGGAGTCCCTCTGGTATTCCCAATACTCCCTAGTTTGGGCATATTGGAGAAAACATATGTCCCTTCTCTTTCTGTGCCTGGCTGATCTCACTTAACATAATGTTCTCCAGGTCTTTCCGTCTTCTTGTGAATGACATGATTTTGTTCTTCTTTATAGCTGAGTAGAATTCCATTGTGTTTGTTTTCCATAATTTCACAATTCATTCATCTGTTGATGGAGACCTAGATTAGTTCCATATTTTGAATATTATGAATTGTGCTGCTATGAACATGGGTATGCATCTATTACTGTAGTTCTCTGATTTCAACCCCTTTGGAAAGATACCCAGGAGTGGTATAGCCAGATCAATGGTGGATCCATTCCCAGTTTCCTAAGGAATCTCCACACTGATCTCGATAAGTTGCGGTACTAGTTTACACTCCCACCAACAGCGTAAAGGAGCTCCTCTTTCTCGACATTCTTGCCAGCATTTCTTATTTGATTTCTTTATGCTTGCCACTCTGATTGGGGTTAGATGGAATCTCAGCGTAGTTTTGATTTCCATTACTCTGATGGCTAATGATGTTGAACATCTTTTCATGTATCTATTGGCCATTTGTATCTCTTCTTTTGTGAAGTATCTATTCAGTTCAGTTGCCCATATTTTAATTGGGTTATTTGTTTTGCTAGTGTAGAGTCTTTTGAGCTCTTTTTATATTCTGGGTATGAGCCCTCTATCAGAGTGGTGGCTGGTAAAGATCTTCTCCCAATCTGTAGGCTTCCTCTTTAGGTTTTTGATGGTTTCCTTTGATGAGAAGAAACTTTTTAGATTGATGCCATTCCACTTGTTAATTCTTGCTTTAATTTCCTGTGCTTTGGAGGTCTTGTTGAGAAATTTACTGCCTGTGCCTATATGTTGAAGTGTTGAGCCTATGTCCTCCTCTAATAACTTCAGAGTCTCTGGGTCTAATTTCTAAGTCTTTGATCCATCTCGAGTTAATTCCTGTGCATGGTGAGAGTTAAAGATTTAAATCCATCTTTCTACAAATGAATACCCTGTTCTCCCAGCACCACTTGTTAAAAAGGCTGTCTTTTCTCCAATGTATGAGTTTGGCCACTTTGTCAAAGATCAATTGACTATATATAGGTGTGTGGGTTTGTTTCTGTATCTTCTATTCTGTTCCACTGGTCAGTATGCCTGTTGTTGTGCCAATACCATGCTGTTTTTAGTACTATTGCTCTATAATATAATTTGAAGTCCGGGATTGTGATGCCTCCTGCCTGGTTCTTATTGCTGAGGATTGCTTTGGCTATTCTGGGTCTTTTCATACTCCATATAATATTCATGACTAATTTTTCTAGGTCTATGAAGAATCTCATTGGTATTTCAATAGGAATTGCATTGAATCTATAGAATATTTTTGGCTAAATGAACATTTTGTTGATATTTATTCTGCCTATCCTTGAGTAAGGTAGATATTTCCATCTTCTAAGGTCTTCTTCAATTTCTTTCTTTAATGTTTTATAGTTTTCATTGTAGAGGTCTTTAACATCTTTGGTTAGGAATATTCCTAGATATTTTATTGGTTTTGAGATTATAGTGAATGGAATTGTTTTTGTTATTTCTTTCATTGTGGATTCATTGTTGGTATAAAGAAAAGCAACTGATTCATTTAGATTGATTTTGTATCCTGCAACTTTGCTGAATTGGTTAATTAGGTCCAGTAGTCTTCTGGTTGAATTCTTTGGGACTTCCAGATAAAGGATCATGTCATCTGCAAATAAGGATAGTTTTAATTCTTCTCTTCCTATTTGAATTCCTTTGATTTCCTTCTATTGTCTTATTGCTGTGGCAAGAATATCAAGGACTATGTTGAAAAGGAGTGGTGCTAGTGGGCATCCATGTCTTGTTCCTGATTTTAGGGGAAATTCTTGCAGTTTTTTCCCCATTCAAAATGATGTTGGCTTTGAGTTTATTGTATATTGCCTTATTGATGTTGACATACATTCCTTCTATTCCAATTATCTGCAGTGTTTTTTTTTTAACATAAATGGGTGTTGGATTTTGTTAAATGATTTTTCAGCATCTATTGATATGATCATGTGGTTTTTGTTTTCAGTTCTATTCATGTGGTGAATAATGTTTATTGATTTGCATATGTTGAACCAGCCTTGCTTTTCTGAAATTAAATCACCTTGGTCGTGGTGTACAACTCTCTTAATATGGTTTTGTATGCGTATAGCTAGTATTTTGTTTAGAATTTTTGCATTTATATTCATCAAGGAAATTGGTCTGTAATTTTTTTTGTGTGCTATCTTTATTTGGTTTGTGGCTTAATGTGATACTGGATTCATAGAAGGAATTTTGGAGAATTCCATCTATTTCATTTTCTCAGAACAAGTTGTGAAGTATTGGTATTAGTTATTCACTGAAGGTTTTGTAGAATTCAGCTGGAAATCCATCAGCCCTGGGCTTTTCTTAGATGGCAGAATTTTAATTACTGTTTCTATTTCTTTGCTTGCTGTTGGTTGGTTTAGGCTTGCTGTGTCCTCTTGGTTCAGTTTAGGTAGGTTATATGTGCTTAGAAATGTATCGATTTCTTCCATGTTTTCCATTCTATTGGAATATAAATTTTCAAAATATTTTCTGATAATCATTTGAATTTACCTACTGTGTGTGGTTATGTCTCCTTTTTTATTTCTAATTTTAATAATTTGAGTTGATTCTCTCTTTTGGTTAGGTTGGCCAGTGGTTTGTCAATCTTATTAATCTTTTCAAAAAAACAAATTTTTGTGTTGTTGATTCTTTGAATTGATTTTTTGTTCACTATTTCATTTATTTATGCTCTGATTTAATAAGTTCCTGCCTTCTGTTAGCTTTGGTATTAGACTGTTGCAGTCTTTTTAGGTCCTTGATGTGTCATTAGGTTGTTTACTTGGTGACACTCTATTCTTCCTATATGGGCACTCAATGCTATTCCTCTTAACACTGCCTTCAAAGGGTCCCATAGATTTTGGTAAGTTGATTCTCTATTTTCATTTATTTCCAAAAATTTCTTTATTTCTCTCCTAATTTTTCATCTTGCCCACTCATCGTTAAATAGTGTATCATTCAATCTCCATGTATTTAAATAGTTTATTTTGAGTTTCCTGTTGTTGATTTGTACTTTCATTCTTTTATGGTGTGAAAAGATGCAGGTAATTATATTACATCTTTTGAATTTATGGGTGCTTGCTTTGCGGCCCAGGATGTGATCTATTTTGGAGAAGGTTCCATGGGCTGCTGAGAAGAATATGTATTCTGCTGTTCCTAGTTGAAATATTCTGTATATGTCTATTAGGTCCATTTGGTTTATAGTTTTCTTTAAACCATTAGTTTCTGAAGTTATGAAGTGTCTTTACTCATTTTTTGCCTTGAAGATTGATCTAGTGATGTGAGAGGTGTGTTGAAGTCTCCCAATGTTATTGTATGCTCAGGAGGGTTTGTTTTACAAATGTGGCTGCACCCATATTTGGGACATAAACATTTACTATCATTATATCTTCTTGGTGAATTATTCCATTAATAAAAGGAAGTGCCCTGCCTTGTATCTTCTGATGTGTTTTAGCTTAAAGTCTGTTTTGTTGGGTATCAGCATTGCTACCCCTGTCTGTTTTTGGTCTCCATTAGCATGATATATTTTTTTTCCATCTTTTCACTTTCAGTCTGTGAATATCTTTTGCTATAAGGTGAGTTTCTTGCAAACAGCATATATTTGGATTATGTTTTTTAATCCACATTGCCAGTCTATGTCTTTTGATTGGTGAGTTAAGTTCTTTGATGTTCAGAGTTATTATTGAAATATGATTTTTGTTTTCCTTCCTTTTGTATTTTATCTTTTGTTTGGTATAATGGAATTTCTTATTTACTTAGATGTCCTTCTGATCAACTTCATTTCTTCTCTGGTTCTGAAAATTACTTATTTTTTCTTCTTTATGGTTTATTTCTTTAAATATTTTCTCTAGTGTTGACTTTGAATTCATGAATATTTTGAGATTCTGCTTATCTTGAAACACTTTTATTTCTCCATCAATTTTGAATAATAATTTTGCTGGATATAGCAGTTTTTGTTGGAGGTTGTTTTCTTCCAGGGTCTGGATCACAGCATACCAGTCTCTCCTGGCATTCATGACTTGGGTTGTTTAGTCTGGGGTGATTTTATTGTTTTGCCCCTATATGTCGCCTGTCCTTTTGTTCTCACTGCTTTTAAGATTCTTTCTTTGGCCTCTATGTTGGTGTAGGGAGGTCCTTCTTTGATCTTGTCTTAATAGTGTTCTGTATGTCTACTGAATGTGTAAGTTCAAGTCTCTTTCATGTTTGAAAAATTCTCTGAAATTATTTCTTTGAAGAGATTATTAATGCCCTTGGGTTGTACTTCTATCCCTTCTTCAATGCCTTTTATCTGTAAGTTAGGATGTTTTATATTTTCCCATATTTGTTGGATATTTAGGTTTTGTTCTGTACTGACTTCTGTATGCTGTTGACTGTGCTTTAAGTTTTGAATGAACTGTCTTCTAATAGTGATATTTTATTATCCATTTCATCTAATCTTCCAGAATTTCTTTTTATTGCTGTCTTCATTTCATTTATTGACTCTTTCATTTCATTCCAGACCTCTTTCTGATTCTTTCTTACTGTCTCCATTTCCTCTTTCATTTCCTGTACACATGCTTTGAGACCTTTCATCATATAGTAGATCAGGATTCATAATTCTCTTTGTTGCATTTCTTGTAGATCAGTATTCATGATTTCTAAAATTTCTTCACTGTTTCTAGCTCTTGTATTTTCAAGGTTCTCAGGCTTGTTTTTCTGATATAGTGGCATCTTTTGTGGGTATTATGTCTAATCCAATCATAGCAATATGAATTTAGAGGTGTCAGCAGGTAAGCAGTGCTTTGTCCAATGGTGAAGTTTGGGTAATGGGGGAGGAGCCGGGTTGATGGGTACAGGAGTTGGGTAAGGTAGAGGATATGATTAGGTTGAGTAAGAATTTAAGTATAATAAGGAAGTATCTGGTTGAGAATGAGAGAAGGATAGTAGGACTCTTGTTGTTAGTAGAGTATTTAAGTATGGAGATATGAAGTACTTTGAATATTACTCAAGAAGATACAGTAAAGGAAAAAAAAAGTTTTGAGAGAACAGAGTAGATAGGCTAGAGTGAGGAAGTTTGTAAAAGGAATGGGGGGGAAGGAGTAAACAAACATGAATAAAGTAAAAAAAAATGATACAAATTCTAACAATTATACATCAAAACCAAAAAAAAAAAAAAAAACAACCAAAAGAAAAAGAAAGAATAAGAGAGAAAAAAATGAAGCACAAAAATAAAATAAAAAGAACTAGTGACAGTGTGAGACAACAAAGAAAAACAAACAAACAAAAACCCAAATAAAAGAAAGAAAGAAAAGCAACAGTCCTACTAATTTATGAGTTTAGGGTTGGGCCTGTATAATATCTGTATGAGTGGTTACTGTGGTAGATTTTGGCGTATATTCCAATGTCTCTTATTTGTTCTGTACCCTATTGTCAGCTATTGAACTCACTCTCTGGTTGTTTTTGCTCCTCTCTCGCCTCTGACAGCTTTGTGTTTAGGTGTCAGGGCATTGGGTGTCACTGTTAATGAGTTCCATGTAAGTTCAGGATTTGGTGTTTTTATAGCCTCTTGTATGGACCCTTGGCCTCTGCATTCTCCACCCTGGGCTCAGGCCTGTGCTTCCCTACCTGCACTGTGCCTGTACTTCCCTACCCACGGGGACAGAGGGCATCCAGGCATCCAGTGTAGTCTTGGGGCTACCCCCCTGTGACCCTGTTCAGATACCGTGCCTCGAGCACCTTTTCTGTGTCTCTGGAGGTTCTAACTGGACTAGCCCGCCAGACCCCACAGCTTCTCTGGGCAGTCTTCCACCAAGTACCGAGTAACGCAAGCGCTTATCTGGCTGCTCTGCTCTAGTTCTCTGGAGGGCTCACTCTGTTGCTGTGGGTGCTGTCTCTTGTGAGTGCACAGGCTTTTGAGTCCCAGAAGAGTGATGCTAGGCGCCTCTCACCACTTAAGATATTGAAGCTCTGTGGCTACTATCATGCTCTTCAGTTATTTTTCTGGATTTCTTGAGGCTGCTGCACTGGTGTTGGTTGGCCAGAGCTGGGACTTGCAGTTTGGGCCGGAGGCCTGTGAAGCTGCTGGCGGCCAGGCCGCATCGGCAGCAGGTCCATCCCGTGCTTGGGCTTTTTGCAGTGGATCTCAGAGTTCAGAGTACTGGATTCCTCCTGCTGTGGTTCCTGTTCTGTTTTGGTTCATGAGCTGTATTTATTTTGTTTGTCGAGATGCTGCCTTCTTGGTAGTTGAACTTTATTTGTTTCAGCTACCGAGATGGGCTGCATCCCACAGTCACCATTTTGAATCTCCCCTGGGACTATTATTTTAAAACTAAAAAAAATAACGTTGAGATATCAAAAGTCTTGGCACTGATGTATATATCACATCAGAGTTAATTTTTAGATAATACACTTATAGATTATATCCAGGATTGCACTGGGAGTCACAAATGCTCTGATGACAATATGATCCCATAATTAACAATTTATGGTTGGTGTCTTGGTTCTGTTTTATACACAATGCATTGCCAAACTGTTCTGCTTTAAGACCTATTTAAGTTTAGTCACACTAACACCTTAGCTGTATATTTTTTTCCTATGGTAAGTGATATAATACTTTTCACTCTGATGCTATTATTTTTTTCTGAAGTGTTTTATAAGTAATTATCATTCCCATTAAAGAAGTAATGTTCATAAGTGCTAGGCAGTTCAGTTTTGTCTGTATAGGAGAGATCCCTTTACTTCCCCTTTAGTTATTGATTGTGTGGGCCCTTTGGAGAAAAACATACAAGTTTTATTCAATGTGCATGTAAATTGAGATATTTACAGGACAGTCAATTCTGAACAAATGACCAAAGAGTGATGCAGGTATGCCTTTTAGACAAGGAACAATGAGTTGTGTAGAAATAACAGGATAAATGGGCCTCTGGACGAGGATAGTAAATTCTAGGCATGTGACTGAGAAACACACCAGAGAGGCTGTGGTAGAAGGCAATAGAAGATAAGGGTGGCTTCAAGTAGTTTACTTATTCAGGTTCCTGCAGCCCCAGTTGCCAGTCTCTGGAGATCAAGGCTCTTTTCCTGCATTGGTGGAAGGATGTTCCTCCCCAAAGAGTCTTTATGGTTTTCTGCATGTAGGTCCTTCACAAAGAGCCCTTTTCTTGCAATATTTTACTTGCCAAGAAATTGATAGCCAACCAGGCAGAAATACATTTTAACCTCTATAAATTTCCTGATAGTTCCAATAAATCACATCTTGTCTATACAAGTAATAAAAGCCCTACAGGGGCTTTCATATATGATATTCCTTTTGGTTCCTTATCCTTCACCAAGAATATAATTATGGATTGAGTTGTTTACTCACCAAAAAGATATGTTAAAGTCCTAACCCATAGTACTGCAGAATGCTATCATCATCATCATCATCATCATCATCATCATCATCATTATCATTATTATTTTTATTATTTGTGGTACTTGGGGTGGAACCCTGGGGCTTTTCTACCTCCGGGATAGACTCTCCAACTTACTTTATACTTTATTTGGAAACAGGGTCTCACTAAGTTGCTGAGAGCCTCACTAAGTAACTGTGGCTGGCTTCGAACCTGTGCGATCCTCCTGTCTCAGCCTCCCAAATACTGGGATTACAAGTGTGTGCCACAACGCTCGGCCAGAATGCTACCTTATTTGGACATAGGATCTTTGAAGATTTTACCAGGTTGAGATGAGAGTCCTACTGTAATAGAATCTATATCCTTATAAAGAGTGGAAATCTGAATATATATATAAGCCTACAGGGAAGATGTGAAGACATATCAGGAGGAGAGAGCCTTGTGACTGCAGCAATGCTCTACAAGCCAAGGAAAACAGGATTTCTGGCAAATGCCAGAAGCTGAAGAAAGGCAAGGGAAGGTCCTCTCCTAGGCTGGCAGAATGACTATGACCTTGCCAGCACCTTGATTTTGGACTTCTACCTCTAAAACTGTAAAGCAATAAATTTCTGTTGCTTTAAGCCACTAGGTTTTTGGCACACATGTTCCTTGACATAAAATTATGGGCTTACGTTCTCATAATGCTATTGTAAATTCAAAATATTTGGTAAATCACAAATGCACCTAATAATCCAGGCATGGTGATTTGTAATCCCAGTACTTGGGAGGCAGAGATAGGAGACTCAAAAGTTTAAAACCAGCCTTAGCAACATCCTAAGGCTCTCAGCAACTTGGTGAGCCCTTGTTTCCAAATAAAAAATAAAATGAAGACTCAAAAGTTTAAAACCAGCCTTAGCAACATCCTAAGGCTCTCAGCAACTTGGTGAGCCCTTGTTTCCAAATAAAAAATAAAATGGACTGGGGATGTAGTTTAGAAGTAGAATGCCCCTGGGTTTAATCCCTAGTCCCCACCCCCAACTCAAAGTATCTAATACATCTCTCTTATGAAACATAGCTTTGCTTGTTTTGTCCTGTCTTATCTTAAATGTACTTTGAATACTAACATTAGCCCTATGGTTGGGCAAAATTATCAGAGAGTCTATTTATGATAAAGTTCTTAATAACTCATGTAATTTATTGAATATTGCACTGAAAGTGAAAAACAGAATAATTGTGTTGATACTCACCATTAACATACAGTTAATTCACATTAAAGTATGTTTCTACTGAATGCATATGACTTTTATGCCATCATAAAGTCAAAAAATCATGAAGTCAAACCATGTAAGTTGTAGACTCTATAATTTGTTACAGTGCCTTTAGGAAATTAACACAGGTAGCACAGATGTTTCCTTTTTTGGTTACTTTTCCTTAAATCTAATTAGAAACTGAGGAGGCAACAATTAACCATTCCTCTTTTTACTTTTGTGGTATTGGGGATTGAATCTAGGAGGATTATGTCTCTGAGCTATATTCCAAGCCTTCGTAAAAAAATTTCAAACCAGGGTCTCACTAAGTTGCCTAGGCTTTAGTCTCCTGAGTAATTGAGATCGCAGGTGTGCATCACATTGCCCAAACAATTCCTTTTATTTTTCTTTAAAAATCATATGCTATGGGTTTAAAGACTAAATACTTAACTTCTAGGATAAGGTGAATTAATAAAATTTATTTATTATTTGTTTATTTATTTTTTCTTTGCAGGTTTGGGGATGGAACCCAGGGACATTTGACCTCTGAGCTACACTTTCTGCCCTATTTTTTACTCTTTATTTTGAAACAGGGTCTCACTAAGTTGTGGAGGGGCTCACTAAGTAGCTGAGGCTGTCCTGCAAACCGTGATCCCTTCGTCTCAGCCTCCCGGATGCTGGGATTACAAATGTGCGCTACCACGACTGGCTATAAAAATATTTTTGATGAGTGAAAAGTGGGCTAAAGAGTGACTTACTAATATCATCACAAGGGTCTTGGGATTTTTTTCTGTCATTTCATATCTTCTTGCTTATACTTTTCAAGGGCTTTCTTTGCTGATATCTGTTATTTAAAACATCCAGTGCTGTCTTCTAACATAGTCTGTTTTTCTGTACTAGGAGACAAATGCACCTGTAAATTAAAATGTCTCACTCCTTAAGTGCTCACAGCCACAGAACTACACAGTGATTAATTTAGTGGGGAATTAACATCTTGGGGAGTTCAACGGCTTTATTTCTCAGAGGAGGAAACTGAGGGCAGGAGAGGTTAAGTAGCAACCGAGTCTTCTGATGCACAGTTTGGAGATTGTACTTTTAATAACTTCCTTCCTGTATCACGGCACTAAAGATTTAAACACGTTTTATTTTTTATTTTTTTATTTTTAATTTTTTTTAAATTTATTTATTTTTTAAATTGGTGCATTGTAGTCATATATCAATCACATTGGAGTACAAGACTTGAGAGGATATACAAGCACACATCATCCAATTAGCCCTCCTCCAGCCCCCATCCCATTCCCTCCCCCTCCCTCCATCCCACACTTCTTTGGTGATTTACTTTGATACATTTGTTTATGTACCTCCTGCGTTTTAAAGAGGCTCTGTCCTCCAGTAATACATACCCTCTGATTGGTCACATTAGTTGCTTCACTATAGGGCCCTTTCTATAGCTCAACCTCTTCCTGTTGCCCTTTTCCTCCTAGTTATTGCTGATTAAGAAAAGCGTCTGATTTATATTTTCTGCGATATTTCTCTGTGCATGCTGCGTTGCAAGTACCAATCCCACTCTTGATGGTCCCAGTAGTGGTCTGGCTACTCAGTGGACTGATCCAGACCTCGCTGGCTCAAGCAGCGGCCTTGCCTCATGGGAGGCCCCAGTTCTGGTCTCGCTGGCCCCTGCACCGGTCTAACCCCTAAGCTGGCTTTGGTCCCGGCCTTGGAGGCCGCAGGAGTGAACTTGCCTCACGCCAGGCTCCGATGCTGGCCATTGGCCCCTGCACCGGTCTAACCCCTTGGCAGGATTCCAATCCCGGCCTCGGAGGCCCCAGCACCGGCCTAGCCTCATGGCAGGCTCCAATGCCAGCCTCGTTGGCCCCAGCACCAGCCTAACCCCTCGGCAGGCTCCGATCCCGGCCTCGGAGGCCCCAGCACCGGCCTAACCCCTCGGCAGGCTCTTATCCTGGCCTCGGAGGCCCCAGTACCGGCCTAGCCTCACGGCAGGCTCCGATGCCGGCCTCGCTGGCCCCAGCACCGGCCTAACCCCTCGGCAGGCTCTTATCCTGGCCTCGAGGCCCCAGTACCGGCTTTGCCTCACGGCAGGCTCCTATGCCGGCCTCACTGGCCCCAGCAGTGGCCTAACCCCTCGGCAGGCTCCGATCCCGGCCTCGGAGGCCCAGGCACTGGTCATACCTCACGGCAGGCTCCGATGCCATCCTCGCTGGCCCCAGCACCGGCCTAACCCCTTGGCAGGCTCTTATCCTGGCCTCAGAGGCCCCAGTACTGGCCTTGCCTCAAAGCAGGCTCCGATGCCGGCCTCACTGGCCCCAGCACCGGCCTAACTCCTTGGCAGGCTCCGATCCCGGATTTGGAGGCCCCAGCACTGGTCATGTATCAAGGCAGGCTCCAATGCCGGCCTTGCTGGCCCCAGCACTGGCCTAACCCCTCGGCAGGCTCTTATCTTGGCCTCAGAGGCCCCAGTACCGGCCTTGCCTCACGGCAGGCTCCGATGCCGGCCTCGCTGGCCCCAGCACCGGCCTAACCCCTCGGCAGGCTCTTATCCTGGCCTCGGAGGCCCCAGTACCAGCCTTGCCTCAAGGCAGGCTCCGATGCCGGCCTCGCTGGCCCCAGCACCAGCCTAACCCCTCGGCAGGCTCTTATCCTGGCCTCGAGGCCCCAGTACCGGCCTTGCCTCAAGGCAGGCTCCGATGCCGGCCTCATTGGCCCCAGCACCGGCCTAACCCCTCGGCAGGCTCCGATCCTGGCCTCGGAGGCCCCAGCACCGGCCTAACCCCTCGGCAGGCTCTTATCCTGGCCTCGGAGGCCCCAGTACCGGCCTAGCCTCACGGCAGGCTCCGATGCCGGCCTCGCTGGCTCCAGCACCGGCCTAACCCCTCAGCAGGCTCTTATCCTGGCCTCGAGGCCCCAGTACCGGCTTTGCCTCTTGGCAGGCTCCTATGCCGGCCTCACTGGCCCCAGCAGCGGCCTAACCCCTCGGCAGGCTCCGATCCCGGCCTCGGAGGCCCCAGCACTGGTCATGCCTCACGGCAGGCTCCGATGCCATCCTCGCTGGCCCCAGCACTGGCCTAACCCCTCGGCAGGCTCTTATCCTGGCCTCAGAGGCCCCAGTACCAGCCTTGCCTCAAGGCAGGCTCCGATGCCGGCCTCACTGGCCCCAGCACCGGCCTAACCCCTTGGCAGGCTCCGATCCCAGATTTGGAGGCCCCAGCACTGGTCATGCCTCACGGCAGGCTCCGATGCCGGCCTCGCTGGCCCCAGCACTGGCCTAACCCCTCGGCAGGCTCTTATCCTGGCCTCGGAGGCCCCAGTACTGGCCTTGCCTCACGGCAGGCTCCGATGCCGGCCTCGCTGGCCCCAGCACCGGCCTAACCCCTCGGCAGGCTCTTATTCTGGCCTCGGAGGCCCCAGTACCAGCCTTGCCTCAAGGCAGGCTCCTATGCCGGCCTCGCTGGCCCCAGCACCGGCCTAACCCCTCAGCAGGCTCTTATCCTGGCCTCGAGGCCCCAGTACCGGCCTTGCCTCAAGGCAGGCTCCGATGCCGGCCTCGCTGGCCCCAGCACCGGCCTAACCCCTCGGCAGGCTCTTATCCTGGCCTCGAGGCCCCAGTACCGGCCTTGCCTCAAGGCAGGCTCCGATGCCGGCCTCACTGGCCCCAGCACCGGCCTTGCCTCAAGGCAGGCTCCGATGCCGGCCTCGCTGGCCCCAGCACCGGCCTAACCCCTCGGCAGGCTCTTATCCTGGCCTCGAGGCCCCAGTAACGGCCTTGCCTCAAGGCAGGCTCCGATGCCGGCCTCGCTGGCCCCAGCACCGGCCTAACCCCTCGGCAGGCTCTTATCCTGGCCTCAGAGGCCCCAGTACCGGCCTTGCCTCAAGGCAGGCTCCGATGCCGGCCTCACTGGCCCCAGCACCGGCCTTGCCTCAAGGCAGGCTCCGATGCCGGCCTCGCTGGCCCCGGCACCGGCCTTGCCTCACGGCAGGCTCCGATGCTGGCCTCGCTGGCCCCAGCACCGGCCTAACCCCTCGGCAGGCTCTTATCCTGGCCTCGGAGGCCCCAGTACCGGCCTTGCCTCATGGCAGGCTCTGATGCCAGCCTCGCTGGCCCCAGCACCGGCCTAACCCCTCAGCAGGCTCTGGTCCCGTCCTCGGGGGCCCCAACACTGGCCTTGCCTCACGGCAGGCTCCGATTCCGGCCTCGCTGACCCCAGCACTGGCCTAACCCCTCAGCAAGTTCCGGACCCGACCTCGGAGGCCCTAGCACAAGCCTTGCCTCATGGCAGGCTCCAATGCCAGCCTCACTGGCCCCAGCATCGTTCTAACCCCTCTGCAGGTTCCAATCCCGGCCACGGAGGCCTCAGTAGTGGCCTTGCCTCACAGCAAGCTCCGATGTCGGCCACTGGCCCCGGCGCCCGCCTAACCCCTCAGCAGGTTCCGATCACTGTCTCTGTGGTTATTATTTCAAGGGTTCCAGTTGTAATGTATCAGATCTCTGCCTCCCCCAAATAATGGCCACTGGCATTGCCACTGCCTCCAACGTTTCAAATCCTTCCCAGGCTCTTTTTCCACTCTGAATGTTGTCCAGTGTTCCTAAGCATGCGTGATGGTAGCATTCGACATTTGGTGTAATTTCTCCAAAAAAATAAAGTTGGTAAGATCCGGTTTCTGCTTCTCCTGAATACAAGTCTCCACCACCATCGCGGAGAACTCTTTCAACACCGCATTTCTCCTTGGTCTCCGCTAAACTCTCTCCTTATATGTGATGTCTGAGATTCTTAACAATATAGAGAAATAGCAGTCCTCTTTCACGGCGAATTTTTCCATAAGTTCCAGTGCATTTAGATAAGTTTTGTCTGCATCTCCAGTGTCCTGGCATCCATAACGGCTTTCTTACCTCCTCTCCGATATTTTTCTTTATCTTTTTCTGTTCTGGGCCCGGTTTCTCCAGGGGTCTGGTGTGCTACTTGCAGTTCGGCCCGGGGCCCAGAGTCCCGCACGTGACCCGGGCCCCAGCTGGTGTGCCCTGCGCTCGACCCCCGCCCAGAACCCAGCGTCTTACTGGGCCTGGTTTCTCCAGGGGCCTGGCGTGCTATGCGCAGTTCGGCCGGGGCCCAGAGTCCCGCGACCCGGGCCCCATCTGGCGTGCCCCGCCCGCGACCCCCGCCCAGAACCCAGCGTCTTAGTGGGCCTGGTTTCTCCAGGGGCCTGGCGTGCTAAGCCCAGTTCGGCCTGGGGCCCAGAGTCCCGCGACCCGGGCCCCATCTGGCGTGCCCCGCCCGCGACCCCCACCCAGAACCCAGCGTCTTAGTGGGCCTGGTTTCTCCAGGGGCCTGGTGTGCTACGCGCAGTTCGGCCGGGGCCTAAACACGTTTTAAATCACATCTCAAAGATCAGATTTTCTAGATCTCTTTTATAACCTCTTCAAAGCTTTGTAGCAGAGTGGCCTTTTAAAGAGCAAGCAATAAATGGTTGGGAGAATGCTTATTTGCCAGTTATCTTGAAGTTGCAAACACATTTGCTATTAATACTTGTATAGAATGTGGTTTGCATGGCGCATCTCTCCTCATTACCAGGATTACAGCATGGAGCCAGTGCCTGTGAAGTCTACACTTCCAGAGGCAGAAGCCTCCCTTACATGGATGGGTGGTTAAGGCGGAAGGGTCTTTCTAAATCAGGCATCGAGCAGAGGTTAGTCTTGAGTTTCAGAAGCACACGGACAGTTTTACTACTTCCTCATATTCTACTGACTTTGGAAGTTCAGGGCACGGAGGTCATGAGAAAGGTCAAAAATCTAAAATAAAAGACTCTAAGAAAAATGAGCAAGGTTTTCAAAAGATAAAACACAATAATATGACATTTTTAATAAATGACTTTGAGGTTATTAGTCATTTCAAAATTTGAAGATTATCTGTGGTAGTTAAGAGTTTAACAAAATCTACATAGCTGTAGTTACTTAGCAATCTCTCTTTATCTTAAAAAACATTAAATTTATGACTAGGGAGATGTTGGTCAAAGGGTACAGAGGTTAAACAGAAGAAGCAAATTTTTGAGATTTATTATACAACATAGTTAATAAAAATTAATAATAATAATGCAATGTAAAAAATTGCCAAGAGAGTTATTTTAATGCACATAACGTACACACACACATATACAAACACGCACATACAAACACACACACAGAGAGAATGTGAGGCAATGAATATGCTAATTATCTTGATTTAATCATCCATAAGGATTATATACCAAAATATAAAAATCACATTATATCCCATAAAATATAGAATTATTTTACTTGTTTATTAAAAGCAAATATTATTTTCTGCCAGAAAGTCATGCTAATCACTTTACAGATGCTGCTTTTCTTAATGCAACAGCTATAATAAATTAAAATTACTATCTTCATTTTATAGTAGTGAAAATAACATTTAGAGAGTTAAAATAACTTGCCTGGGGTTACACTGTTAGCAAATGATTGGGCTAAGATACAGACTTGATCTGTCTAACTCCAATGAGTTTTCCCATTCATTATACAACCACGGAGTTGATAGCCTCCCTGACTAAGCATCTCTCTGCCTCCCTGCTGTTCCCTGACATATGGGCCCTCCTGCTGGTGAAGCATGTGAGTCACCTTCTTCATCTGGGGTCAGCTGTCAACATAATCCTTTTTTCCTGCGGGCCCAAGAGATGTGATCTGCTTCCTTTTGTCTTTCCAGCTGTCACCACCAATTCTCCTTCCTGTGGTTCATCTGCTAGAGTTCTGGCCTCTTCTTTCTCCCCTAGTGTTATTTCTGATAAAACAAGCAGCAATTAAAACATTTTAATTTTTAATGATGATTTCACTAGCAGTTTTAAGTTATAATAATTTTAACAATTGCTACTGTGCTTCACTAGTATGAGCTTATTTTTATTATTAATTTTACTATTTGTAATCAATTTTGCATATGGTCTTAGATATATATGGCAGTGAGAAAAATTTTAGTTTGATTCATAATTAAAATTTCTTAAACCGTGCTATTTCTGTAGGCTTGCAACTGCCCTGATTTATCTTCCTAGACCTTGTGATTGAAAAAGAATAAAAGCTATTATTGAAGACTACATGTATCAAAATTTACATTTCAGCATTTATAAACATATCAAAGTCAATCAGTTAGCCAAACATGAGAAGGAGGGAGGAGGAGAGATTGGGGTGGGAATTGGGGAAGGGCTAAATGAATGATGTGTGCATGTATGCCTCTCTACCATCTTGTACCCCATTAAGATGTATGACCACAATGCACTAATAAAAAATTAAAAAGGAAAATAAAAGTTAAAAAGGAAAAAATACATTTTGAAAATTATACTAAAGAAGAGAGACTTAACTATAACGCATTTCAGAAAAAGGTCTCTTAATATCAGCTATTCTTGTCTTTAGTGAGTCTGGCTAATATTTATTGACTTCTTAATGTTCTCAGTGCTTAACACATAAAAATTCATGGTGATTATCCACATTTATTTACGGATAAGCTGAAGCACAGAATCTATCCAAGGATTCCATCAAGTAAAGAACCTAAGGCTCAAACTGACGTCTAGAGAAACACATATGTTATTGAATTTGGTTATAGACCTTAAAAATTATAATTGCTATTTGTGTTTTGGATTCCTTGATAAATAGTCAAACTGCTAGTGAAATACAAATCTTTGTAGATAACATTTATGATAAGTCTTGTTACATTCTAGGTTTCACAGTTCTTATAAACTTTATCAGGTAAAATCTATTTTGCTGCAATTTAGTGTGTTTTCTATTTATCAAACCCTTAAAGACATTAAGCATCCTAAATGAATTAATTATTTCCACAAATTTATTTTTCCTGTCCCTTCTTCTTCCCCCTCCCCCTCCCCTTCCCCCTCCTCCTTCTCTTCTTCTTCTTCTTCTTCTTCTTCTTCTTCTTCTTCTTCTTCTTCTTCTTCTTCTCCTCCTCCTCCTCCTCCTCCTCCTCCTCCTCCTCCTCCTCCTCCTCCTCCTCCTCCTCCTTCTTCTTCTTCTTCTTCTTCTTGTTCTTCTTCTTCTTCTTCTTCCCCTCCCACAGAAACCTCCTCCTACCGAATACTGGCACTGATTTTAGAACTCATTATTTGTATTTAATAGACAATTTTATATAAACATGCTTAGTAAACTGTTCATCGTTTTTATAAAATGGCTCACGAGGAATTAAAATGAAGATCACTTATCCAATAATGAGGTGTTAATTTATAGTAGAAACATTTCATATTGCATAAAATGTTGTTATACTAAGGGCCATGAGCTTTCTTAAAAAACAGCCTGTCTGGTATGGTGGCGCACCCTTGTAATCCCAGTGCTTGGGAGGCGGAGACAGGAAGATCGCACAGGTTTGAAGCCAGCCTCAGCTACTTAGTGAGGCTCTCAGCAACTTAGTGAGACCCTGTTTCCAAATAGAGTATAAAAAAGGTCTTGGAGTATAGCCCAGAGGTAGAAAGACAGGGGAAATTGTAATTTCAAGGACAATCTCAGCAATTTACTGAGAGACAATTTCAAAATTAAAAAAAAAATTTAAAAAGTTGGGGGTGTAGATTGGAGTTAGATATCCCTGGGTTCAATCTCCAGTACAAAAAAAAAAAAAAAAAAAAAAAAAAAAACCAACAACAACCAAACAAACTTCTGCAACTTAAGATACACTACTGAAATTGGTCTAACCAGTTTATCTTCTATTCATTAAAATCTTTAGATAAGCCAGGCAAGGTGACATGCTTGTAATCCCAGCACTTGGGAGGCAGAGACAGGAGGATCACACAGGTTCGAAGCCAGCCGCGCGTGTTGGCTTAGGAGACCCTGTTTCCAAATAAAAATGTAAAAATAGGTCTGGGAGTGTAGTCTGGAGATAGAAGGGCTTCCAGGAACCCCAGTACCACACACACAAAAAAAATTACAATGCTCTAAAAATAGTATATAATAAGCAAATAAGCAACATTTTAGAGGTCATTAATAACAACCAAAAATCAATGATGCTACTGAATTCTAAGACCATTTATTTTTAAGGAAAATAGTAGTTTATCAATCTCTGTTCCTAGATGAGATTACTGTCTTCTTATATCTATAATCAGTTCAGGTTCAAAAAGCTGATTTTCAAACATGAAGAAACTGGAAGAGCTTTGTCTGTGGCATTTTTAAAACACTCAAAGTCAAAATATGGATTATCCCCATAATATATATTATTCTGAGATGTGCTGACCAATATAGCTTGAAGATAATACTAATTACATCCAAGATAATTCTGTACTGGAGAGTAAAAGAACAGAAGGACCAGGCTAAGGAAAGTAAGGATTGTTGTCTCTACAGAACTCCTATGATGAATGCTTGGGACTGGAGTGCAATATGCACTTGAGGAATCCTGGTGAGGGCTTGAGGGGTCCAAGCCAAATCAGAATAGACATTATCCCTTCACTACACTGGTTAAGTACAAGATTGTTCCTTAGGCATAAAAGATTAAAACTTAATTTGAAAGCCATTGAGATGTGTTGTACATAAATAAATACAGGTCTTTGTATTAGTCGTAGTTCAATGAGGCAAGCAGAAGCGTTAAGATATACACTTGCAACAATCAGAAATTTGTTACAGGGATTTGATTTTGTGTAATTATGGGAGCTGGTAAAGGAGTCTCTGTAAAGATTTCACTCTGTGTCTGACATAGGAGTTTAAAGTCCACAGGGCAGTCAGTTGGGAAGGGATGATGGTTGGATATGTGGAGGAGAGCAAGAAGCTGCAACTCACACGCCTGGGTTGGAGCCCCTGAGGTCAGACTGAAACCCATAGCCTGTCTCAGACATTGCAGGCAGGCACGGTGTCCTGCAGAAGCTGTGAGCCTCGCTAATTGATCCCGATCCAGGAGTCGGAATTGGAAGAGTTGAAGAAGGATCCTGGGGTCGGTAGAGCGGGCCTGGCTGTTGCTCCACACTAAGCAGGTAAGAAAGCAGGTAAATGAAATGTGTGAGCTACAAAAATGGCACCTGCTTCAAGTCCACTTTCCAAATCTCATGCAAAAATCTCTCTTGATTCTCACG
Organism: Muscardinus avellanarius; assembly: GCF_963383645.1. Taxonomy (NCBI): domain Eukaryota; kingdom Metazoa; phylum Chordata; class Mammalia; order Rodentia; family Gliridae; genus Muscardinus; species Muscardinus avellanarius. Next base: position 63,020,045 of record NC_137791.1, on the reverse strand, counting down.
CTAATAAAAAACACCGAGAAAAAGGAATGCTGAGAAATATCATAATTGTTAGCCAAGAATATGCACAGCAAAGTTGCCAGTCTCATTATGGAATGATGTTTTAGTTATACTTGACAATGTTGTGAACTTAATAAAAACATTTGTTGAAACAACCCTACATGGAGAGATACTTAAACAGAGTAGATTATGACTATTTTAGTTACGATTCTGGCATCTAGAGTGGGCAAAAATAGAGAAACATCACTTTTTCAAGAATTTTACTTTAGTAAAGAAAAGCCTAGGCAACCTAACTTTCATAGCCACATAGATGTGGCTTCTACCTCTTTGGGGTCAAAATTGCACAATTAGGTTCATATTTCTTTATAGGTATGCAAAAATTAACTAGGGAGGATTGAAAAAATGATTAGATGAAATTCTTAAGTATTTATTGTGTACCCATGAGGTTAAGAAGCTCTTCTAAGCATGGAAGTATTAATTATATAACCAGATCTAAATAAATCCAAACTAAATCATTGGAAAGAAAGAAGAGAAAGGGGGAAGGGAAGAAGGAGACAGGCTTACGTAGTCCCTGAATCATTCGATGACTAGTCTTGGACTAGAATTTAGTCAGTTCCTTAAGAAATCATATAAATATACATGTGTATTTTACATATCTATACTTCATAATACATGATTATAAAATTATTAGAAGCAGCCAATATCATGCTCATTACAAGGTATGTAAAAGTAATATTTGTGAGAGAAAAATTAGTGATTTGTTATAAAAATACATTGTCCAAAAATATTTTAATGGAATCATAGGGTCTTCATAAAGATTTATTTCTGGTGTCTAGTCTTTCTTTGTTGACTCATTAAATGTAAACTATTTTAGAAGTCGAGAATGGCAGAGTTAGCCCATGGATAGAATTCAAGCAATCCACAAACTTAGAAAGAAAACGGTGACAACCCCCCACACTAACTTCTAACTGTAATCTAGAAGTTTCTCCAAATATGAGTGTAGACAACAAACCACATGATACACACTTTCATATCATACTACTATTGTTGCAGATATCTCAAAATATGTTTACATTGTCAACTAGTCCAAAATTACAGTAGCTGTGAGAATAATCACTAGATTTTTTTCTTATGTTTTAAGCGCATATATTATTCTAACACATATTTGTCATTTTAAAGCTGTCAATAACTGTATTTCAATATAGTCTCTTTTTAAATTCTCATATTTTATTTTATGCATCTAAAATAATTGGTTGATAGGTTGATAAATAATGCTTTGGACACAAAGGATAGGAAACCTTGCCTTTTGCAAGGACAAAATGTCTCCCTTCGTTGTAGTACTTTTTTTTTTATTACTATTCTAGAGATACTAATGAAAAATAGAGGTCCTTACAGGCATAGACACAAGGTGGCAGCACATTGTTGTTTAATCTCCCAAAATCTAACTCCCTCAATTCTGGCCATATTTGGATCCACGACTAAACAGGAAGATAATTAGAATGAAATACACTTTCAGGAAATAGATTTGATACTTCTCAACCTTCTGGTTCATAATGTGCTTGTTTTCTATGCAACATATAACACACAAACATTTCTCATTGTGATAAGAAAAAAAGTTTCTCAGCTCAAGAGGCACACGGAAGGAAATTAAATTAGTTTTTAGAGCTTTCTATAAATAGAAAGGTTTTCTATGTCACCCCAAAACAAAATAACTCAAAAACCCTTATGAAGAAAAATGTTCTTTTATTGTAAACAACATGATCTCATTTAAATAATTTGGACTCTATACCCAAATTATTATTTATAAATTGTATACAACTTGTTTCCCAAACATATACCACTTATAATCACATGCTCTGTAATGATAACTTGTAATTTTTTTAATTAAAAAAAGAGAGGAAGAGAGTTGACAAGGTGATCTTTGGGGTAGTAAGTTGCTGATTATCTCTAATTCCTCATTCTTCACATAAACAGGTGTTGCTTTGACCAGTAAAATGTGGAGGAAGTGACAATGTGCCACATTTGAGCCTGGAACTAAGACACCCTGCCTGTTTCCTTTTGCTGTTTGCTTTCAGAACTGGGCACTGGGCTTCTCTGTGTTTACACCTTGTGAGAGAACATGCCTGAGTTAGCCTTTTGGAAGGATGTGAATGCTGGGGGCGGAGGGCAGAACTGGGATCTCCCAGTCAGACAAATCCTAAAAAGATGAGCCAGTCTATTCCCAGACACATGAGAGAGGCTGGCTGAGGACAGGAGAACCGCCAGTTCTAAATCTCTGGCCTGCAGCCCATTGTGGATGAGAAAAGGAGCTTCTGGGGTGGGATCTAATCCAGGGTTATCCATAGAATAGGAAATGGTTGCCGGGCGGTGGCGCATGCTTGTAATCCCCGCGCTTTGGAGGCAGAGACAGGAGGATCATGCTGGTTTGAAGCCAGCCTCGCTGGCTTAAGAGATCCTGTTTCCAAATAAAAATATAAAATAGGTCTGGGAGTGTAGCCCGGAGGTAGAAGGGCTTCCAGGAACCCCAGTACCACACACACACACACACACACACACACACACACAAAGGAAATGGTTACAAACTGTTTTTCTTTCTAACTATATACAATCTCTCTCTGTCTCTCTGTCTCTGTCTCTGTCTCTCTCCATATATATGTGTGTATGTATATATAATAGTCAATATACATATATTTTGATGGAGATTGAGCCTGTATTGATTGCTAATAAGGGTGATGCTAATTTCTAATAAGAACAAGTTTTCATACTTAGAACAGTGAAATCTTTTCTCTGTCTCTAAACTGTTAGCTAAAAGTTGGCTTATTAGCCAGCAAAAACACTGAATGTTAAAACACAGACACCTACAGTTGCAAAAAGAATTATATAGACTCTCACAACAGTTTAAAGTTAAAAGTAAATGAAAAAGCAAGCTATATTAACCCAATATTAATTGGTAATAACACAAAATAGTTAATAGCCCAAACCTCTATACATTAAAAGACTGTATTTCTGTTTCTTTCTTTTCTTTATTATAAAACAAGTTTTCAACATAATGAGTAACTTCTAGCACATAAAGATAAAGAGAAGCTGAGAACCCACCAAGGACAATGCATGCTTTAACCTTAAGAGTAAAAATAAAACCAAAGACAAAGCAGGCTTCTACCATGCAGTCTCTGACCTTGTTAACCAAATAATACATTTTGATCAGTTATATCAGCCCTGTGTGTCCTTGTGAGGATGAACAAAGAAGGCTAACAGAAAAGGCTTACTCAGCAGAGATAACCGGCAGGCCTGCACCCACTTTTGGTGCGAAAAGAGAATGACTGGCTAAGCAGGATGGGGAAAAGAAAATTATAAATTCTTATATAAAATATTATGTGTTCAGAGACCTCAGTGTCTTACTTCCAAGACATTCCACTGCATCCCTCTGACACAGTGCTTTAATTGTTCTGTCCCTTCTTTCTACCTTTGTAATAATCAAACTTTGCTTAAGCTTGCAGCAGCGTAGTTCTGGCTATTTTTTTCTAAAGTAGCTAAGAACAAAAACTCATGATGACATCTCAACTGTTACATATTTTATATACACATACATACATATACTTATATCAGAGAGTCAGGAATTCAGAGAGAGCACAGTTGACAAGTTTCATCTTTGCTCTACAAGGCCAGGGGGCCTTAGCTGGAAGACCCAAAGGGCTGGAATTATCCCAGGCCTGACTTGATCTGGACGGACCACTCCCAAGGTGACTGTCACGTGAGTGAGAAGTTGGCTGCTCGTGTGCCCTCATGACGTATCAGAGGGCTCTCACAAGAGTGAACCATCCAAGGATCTAAGGTAGAAGCTGCAATTATTTCTAAGACCTCTCCTCAGGAGTCTTTGAAGGTATCACTTCTGTGGTATACTACTGGTCACATAAGCCGGCCTTGCTGGTCACATAAGGGGACTACACAAGGACTTTGTACTAGTTGTAACTGCTGTGTTTCAGATTACCTGGAAATTTAGCAAATGAAAGCATCTTTCATAACCCCATAGTTTCTGTGGCTCAGGAACCCAAGCTGAGCTGTGGGGGACATACTGGCTTTAGTCTCTCATGAGGGTGCAGTCCAGCGGTAGGTGCTGTAGGCATGTGCTGGTCAAATGGGGCTCAACGACTGCTCCTGAGCCCCTGATGGTCAGGTCTCAGCTCCTGGCAGCTTGGGCCTCTCTAGGACGGCAGCCATTTCCAACATTGCAGCTGATTTCCTGCAGAGGGAGCAATGAAAAGGACAGAAGGATGAGCCCAGGCAGAAGCCCAAATCTGGGAATTGACATACTGTATCAGTTTCCCATTGCCATGGTGACAAATGATCTTCAACTCAGACATAAATTTATTGGCTTCCAGCTCTGGAAAGTTCAAAATGAGTTTTCCTAAGCCAACGTCAAGGGGCTGACCGCACTGTGGTCCTTTCAGAGTCCTTAGGAGAAGATCTACTTCTAAGTCTTTTCTCCCTTCCTGAGAACATCTGCATGCCTGCCCTGGCTTCAAATCATCATCTTAGTATCCTCTCTTCCATCCTTTAATGAGCCTTTTGATGTACGGGGCCATGGCTAGATAATCCAGGGTAATTTCTCTACTTAAAAATTATTAATTTAATCACACCTGTAAAATCTTTTTTTTTTAATATGAGGTAGTGTATTCACTATATTCACAAGTTTAGGGTGTGAAGACTGGAATATAAACATACATAGGGAGCTGTTACTCTACCTATCACATATGTCATCGCTTCTGTCATATTCTCTCCATTGGTCTCACAGACCAGCCCTGGTGCAGTGTGAAGGGGACCCAGTACAAAGGGATGCCAACAGGTGGGGCTCACTGGGGTCTTTTGAAGGTTGGCTATGCAGTGGTTTAACATAATTGCTATATAAAACCCTTTACAATGATTAACTTTGCTTTTATTAGACAAACAATAACAATAAAATGATAGTAAGAAACATCTGCCATGTTGGGTGTGGTGGTACATACCTGTAATCCCAGTACTTGGGAGGCTGAGACATGAGGATCAAAAGTTGGAGGACAGCCTCAGTAACATAGCAAGATTTGCAGCAACCTAGTGAGACCCTGTTCCAAAACAAAAAATATAAAGAAGGACTGGGGATATAGTTCAGAGGCAAAATGTCTCTGGGTTCAATTCCCAGTAAAACACACACACACACACACACACACACACACACTCTCTCTCTCTCTCTCTCTCTCTCTCTCTCTCTCTCTCTCTCTCTTCTCTCTCTGTATATATATATATATATATATATATATATATATGTATGTGTGTGTGTATATATATGTGTGTGTATATATTACATAGATACATATATACATGTGTATATGCTGGGAACCATACTAAGCACTTTATATCACTTATTTATGACAAAATAGAAAATTATTTCTAAAAATCTTTTTATAGATAAAGAAATGGGCAGAGAAGCTTAACGATCTGAACAAGTTTACTTGATAATAGTCAATAGAGCAATAGATTCTACTTTGATCAAAGGTCATGATATGTGGCTTTCTGTCCTTCTTTGCCATTAAGTACTCATAATCTTATATAATTGACATCAACTCTCATTCCCAAAGTTTAACTCCCGGTCGGGCTATATTTCAGGGTGATTCCTTACCACCCTGAAAAATCGCAACTATTCATGTAATTTATCTTCAACCTATAGATGGCACTCTTTTGCAGTTAGAAGCTCAGTAGGTGTACAATAGCTCAATTTCTAAACTTATGCTAAAGACAATTATAACTCAAAATTAAGTCCTCATACATTCAAACAGTATACCATTGTTCTTGGCTTGTCTATATCAATGTAAAAGGAGAAAATCTCCATATAAAGATCTTTCAAATAAATTCTAATCTCATCATATAAGCCACCTACTGAGACAACATAAAAAAAGATCCTTTATACTTAGACATATCCTCAATTCACCAAACACCTACAAAAAAAAAATCCATTTTGTGAAATACCAGTTTTATCCAAGAGTAAGTAATAAGAATCCTTTTGGACACCTTTTCTTTCTCTTTTTTTCTATTTATGTATTGTCTTCAGTGACAAATACTCATCCTATTTTCCTTAATTGGCTGTCTTGAATAGCTCATTGGGAGAATATTCCAGAGGATTTATTTTAATTTTAGTGGCCTTTTTGCATTCTTGCACACAATCTTATCTCTAAAGTGGTACCATGTAGACCTGGGAGACACAGCTGGAAGAATCCTGGAGAGACTGTTAGAAGAGGGTGCTCAGAGTTCACTATTTCACAAACATAACTGATACGAATGTAAATCATTGTGACAGGAGTTAATGCTACATACAAAAGTCAGCATGAAGCAGTGCATTGGATAATCCTGAGTTTCTAGGAGAGGGGGTTTCCTGTCCAGCACTTTTTGTGGTACTGAGAATGGAACCCAGGGAAATTCTACCTTCAAGCTACACTCCCAGCTCTATTTTTTATTCTTTATCTTGAAACAGGTCCTCACTGAGTTGCAAAGGGCCTCATAAAGTAGCTGGGGCTGTCCGCGAACCGTGATCCTTCTGTCTCAGCCTCCCAAATGCTGGGATGACAAGCATGCACCACCACGCCTGGCTTCCAGCACATTTTAAGTCAAAATGCACAGACCACCTCTTCTCTTTTCTTTCTTGATTTTTGCCGATTTGCATAACAGATAATGGCTTCAAATGATGTATATTTCAACTTTGCCTAGTTTTTCGCACTGATGCATCATTTTCAGATGCAGATTCTTATATTTGTGCATCTATTTGTTCACTCAAGAAATACAGAGCAAAGACCTACTATATATAAAAGAATGTCTAGGCACGACAAGGTCAGGGCTTCCCAGTTTCACTTAGCATAGCTCCCCTCATTCCTTTAGAAGGATGATTAATTTGTGGCACGAACTCTTTCCAAATAAGCTTCTGAATTCTTTTTAACATTGTTCTCAGAGCAGCTACTGCCAGAAAGAAGTTTGTAGAGGAAAAGATAAAAATGTACAGATAATTATCATCTGCTAGTGTAATAAATACCACTCTGTCTTTGAGGAAAATAAAAAAAAATCCAGGCAAACAAATAAAACCTAGCTCTCAGCTTCAGAGACTTTCTGTCTCAATGAGAATCATAGTTCATACCTTAAAGACAGAGCTTAGCGGAGATGAGCTACAAAATGCTGAGATGGAGAAGAAACCCTTAGAAAATCGAGAGGAGGCAAATCCATGCAAATGGTTTGACCATACTCAGCAGAAGAGACAAAAAAGGGGCTTAATAACTGATGAGTGTCCGATGAGTGCCTACAATGTACCAGCGCTAGACTAGGATTTTTACTATATTTTATCACCCAATCCTCTCAATGCCTCTGTGAGAGATATTAGCATCCTTCACAGGAAAGGTTGCTCGGTTCTATCACATATTCACCAAGCAACAGGCATTGGATTTCAGATGCACTCTTGTGCAATTCCCAAAGCCCACTTTTTTGCACCACATCAAGCAATCATATGAAGGAGGTAATCTTTGCCGTTTTAGAATGTAAGAAACTCAAATTGGGCTGAAAACACAGGACACACACATTTACAAGTATGTTTGCTTAGGTGCTGAAAAAGTGAAAGTTTCTTCACACAGACGTGGGTGTACACATGTCCAAGGGTCACTGTTTTTTTTCCCCCAGCCCAAACTGGAATGCAAATTATTGCATTATAAAGTCTTAACTTTTTTAAAAAATAAAACTGCATTTTTAGCCAGGCATGGTGGCGCAAGCTTGTAATCCTAGTACTTTGGAGGCTGAGACAGGAGGATTGCAGGTTCAGTGCCAGCCTTGGCAACTTAGTGAAGCTCTCAACAACCTAGTGAGACCCTATTCCAAATAAAAAATAAAATTGGGCTGGGGGTGTACCCTGCAGGTAGAATGTCTCTGGATTCCATCCCTAGTGCCCCCCAAACCCTCAGAAACCAAAAAGATTCATTTTTATGAAACTAAATTATTATTAGTTTTATCTTCATAAAATTAAATTATAACTTTTTCATAAAATAAAATTTTCTTAAAAATGTAGTTCCTGACTAAGATAGTATCATTAAACTTTTCTTTTGCTTTTTTTGCCATACTGTGGATTAAACCCAGGGGCATTCTACTTCTGAGCTATACCCCAGCCACATTTTTTTATTCTTTATTTTGAAACAGAGGCTCACTAAGTTGTGGAGAGCCTCACTAAGTGGCTGAGGCAGGCAGTGAACGTGTGACCCTCCTGTCTCAGCCTTCCAAGTACTACAATTGCAAGCCTGCGCCACCATGTCTGGCTGTTTGTTTAAACTTTTCATATGTTTAAGAGAGGTAGTGTGACTTAATGACGGAAATCCTAATAGTACTGGAGTCAGGAAAAATCTTACTTGGTCACTTGATAACTTGAGACCTTAGATATATTATGGATGGAAATAAAGCATAAATTAAGCCTGACTTTTCTTCCCTCTTATGACAACTTTTTCTGCTATCTTCGTTATTTGAAACTGGGGAGGGGGAACTTGAGTTGATGTCTAAGACAAAAAGAAAAAAAATGCTATTTGTTAATTTACTCACTCATTTGCTTATTTGTTCAACAGATATTTATTAAGCTTTAATACTGTTATAAACAATGTGCTATTTTTTCATGTTATTTAATTCTTATAGGGAGGCTGTGGGGAAAGTATTTTTGGTCTTCCTTTTATGTATGAGAGAGCAGAGAAATACACCAAGCAATGTGATTATGTATTGTTTCACTTTTAATCTCACTATCACATGTAATTATGTTGCACCAATAAAAAGCACATAAGCACAGGATAACTGATGGGGGAGCAGAACAGTATTGCATGAGGGGTCAACAACTTGAGTTCTAGATCCACCTCTCTTACTAATTCACTGTGGGACCTACAAAGAACTTTATATTCTCAGTGATTTTTTTTTATTTTTTATTGGTGCACTGTATTCATACATCATAATGGTATAAAAATAATACTTTTGTAGACATACATGCACACATCGCTCAGTTAGCCCCTACCCGATCCCCACCCCGTTCCCTCCCCATCCCTCCTTCCCATGCTTGGCTTAGTGGTTGACATCTAGTATTATAGCAATTTATCCAATATTAACGATGATAATCTCACATAACAGTTTCATTTGTCTGATACCAAGCTTTTGATGACTTAACGATAACATTTCAATATTTCTTTTTGCTTTCTTTCATACCAGAGAATATTTTTTTCTTTTTTTTTTTTAGGTGAAACTATCATACATTTATTTATCTATTTATTTTTCAGACAAAATCTATCCTGATATGGAATATGGACTCTAGACACCCAAAACAATCTCGAAGAAGAACAAAGCTAGATGATGTATATTCTGATTTCAAACCATATAAAGCTACAATAATTGAAACAGTGTAGTACTGTTCTAAAGGCAGATATATAAACCATTGGAGTTAAATAAAAGCTAGAGATAAATTTTCCATATATTGTCAAGTTATTTTTGACAAGGTTTCCACGAACATTTGGTGGTGGAAATAATAATCTTTTAACTAAATATTGTTGAAAAATATAATTACATGAAAAAGAATAAAATTGGACCCTTACCTAATCCCATATATAAATATTAACTCAAAATAGATAAAAGACCTAAATATAAATCTTAAGATTATAAACTTTTAGAAGAAAATCTGGGTCATAAAACCTCACAACAATGAAATTGGCAGAGGACTTCCAGGAAGATGGCGACGGAGAAAAGTGGGGCTTAAGAGCCCCGCTAACAACCAATCTCCATTACCACAAAATCAGCGCCTTTCATAGCCAGAAAACACCATCACCAGAGAAACAAAAAAATCACCAGGATCCAGAGAGAAAGCGGACTGAGAACAGAGCTTAGAGCCACAGAGGAGATACACCGGCCTCACGCCCGAGGATGCGGCAGCAGTGCCATACTGCCGGCGGCAGCGGTGAGTTCACCGGACGGCTACAGCAAGCTGAGGTGAGCTGCTGCGGAAGAGCCAGGCGGGATTTTTCAGCACAGGGAACATCTAAAGCTCCCAGTGGCTGAGCTCAGCACACGCTGCAGGGACTCAGAGTGGAAATCAAAACCAAGAAGAAATAAGCCAGCCTCACGGCCGAGGGTGTAGCAGTGGCGCCATATTGCCACCGGCGGCAGCAACAGCGAATTCACCGAGTCCAGTACAGCTACATCTGCGAACTCAAGAACAGTGAGTCAAATTGAGGGCCACAGAGGAGAAATCCGAGTACTGTACTCCCTGGGACTTGACCCAGTGTGGGAGTGGCGGTGGCAGAGATATCACACCATAAGAGAACGTGCAACCTGGCACCCCCCCACAGTCTAAAGCAGCCTCTATCGACTCTCTGGGTCGAAGACTCTGTGATACAACCCAGTAAAGGAGTATTGGGGTCTGAGATACCACAGACTCAAGATCCAGAGCACCTTAAGTGAAGTCATAGTGACCCAAGGGAAGAACCCAGAGAAGGCACAAACTTCCGAAATCATGGGAAAGAGGAATAACACTGGAGCAATGAATGCCCACAACCCCACAACATCAGAACCCGATAAAACAGAAATTCAGAGATTTCTAGAAGATCAAATCAGGAAAATAACTATAGAAATAATAGAGGTGCTTCAAAAAGAACTCAGAGAGAGCCAAAAAGAGATAAAGGATGCAATTAATGAAGTAAAGGCCTCAATTCAAAGCACAAACAACCGATTAGACCACATGGAGAACAGAATCTCGCTCTTAGATGATGATCATTCCAAAAATGAATGCATAGTTTCTAATCTAGAAAAAAAAATCCAACAGCAGGAATCTGACATTGAAGAAATATGGGCCCATTTTAAGAGAGCTAACCTAAGAATAATTGGAATAGAGAGGGAAAAGAAAGTGATACCAAAGGGATCAACAATCTCTTCAAGGAAGTAATAGCAGAAAATTTTCCAAACATAGAGCAAGAGGTCAATACACAGGTCCAGGAAACTTTTAGAACTCCCTTTAGATAGGATCGGAGAAGAGGATCCCCACGCCACATAATTGTCAAAGTAACCAATGTGGAAGCCAAGCAGAGAATCTTAAAGGCAACAAAAACAAAGGGCCAAGTGACATTCAGAGGCAAACCAATTAGAATCACTCCAGACTTCCCAAACCAAGTCATGAGAGCCAGAAGGGCTTGGAGTAACATATTCCAAACTCTGAAAGAAAACAACTTCCAGCCAAAAATTTCCTACCCAGCAAAACTTTCTATCAAATTAGATGGAGAAATAAGAAGCTTCCATGACAAACAGAAACTGAAGGAATTTATGTCTTCAAAACCAGCACTAGAGAAAATACTCAAAGAGATTAACTACAAAGAAAAAATAGGTAACACACACCAGAACCAGAGAAACAAGATTTTCCATCCAATAGACAACTAAGATTGGTTATCTGTGGAGATTCACTATTTATGTTAGTCTTTTACCTATCTCTAAATTGTATTATTTGCCTTTATTGTTGTTAATTTTTAAGATTTCTAGTTGAAATATTAATATACCTTCAGATAAAGCATTTGGAAATATTTTATCCAATTCTATTAGTAACTTTTAACTCTGTTTACATTGTCTTTGGATATACAATATTTTTTTATTTTTTAGGGAGTTTGTATACTCTTCTGTTGCCTGTGCCATTGAAATCATATCCAAGAAATCACTGCCAATTTCAATGTTGTGACGTTTTATGACCAAGATTTTCTTCTAAAAGTTTATAATCTTAAGATTTATATTTAGGTCTTTTATCTATTTTGAGTTAATATTTGTATATGGGATTAGGTAAAGGTCCAATTTTATTCCTTTCCATGTAATTATTATTTTTCAACAATATTTAGTTAAAAGATTATTATTTCCAGCACCAAATGTTCGTGGAAACCTTGTCAAAAATAACTTGACAATATAGGGAAGAATTTAGCTCTAGGCTTGTATTTAACTCCAATGGTTTATATATCTGCCTTTAGAATAGTACTACAATGTTTCAATTATTGTAGCTTTATATGGTTTGAAATCAGAAAATATATATCTTCTAGCTTTGTTCTATTTTAAGATCGTTTTTGGTATCTAGAGTCCATATTCCATATTAGGATAGAGTTTTTTTCTGAAAAATAAATATATAAATATATGATAGTTTCACCTAAAAAAATAGAAAAAAAATTCTCTGGTAAGAAAGAAAGTAAAAAGAAATATTGAAATGTTATCTTTAAGTCATCAAAAGCTTGGTATCAGACAAATGAAACTGTTATGAGAGATTATCATTTTTAATTTTGGATAAATTGCTATAATACTAGACGTCAACCACTAAGCCAAGCATGGGAAGGAGGGATGTGGAGAGAATGGGGTGGGGATCGGGTGGGGGCTGACTGGGCAATGTGTGCATGTATGTCTACAAAAGTTTGTATCCCACTATGATGTATGAATACATTGCACCAATAAAAATAAAATAAAATAGAAAAAAATAATGAATTTCCACAGATAACTAATCTTAGTTGTCTGTTGGATAGAAAATCTTGTTTCTCTGGTTCTGGTGTGTGTTACCTATTTCTCTTGTAGTAAATCTCTTTGAGTATTTTTTTTAGCGCTGGTTTTGAAGACATAAATTCCTTCAGTTTCTGTTTGTCATGGATGCTTCTTATTTCCCCATCTAATTTGATAGAAAGTTTTGCTGGGTAGGAAATTTTTGGCTGGAAGTTGTTTTCTTTCAGAGTTTGGAATATGTTACTCCAAGCCCTTCTGGCTCTCATGACTTGGTTTGGGAAGTCTGGAGTGATTCTAATTGGTTTGCCTCTGAATGTCACTTGGCCCTTTGTTTTTGTTGCCTTTAAGATTCTCTGCTTGGCTTCCACATTGGTTACTTTGACAATTATGTGGCGTGGGGATCCTCTTCTCTGATCCTGTCTAAAGGGAGTTCTAAAAGTTTCCTGGACCTGTGTATCGACCTCTTGCTCTATGTTTGGAAAATTTTCTGCTATTACTTCCTTGAAGAGATTGTTGATCCCTTTGGTTTCACCTTCTTTTCCCTCCTCTATTCCAATTATTCTTAGGTTAGCTCTCTTAAAATGGGCCCATATTTCTTCAATGTCAGATTCCTGCTGTTGGATTTTTTTTTTCTAAGTCAGAAACTATGCGTTCATTTTGGATTGCTCATCTTCTAAGAGTGAGATTCTGTTCTCCATGTGGTCTAATCGGTTGTTTGTACTTTGAATGGAGGCCTTTACTTCATTAATTGCATCCTTTATCTCTTTTTGGCTCTCTCTGAATTCTTTTCAAAACACCTCTATTATTTCTACAGTTATTTTCCTGATTTGATCTTCTAGAAATCTCTGAATTTCTGTTTTATCGGGTTCTGATGTTGTGGGGTTGTGGGCATTCATTGCTCCAGTGTTATTCCTCTTTCCCATGATTTCGGAAGTTTGTGCCTTCTCTGGGTTCTTCCCTTGGGTCACTACGACTTCACGTAAGGTGCTCTGGATCTCGAGTCTGTGGTATCTCAGTCCCCACTACTCCTTTACTGGGTTTTATCGCAGAGTCTCAGACCCAGGGTGTCAATTGAGGCTACTTTAGACCATGGGGGGTGCTAGGTTGGGCATTCTCCTATGGTGTGATATCTCTGCCACCACCACTCCCCCACTGCGTCAAGTACAGTACTGGGAGCACAGTACTGGGTTTCTCTTCTAGGAGCCACAATTTGACTCACTGTTCTTGAGTTCGCAGATGGAGTTGTAGTGGACTCGGTGAATTCGCTGCTCCTGCCGCCGGTGGCAATATGGCGCTGCTGCCACACCCTCGGCCATGAGGCTGGCGTATTTCTTTTCTGTTTTTGAGCTCCGCTCTGAGTCACTGCAGGGTGTGCTGAGCCCAGCCTCTGGGAGTTTTAGATGCTCCCTGCACCGAGAAATCTGCCGAATTCCTCCCTGCTGATCTGTAGCGGCTCACCTCGGCTCGCTGTCCGCTGCTCCTCTCTGGAGCCTTTTGGGCTGTTGAGTACATTGGTCTGGTGCTGTCTGGTGAGCTCGCTGCTGCCACCGGCAGTAAGGCGCTGCTGCCACGTCCTTGGGCGTGAGGCCGGCGTATCTCCCTTGTGGCTCTGAGCTCCGTTCTTAGTCCCCCTCCTCTCTGGGGCCTGGTGCTGCAAGGGAAAATGGTGCCCGCTGCTTCGTGCTGCGGCTCCGGCTGCAGCACTGCAGTCTGGTTTCTTTCTGGTGTCTCGTTTTTCCATCCCTCTTTTTCTCTGTCCCTTGTAATTACATTTTTTGTTTCTCTGCTGATGGTGTTTTCTGGCTATGAAAGGCACTGATTTTGTGGTAATAGAGAATGGTTGTTAGTGGGGCTCGTAAGCCCCACTTTTCTCTGTCGCCATCTTCTGTTTTTTTTTTTTAGAGTAAAAGAGATCTGAAATATGTAATCTGGAAGATAACAACATAGCCTTTCTACTTCTTGAGTTGTGAGTCCAAATCCTGTATTTGTCTTTGGCTTTTTCTTATATCTAATTCATATTCTTATAACTTTTGTAGTATATTTCATATTCTTTCTTCTTTCTATTTCATTTTGTTGCTGTTCTTGCTTAGTTCTTAATCTAATCTGAATTTGTAACTAGAGGTAAGGAAGCTAGTGAATTTGAGCCAGTTTCTTATTAGCTTTGGACCAGAATGCAAATATAGTACAAGCAGGCGCATGCCTCCTATTAGATAGCTGTAGGGGCTTCTATAATATGGTGTTGTTGTTGTTGTTGGTTTTTTTTTGTGTGTGTGTGTGTGTTTGTTATTGGGGATTGAACCCAGGGGCATTCTACCTTCAAGTTCCACCCCAGCTCTTTTTATATTTTTTGTTTTAAAACAGCTTTGCTAGGTTGTTGAAAGTCTCACTGAGTTACGGAGGCTGGTCTTGATCCTCCTGTCTCAGAGGCCCAAGTACCAGGAATACAGGTGTGCATCCCTACGCCTGGCAACATGGTATTCTTGTTGCTACTGCTGCTAAGATAAGAGAGAATTATACTTGATTAGAATTCCAACTTCATCTACTTTAGTAAACAATTCTTTTTCTCATATAAATTACTGAATTAACAATAGGAACCAAAAAAAGAACTATTAATAGTATTTCAGAAACTGGTATGAAAAATATCATCTATCTATCTATCCTTCACTTTACTGAGATATAATTAAATACCATAATGTTCACTTTCTTTTGTGCATGTACTACTGGGGATTAAACCTAGAGGCATTCTATGTCTGAGCTACAGCCCAGCCCTCTTTATTTTTTATTTTGGGACAAGGTCTTGCTAAGTTACCCAGACTGGCATTAACCCTATGTTCCTCCTGTCTCAGCATCCCAAATACCGGGATTACAGGCATGTGCACATTTTAAAAGCGTATGATTCTATGCTTTTGAATATGTTCATAGGGATGCCTGACATTGCCATCATCTAATTTTAGAGCATTCTTAATAGCTCAGAAAGAAGCTCTATATTCATCACCAATCACTCTCAATTCCTTTTTTCCTCCAATCTTTTGAAACCACAAATTACCTTCTGTCTGTATGAATTTCCCTATATAGACCCTTCCTATAAATAAAGTTTTATATGTTATATACTACATATTTTACATAATATTTAGAATTGGCTTCTTTGACTTAACACTACATGTTCAAGGTTTATCTTTGTAATAAGTATCAGAGCTTTATTCCTTTCTTCGTGAAATAAAATTCTATTATATAACTAGTCTACATTTTATTTATGCATTAGTAGATGAATATTTGAGTTGTTTTCACTTTTTAGCTATTAGGAATAATGCTACTATGAATGTATTATATGTTTTTTTGTGTGAATATGTATACACACACATACATTTTAGTTATCTTGGAAATATACCTAGGAATGAAATTTTTGTGTCATAGGATAGTTCTACATTTAACTTTTTGTTATTTTTTTTGTTTTTGTTTTTGTGGTACTGGGGATGGAATCCAGGGGTATTCTACCTCTGAGCTACACCCCAGCCCTATTTTTTATTCTCTATTTTGAAACAGGGTCTCACTGAGTTGCAAAGAGCCTCTTTTAGTAGCTAAGGCTGTCCGTGAACCCAGATCCTCCTGTCTTAGCCTCCCAAATGCTGGGACTACAAGGCAAGTGTGCACTACCAGGCCTGGTTTACATTTAACTTTTTGAGAAACTGCTAAAGTCTTTTCTAAAGTGACTGTGCTATTTTGCATTTTTACCAACAGTATATGAGGGCTCCGATGTGTCCATATTATCACAAACATTTGTTATTTCTACCTTTTAACATTTTAGTACAAAGTGGTTTTGATTCTTATTTCTCCAAAGTCTAACAATGTTTAGCATCATTTCATGTCCTTATTTAGCATTTAATGTCTTCTCTTGTCATTTCATTATTGAGTTGTAAGTTTTCCGTATATACTCCAGATTCAAGTCACTTATGAGGAATATAATGCAAGATACAACATTTGTTTTGCTCATATCATTTTTTTAGGTACTGAAGATGGAAACCAAGGGCATTCTACCTCTGAGCTATACCTCAACCCTATTTTTATCTTGAAACAGGGTCTCACTGAGTTGCAAGGGCCTTACTAAGTAGCTGAGGCTGTCCGCGAACCCCAATCCTTTTATCTCAGCCTCACAAATGCTGGGATTATAAATGTGCACTATCACGCCTGGCTTATACAATCATATTTAATAATTTATTAAACTATCAAATATTTATTGAATATTATATGGAGAATTTTCTCTTTTGTGTTTATATATGCTATATAACTTATATCACAGTTTTGCATCTAGCCCCAGAAACTTTGTGAGGACCTCTGCAACTTAGTGAAAAATAGGATTGAGAGTGTGGCTTGGAGGTAGAATGTTCCTGGGTTCCATCCCCAGTACCACAAAATAAAATAAAGTAAAATAAAATAAAAAACTGAATCCGTCTACTTTGACAGCCAGAGAAAGAAGCTAGCAGATGTCAGAGAATGTATATCATGTAGTGTTTATGGCATCTGTGAGCCACAATCAGACTTCACATTTGAAATTTTACAAAGAATTAAGATTAGAATTCTGTCCTCATGCCTTTAGGCCTAAGCATTTATTTTTTTCTTGCCACATTTACTATTAAATTCATGCACAATATAGCAGAAAAAATTCAAAAGAATAACCCTAGAAACAGCAAAATTGCTTCCATTTATAAAAGAACATACACAACAAAAAATGGGAACAGAAAATCAGCTTTTGTTACCTTCAGAAGCCTAGTGACAAATTTTGGAATGACGCAGTAACATAAAATACTTTCTATTTCCTTTTGCTGTCTTTGTCTTGTTTAGAAATGTGTCCAGTAGGAACTCTTTGATACAACAAGTCCACTATCAAACAGATGGTTTCAAACTGTTCTTTTGTTCTTGAAACTGGCAATTATTTTGTCCCTGTGTGCTTGAGGCTTGGATAGGAATGATTTTTTTCACAACTATTAAGCACACCATGAGTGATCAGAGGCCTTCGTTTAATGGCAGTAGACAGCCGGAGTGGAAATCTCTGTTGCACATATTTCTATGTTGTTATATACAGCAGTGTTTCTTTTTTTTATCGGTAAGTGGCTTATAAATGTCGACAGCACCTAAACCCAAACAGCCTGGTTTTGCAGCTTGTAATATTCAGTGCCAGGCTGAAAGTATTAGGATTGTGTCTCAAGTAAACTGATTAATTAAAGCTCAAACAAGGGTCTCCAGAGCTTTAGTAGCAAAGCATTTTATTTGAAGGCAGGGCATGAACTTTTTAAAAATTAATGAAGTAGGACCTCCATTTTCAAATAAATAAAAGTGCATGAAATCTTCCCTGAGATGATTTTCCCTAGCTCTTGCCTTCTTCTCAAAACCTCGTGTAAATACTGATCTAAAAATCCTATCTCACAAGCCATATTTCATATTTATTGACTCATTTATTTAATGAACAACAGAGAGCCCATGGTTTGAGTTTCAGCTTTGCCACTAAGATGCTACATCACTTTTCTGAGCATTGGTTTCTTTGATTATAACATAAAGATAACATCATTTAGCTCATGAAATTGATGTGCAGCTTAATTGAAAGCACACTGGAGAAAACACAGTAGCCCAGGACATGGGAGAAGCTGATAATCACCACTTGCCGTCTCCTGTTATTTTTGTGGCCACTCACTCAGCAGATACACTCATGCTAATGGATTTAGAAGCCAGGGGATTTGTCAGAGAGTAAAAGGAAACACGGGTGCCCAAGAATCTTCTCTTTGGCTCCTGCATTTTCTATAACATCCAAATCTAACAGGGCTGAAAGAGTAGGCATGGCAATGAGCAGAGAAGTCTTCAGAACTCATGGCTCTTGAAGGCACTCTGAAATATCTACATAACACCAAGAATAGGCTGAGCTCCCAGCCCTATCTGATGTAGCTCTTTAATTCGATAGTCTCCTTCAACAACTTACGAAATCTTGCCAAATCATATTTCAGTTTCTCTCCTCTGAAAGGAGGCTTTGCTATGTGAGGATAGTACACATTTTACTAATGAAATCCGTTTTTAAAAATAGTCCCAATTGCCGGCTGTGGTGGTGCACGCTTGTAATCCCCGTGCTTGGGAGCTGGAGACAGGAGGATCGTGCTTGTTCGAAGCCATTGGCGCTGGCTTAAGAGACCCTGTTTCCAAATAAAAATATAAAAACAGGTCTGGGAGTGTAGCCTGGAGGTGGAAGGGCTTCCAGGAGCCCCAGTGCCACACACACACACACACACACACACACACACACACACACAAACACACAAACACACAAAGATAAAATAGTCTCAATAGTTTTTTAAATAGTCCCAATAGTTTTTTGAAATACTCCTAAAATGCTATTTAATTATATTTACTTGAGGCAGAATCATGTGTTCTGCAGATAAGAGTTGTGGCACCAACGGGTTGTGGACCTGAATTTTGCTCTCCTCCCCTCCATGCTCTGTGTCATCATAAACAGAGGACAGTCTGTGAGTCTTGGTTTTCCATTCGGAAAGTGGGCTCTCTACATGGTGGTGCTGAGGGGATTAAATGAGATAATGTATGTTGAAGTAGCATCTCATTGACTTGGGCAAGAAAGTGGTGAATGCTATGTGCCAGTCATAAGGAGAGAAGGATTGTTAAAATAAAAATTAAGTGTGTGGGAGAAAATTTTCAGCTTTCTCTGCATGCTATTGATAGGACCAGCACAATAAAAGAACACTTATCACCTACTTTAATTCAATCTTCAGACCATTCCAAGGTCAAGTTCAGAAAGTCAACAGTGGGAGGCTGAGGATGGAAGCTTCGTGTGAACATCAAGAATAGATCAAGAGCACTCACCTTTCTGAAAGCAAAGAGAGAATGTACAAGAGGCCTTTGTTAATGAGACAGGAAAATCATAGCCTGAAAATGCTGACAATGACATTTCAAAAGGCTCAATCCCTTAGTAATAGGCAAGAACATGTGAAGAAGGAGGAAAAAAAATTTCCCTGAAGTTTTAAAAAGAAGAAAATGATCAAATATCTGTTAGGTGTGCGAACTTTTTTTGTGAGGTTACTTCAGTTCACATCTCCTAAATGGGGGATATCTCTGCAGAGGGAACACAAGCCTCCTCTTCCGAGGCATTTTGCTTGGAAATTTGTGATTCTAACAAATGCAACTGATTGGCGACCCTGCCTGTTCCCCTCTAGGTAGTCAGAGACAAATGAGAGAGAGAGAGAGAGAGAGAGAGAGAGAGAGAGAGAGAGAGAGAGAGAGAGAGAGAGAGAGAGAGAGATATCTAGTTCCAGGAGACAAGTATTCCCAGGACTGCAGCCCAGTGAGGTGCGTAGAGTTCCAGATGCCCAGGGGCATCTGAGATGGGAAGCAGGGAGCATCGTCTGTGCATGAGTAGAGCCCTGGCGCCCGCTCTCTTCATGTAGCTCCCTTCTTGAGTAGCTGCTTCTTCACTGTTTCCTTTTCCATCTGTCATCATCTGTTCATAAAACCTCTGGAAAGCTTAAGCGACTCCATTCTTTGCCCTGAAAATTTTCTTCTGTTTATCTTCCCACCCTCTTCTGCCTACCTCACCTCCTCCTTCGAGGATTTGAATCCTAAGTGAAGTGTCTGTCAGTTTGACATCTGGGAATTGAATGGCAAAATAGCATCAAGGCACAAATTGTGATTCTCCCAAGCTATAAACATAAACTCCACTATTACATTCACAAGTGGGGGAGGTACCACCGATCCATATCCCCCCCCCCCCGTTTTTTCTTTTCGTATAGGGGATTGAACCCAGGGCCTTTCTTCCTCTGAGCTATACCCCCGGGACTTTTTTTCTTTTTAAATTGAGAGTCTCACTAGGTTACTGAGGGGCTTGCTAAATTGCGGAGGCTGTCCTTGTATCTACTATTCTCTCATCTCAGCCTTTGAAGTACTGAGATTATAGGCGTACATCACCACACCTGGCTCCTATTTTTAACTCTTGCAAAAAAAATTATTTATTTTTGTGCTTTTATTGGTGCATTAAAGTCTCACATCCTAATGTAAATCATGTTGACAATGGCATACATGCACATGCTTTAGTTGCCTCCCCTCCCCTTTCCCTCCCTCCCAATAAAGAGTACCCAGATTGACACTGGTGTATATTCACATGTATACACATAGTCTATGGCAGTATTTCTATTAATGCACTTCTAAGTCTTCATCCGCCCCTACCCTTGTATCTGCTCCCTGGCTTCCCTGAGGTTCTCATCATCATCTGAGTCTCTCTTGTATACCATTACTTCTTATCCTCTTCTTAACTCTTAACAGGGAAAATCATGTGAGTGATCAGGTGGTTGAACTGGGATGACTGTCTGTCTTTGGTAGATTTGTTTTCCCTCCATCTTTCTTCACTGCTGAAGGGTTAGAGAAACTGCCATGCTGAGGAAAGAACCCTGCCTCCCACATCACTCTCTCCAGGTAGGTAAGAGTGTGGGGTCAAGGTGCAGAACAATCCAGCAGGTTGCCCAGAGTGACTTGGACTAAGGAGACAACAACTTCAAAATCACAAAGATATGTGGAAGAAGTGGAGACTGGAGACACAGGGAAATAGCACATAAATGAGCTTCGGTCACATAATGAATAAAAGGATAAAAAAAATATTATCTCAGCCAGGTGTGGTGGCACACACTTGTAATCCCAGTATTTGGGAGGTTGAGATGGGAGGATCACAAGTTTGTGGCCAGCCTCAGCAACTTAGTGAGGCCATCTGCAACTTAGTGAGACCCTGTTTCCAAATAAAAGAATAAAATAGGTCTGGGGATATAACTCCAAGTAGAATGCCCCTAAGTTCCATCCCCAGTACCACCGGAAAAAAAAAAAAAAGTATTGTCTCACATTAAAAGCTCTTTTATTCCTTTTGTTCAATTCAGTTAAAAATTACAACTAAATCAGGGAGGATTTAGAGTTTTTTAAGGATCATATCCATTCTTTTCAAATATAATTTATCTTTAAAAATAAGATCACAAGTGAATTTTTTTTTTTTTTTTTGCGGGTCTGGGGATGGAAACCAGGGGCATTTGACCTCTGAGCTATAACCCCCGCCCTATTTTTTATTCTTTATTTTGAAACAGGGTCTCACTGAGTTGCATAGGGCCTCAGTAAGTAGCCGAGGCTATCTGTGAACCGCGATCTTCAGGTCTCAGCCCCCTGAATGCTGGGATTACAAGTGTGTGCCACCACTCCCAGTTTGCAAATGATTTTTTTTTTTAAATTCAAAAAGATTCACTAGGAAGTAAGAAACAGTATAAACATATTTTTCCAATTATTGAAAAATGTTTCAGCAAGCACAGAAGTGACCTTCAAACAATCACAAGACAACTGAAAGAGGTAATTTCAGCAAAAGAGGGAGACCTGGTGAGCTTCACAAGGATAGAAGTAGGTACCGTTGTATCCAATTACAAAATCAATGGCGTATGAATTGGATGTGCCATGCTGAAAAAGTGCTCCGGGCTCTTGGAGCGAAGTTTGAGTGGGCAGTCATCCTGTTGCATTTCCATGACTCTGAGAAAGTTCTTTGACCTCATCAGTAAGAAGAGGCTGTGAGGATTAGGCCCTTTCCAGAAACCCCTGCTCTAGAATCACTTTATTATCAAGATTTACTGAGAAGACTAATGAGAGTATCCTGAGCTCAAATTTTTTGTATTTGTCTTGTCCCTTCATACCGCATCAAAAAATTCCTTGGTCCTTTCTTAAATACTAGTAACAATACTCTTCAGCAGAATTGTTACACTCTGTGTCACAGGACTGTGAATTTCCTTTGAATCTTGTCTCCCAAAAGAAAGATTTCATTCAGAGGACACAATTAGGATGAACATAAAGAATTTTATTGGGTGAGTTTACCAGAAGGGTCACAGAGCTGACTGGTCCTGGAGCAACAAAGAGAAGGGGCAAGTCTGCCACATGGTGAGTTTTTAATACCGTCTAGAAATCCTACCCCTCCTCATACATAGTAATTTGGGGTGGTCACATTGGGTTTTGCATTGTTATGTTGGAATTTTCCGCTGGCACCTAATGCTGCAATGTAATGGCTCTAAGTTTCTGACAACAGTTGGGTGGGCAATCCCCATTTCTCTTCTCAGGAAGGCTCCTTCCTGTCCCATTTCTCTCCCCACCCTGCTCATTTGTGGCTAACTACCTAACATTCCCCCTCAAGAGTTAGAGGCGCCGAAATCATTAGGGAACAGGGGCGATGGTCCTTTTTCTATAGTTTCTTTGAGCTGGACAGGGATGGAGACATGTCGGGCCTCTTGCTGTCTGTCAGGGTTCAGGGTTCCTTCTTGATAATTGGTGTCTACTGAACAGAAGGATTGGTAGTCCAGCCCAAGTCTCATTTGAAGTTTGATATCCTGGAGTAAAAAAGACACAAACTTTGTTAAAAGGTTTAGGAAACAAGGGCCAAAGAGTAAAAGTAGGAGTATTGTGGTCAAAGACTCCTTCAAAGGCAAGAGGCAGGAAAGCCAGGGCCATGATTTCTTTCAAGATATTCATATCTGGGTAGGCTGTTCCCTCAGGTTGAATGCCTGCTTTGTTAAGTACTGAATATTTTTCTGTACCTGACCCAATCTATTGACATAAAATCAATATTTTTTCCCCTGAAACATAAGGCATGTTTCCCTCTGGCTACTGTAATCCTGTCCAGTGGTTGGTTTTTTTTTTTTTTTTTTGCCTGGGTTAAATCTCTGACCACTGGGAAGGAAGATTAGAGACTACTCTCCTATTTTGATAAGTATAAGGCAGTTGAACTATTGTCTGGGCTAGTCATGAGGGTCAGCTGGGTAGACCACTCCTATTCCCTGAGGTGAGGAATTTAAAGAGTCAGCAGGCATGGGCATAAGGAGAGTCAACAGCTCTTAGTAGCCTTTGAGCTGTTTGCTATAGTAAGATAGAGATGATAGACAGGACCAAGGGGTGTTAAATTAAAGGGGGTATACTCTTTTGAAAAGAAACCAGAGGTCTTCTATGGGTATATAGGTATAGTCATTTGTGAGTAATTCTGGGGAATGAACAGCTTCATCTGCTGTAGCCCACAGCTTGACTCTCAAGTAGTGGATCCAACCTGTAATTCCAGGTATGTTGATGGCTGTAGGAGTGGACAGAAGAACAGAAAAGGGACCTTTCCACGATGGGGGGCAGTTGATGACCTAGCTGGTTGTTATGGTAGGTTTTAATTAGTACAATGGATCCTGGTTGGTAAAGGGATCTAGTTGGGTACTCCCAGATATGGGAACAACATGTTGTCCACACTTTTGGAGAATTTCTTGATATTGACCAAGGGCTATTATACTGGATAAGTATAACCTGTTCTTCATCTAGGAGGAGGTCTGACTGGAGGAAATGTCAACTGTGTAAAGTCACATAAGGGCTATGGTTTTTTTTTTGTGTGTGTGTGTGTGTGGTACTGGGGATGGAATCCAGGGGCTTTCTACCTTTGAGCTACACCCCAGCCCTTCCTTTTATTCTTTATTTTGAAATAGGGTCTCACTGAGTTGCAAATTTCCTTACTAAGTAGTTGAGAATCTCCATGAACCACATTCTTCCTGTCTCAGCCTCCCAAACGCTGAGATTAAATAGTGCACCACCACACCCGGCTCAGGGCTAAATTTTAATGTTGCTTTTGGTGAGAACCTTACCCACAAGAGTGCAAGAGGAAGTACGTTTTTTCCCCCATGGTGAAGCTGTTTCCTGACACAGCTTTTTGAGGTGTAAAGTCTGGTTGGCTGTGTCTACTTTGCCTAAGGATTGGAGCCTCCAGGAGGAATGTAGGTAATATTTATCCCCAGAGCTTTAGATGCTTTCTGGGTTACCTCAGAGAAAAAAGATACCCATTGTCACTTTGAAGGAACATGGGAAGTCCAAATCTGGGAATAATTCCTTGGAGAAGAGCCTTAGCCACTTCAGCAGCCTTTGCTGTCTTTATAGGGAATATCTCCACCCAGCTTATGAAAATATCCACCAACAAATATCCACCAACAAATATCTGAATACCTGGCTGGGGATGGTGGGGTAGTTGGGTGAAATCTACCTGACAGTCGTCTGCTAGATAAGTTCCATGTCTTTGTGCTGGCACTATTGAAGGAAGTGGCCTTCCTCTCTGAGGATGATGATGATGATGATTAGAACTAGGAATTAAATCCAGGGAAATTCTACCTCTGTGCTACATCCCCAGCCCTATTTTTTATTCTTTACTTTGAAACAGGGTCTCACTAAGTTGTGGAGGGCTTCACTAAGTAGCTGAGGCTGGCCGCATACCCAAGTACTGGTATTAAAAGTGTGTGCCACCACACCTAGTTTCCCCTTGAGCATTACTAATGGCACAGGTCTTAGATGCCTCAACAACTCCTTACAAATTCTTATACAGTCCCTTTCTAGTAAATAACCTTTCGCTAAGGAGAAAGAGATAATCTCTCCCAAAGTGACAGGTGTCACATAGACCCTTTAGGACCTTCTGCTGTATTGCTTATGGGAGGGGAATGATGACACCCAATTGGAACCATCTACCTGCCTCTTGGATATATTCCCATTCTTCAGCCCAAGATATTACCTCGGGGTATATGTGAGGAGACATGTGCCAGGGGATATGGAGGGAATGAAGGCCAGCTCCATGTTGGCCAATTTAGCTGCCCACTTGGCTGCCATATCATATCAGCAACCTGGTTGCCCCATATGATTTCACTAGTCCTTTTCACTGAATGACTGCAATTTCTCAGGGAAGCTCTATTGCTTCGAGAATTTCTAGAATCTGAGGGTCATACTTGATTGGGCCATTTGAGGAGGTTAAATAGCCTCTTTCTTTTTAGACAGCAGCATGGGCACGAAGCACCAAAAAGGCATACTTGGAGTCTTTGAAAATACTTGCCTGCGGCCGGGCGTGGTGGCGCATGCTTCTAATCCCCGCGCTTGGGAGGCAGGGACAGGAGGATTGCACAGGTTCGAAGCCAGCCGCATGCGCTGGCTTAGGAGACCCTGTTTCCAAATAAAAATGTAAAAATAGGTCTGGGAGTGTAGCCTGGAGGTAGAAGGGTTTCCAGGAACCCCAGTACCACCAACCCCCCCAAAACAAACAAACAAACAAAAAAACTTGCCTGCTTGTCTTTACTCAATTTAAGGGTGTGGCTGAAAGGTATTATCTATGCCAGCTATGCAGAGGATCCTGGTAGGAGGAGTTTAGCTTCATGATTTCTTAGTTAGATATCACTGCCTAAGTAGTCCTTCTGAGTTTCTCATCTACAAAAGAATTGCCATTGGTAAACCAAAGTCGAGATTGTCAAAGGGCTGATCTTTGTGGTTCTATCTACTGGCATAAGAGAGGTTAGGACCTCTTCATGAGAGTGTTGAGGGAGTGTGGAGTCCTTCTCTGGAAGGAGGAATATGCTGGCTGGATTTAAAGAGGTGCACCTGTGCAAGGTACATCCGGGTTTTCTTTTTTCTTTCTTTCTTTTTTTTTTTGAGGTATTAGAGATAGAAACCTGGGACATTCTACCGCAGAGCTATACCCCCAGCCCTATTTTTTATTCTTTATTTAGAAACAGGGTCTCACTGAGTTGCAAGTGGCCTCACTAAGTAGCTGAAGCTGTCCATGAACTGTGATCCTCCTTTCTCAGCCTCCCAAATGCTGGGATTACAAGCATGCGCCACCACACCTGGCTACATCTAAGTTTTCTAGTAATCGGGTCTGGTATCTTAGTAATTTGCCATCAGTCAGCCAATAACTTCCTTTAAGTTACAGAAGAGAAGCCACTTGGGGGTGTATACCTCAAAGGGTTTTCCTAGTGTTTTCTTAAAGGCTTCTTCAACTAGGAGGGCTGTTGCTGCTATGGCTCAAGGGAATTAGGTCATTCTTGAGTCACAGAATCCAGCCTTTTGATAAGTACCATACAGGCATTTGATTGGCCTGAGGCATTTAGTCAACATCTCCAGGGAAGTTCCTTTTTGCTTTGCTATATATAATTGGAAGGTCTTAACTATCTGAGGCAGGTCAAGGCAGGGGCTTGGAGGAGTTATTGTTCAAGTTTAATAAAGGCTTGTTCTTATTCTTTTCCCACATGAAGGGTCCAATTTCCTCTCCTCCCTTAAGGATTTTATACAAAGGTACATCCTAATATCTACAGTTGACAGTAGTCTATAAGCCCTAAAAAGACCAAGAGCTATTGGTGTGTGGTTGACGAGGACAGCTGTTGGATGGCCTGTGTTCTTTCTGGGAATAGGGACCTCTTTCTGGGCATTATTATCATTCATAGATAAGTGACTTTTTGTTGTATGAATTAGGCCTTGGATTTTGAGGCTTTTTGTTCCTCAAAAAGTTTAGGGATGGTCAAAAAATTTAAGATTTGTACGGCATGCTTTCTTGCTAGTTCTTGGGTGCGGAGCAGATGAGGTTGTCTACATGCTGTAGGAGTAAACCTTTATCCAGAGAGAGTTCATAAAAGTCTTTTACTAAGGCTTCTGTAAACAAATGGAGGCTGCCTCCAAATGCCTGGGGTAAGACTGTCCAGGTCAACTGTTATGTCTTTCTTCCATTTCCTGCCCATTGGTGAGATCAAGCACTGAAAACTGTTAAGTGTTACAGTGAATTTTTCCCTGAACCACACAGAGATTTGGTACTACTGGTTGTATGAAAACCACTGCCTCATTAATTGCCCTCAGATCTTGAACCAGCCTGTATTCTTCTTCTTTTTTATTTTGGCAGGTCTGGGGATGGAACCCAGGGGCATTCAACCTCCAAGCTACACCCCCTGCCCTATTTTTTATTCTTTATTTTGAAACAGGGTCTCACTAAGTTGTAGAGGGGCTAAGTAGCTGTGGCTGTCTGAAAACCATGATACTACGGTCTCAGCCTCCCAAATGCTGGGATTACAAGTGTGTACCACCTCACCCGGCCCAGCCTGTATTCTTTACTTGCTTTCTTAACTGCCAAGATTGGGGTTACATAGCTCTAGGAGCCCATGTTACAGGAACTTTGACATCAATGGCTGAAGACTGGCTAGAACCTCTACCTTTAGAAGGTACTGTTGGGGTGAAAAAAGTATGTGGGATCCTTGAGCCTGATTTCCACAGGATAAGCAATTTTTGCACAACCAGGGATCTCCATGTTCCAGACTCCAGAATATATGGGGAATATTTTTTTCTAATCTTTCGAAGTTAGATTATGGACTATGTCAGCCCTTAATGCCAAGAAAAGTGAGAGGGTCACTTGGGGGAACATAGAGGGTCAAATGTGCCTCCATTTTTACAAGCAAACCCTTCCTAGTAAAGGGATTGGACATGCAGCCTTAACTAGGAAGAAATGATTGAATAAATATTTTTCCCAAAGACAGCAAAGGATAAGTGTAAAATGCTTGGTTGTGAAGGTTCCATCAACTTCCATCACCCAACAGGAATCAGGAGTAAATCTCCTAGAAAAAAAGGTCAGCATGGGAGTCTACTCTGTAAAAGAGAAAACAAGTGGTCCTACCTGCCACATCCAGTGTGACATTAAGCTTTGTCCCATGAATGGCAAAGACTTGGCCAGAAGCAGACTGGAGGTGAGGGCTCCTTCAATCTATGGCCACCATTTGGAAGGTACTTGACCTAGGGGCTCTTTAGCTCTCGGAGCAATCTAGTCTCCAGTGGTCCTTTTTGCCACATCGTGGGTAAGGGTTCAGAGGGGGCTTTTCCAGGTTGGAACATTCTTGCTTCCAGTGCCCAGGCTTTCAAAAGATAAGACATTTGCCCCCCAAAGCATCCAGAAAGGACATTGCTGGGTGTAGTGAACAACCGTGCAAGGCTTTTAGTCACTTGCTTTTCCTCTTTATTTTTTCCCCTTTAAAAGGCCTTTTGTTTTTTTCTCCTGATTTCTCTTATAATAAACAGAAGTGGCTACTTGGAGGAGGTTGTAGATATAGGCCCAAGTGTTAGATTTTGTAATTTCTTACTAATGTCTGGAGTTGACTGAGTGATAAACATATCCTTGAGAACAGGCTTTCTTCCCATAGACCCTGAGTCCATGGAAATGTGTTTGATGAGAGCCTCTCAGAGTTGCTCAAAGAAAGCCATCGGGTTTTCATTAAGTTCCTGATCTATGGTGGGTAGCTGAGTATACTTAATAGGATTGCCCATATTGTTTCTTAATCCTTCTGATAGGCAGACAAAAAAATTCTCATTCCCATATTTCCTCATTTTCATTATAATCCCATTTAGGATCCATCATGGGAGCTGCTGTTGCTGTTACTGGATATTTGGAGTTTGCTAAGTGCATCTGGTCCCCAAATTCTTTATAACCTCAGTACCTTTTGCCTTTCCAAGTCTGATAGGGCCTGTCCCAGAATGATGTTTATGTCCTTCCAGGATAAATCAACAGCCTAAGCTAGGTGTTGGAAGGATTTTATACATCGATCTGGGTCATCAGATAATTTTCCCATGTTTTACATAATTTACTTTAAATCTTTTGAAGGAAAAGGGAGTTGTACTTGTGTGAGTCCAAAATCTCCATCCATCTCTTGTAAGGGACATACTTTAGATGGTGGTGGAAGTAACCCTCAATATGAGGGACTAGAGTTTGGGAGTAGTACTGAAGGGCCATGAGGTTGTTTGATCTTTGCAGGGTGTTGAAGGACTGACCAGTTCCCCCGGGGGTGGGGAGCTCCAAGACAGGGAGGTCCCCCAGTTTTGGGAAGATCTTTCCCCATAGAGCCATAAGCACAGGATCAAATTTTCATCCCTGCCAAAACTCTGGCTGATTCCTTAAAGCAAAGAAGGCTTGGACAAAAGCGACTTCTCTCCATTTTCTGTCGCTGAGGCAAAAGGGATCTAGCTGTCAAAGAGTGTTGAAACTTAGGCTTCTATTTAGGCACCATGCTTCTTGGTTATCTAATGAGTGTTATAAAGTAGTATTACCGAAAACAAAAAGCCTTTTTCTTTTTAAAGCTTTAGGATCAGACCTCTCTGAATTCTTTAAAATATATTCCAGTGGAGAATCCAAAAGTATCATGATCTGATTTCCCATCTGAAAGAAGATATGGGACTCAAAGGAGGGGGCATTCCCTCTGTCTCTAAAGTTAAAAAAAAAAACAAAAAAACTTGTGTTTTTAGTTCCCTCAGGGAATCTCCTTTGGAACCCAGAAATAGGAGATCTGGTGAACTGACTGGCCTTGCCAGAGCCCAGAAAACTGCCTGCCTAGTCTGAAGTTTTTGCCCTTTGCTGTGGGAGCAGGCACACATTTGTCAAACCTTTTAATTTTTTAAGAAGCATTTATCTTAATTGACTTTACCTAACTTACTTTTAAATAGTTATTTATAGATTACCTCTGAAAATCAAAATACCAGCTAAGCAGTGTTAACATTTAAGCAATTTTTCTTTTCAGCTAAGTGCCCTAAAGGCAATGGATTCTGTAGTTTAAAATATCTTACAGAGGCAAACAACCTTGTTTAACTAGCCACCTAGGAAGAGTATGTGTATAAGTAAACTAAGGACATTTTGATCTTATCTCATGAACAAACCTAAGGCCACTTATTTGATAAGGATGTAAATGACATGACATACAAGGCATTTGGATGAATGATTTATTAATATATGAGCACTCTATTTATAAGCCAATTGGGTGCATATAAACATAAGAATATATATAAAAATATAACAAGCAATACATATGTATACAAATATACATAAAGATAAACAGACAATAAAAAATTTATAGCTCTTGTTTGCCAGGTATTGGGCCCCCACAGATTGGAGATAAAAGAGTTCTAGATATTCACTACAGAGAGTGCCTGCCAGATTCAAAGCTTCTGTCACAGACTTACATGGCACAGATATGAAGAAAAGCCTGTACAGTGAGGTCTGCCTGGCTATTTAAAAATGTTAGCATTCTTCTTAAAAGACAGGAGAAGCAATGCTATCCTTTCACGTGGTTGCCCAAATGAAGTGAAAGCTACCATAGCGAATAGGAGGTAGAAGTTGTTTCTGTGGCCTGATGCTAGCGATGGATCTAAGACACAGCACAGGAAAGTGGATGGCTGGGGCCGGGGCAGGGGGCATAGGAAAGGAGAGTGATGTAAGGGTCCCAGGATAGGCCCATCAGGGAAAAGGAGCTTATCCAGGTCTGCGATTAGAAAAGGCAACGGGCAGGAGGCCTCCTGAGCCTGTGGGACCCAAGAAGCAGTAGGGAGAAAACAGGGAGAACCAGGTGTGCAGCATTTAAAAAGTGCCCAGGACAACCCGGGAAGATCCAGGGTAGGGGGAAGATAGCCGCCTGACTTTAGGGGAGCCAGCATCTTACCTCTTATATGTCCGAGTCACAGCACTTAGGTCACAGGGCTGCGAGTTTCCCTTGGTTCTTGTATCCCCCCCCCCCAGAAAAGAAAAAAAAAAGATTTCATTCAGGGACACAGGATGAACATAAAGGGTTTTATTGAGTGGATTTACCAGAAGATTCAGAGAGATATCTGGTCCTGGAACTACAAAAAGAAGAGGAGAATATGCCACATGGGGAGTTTTTAATACTGACCAGAAATTCCATTTTTCCTCATACATGGCAATTTAGGGCAGTTACATTTGAGTTTTGTGCTGCTGTGTTGGAATAACCTTGCAGTCCAACCCTGCAATGTAATGGCTGCAAATCTCTGATTAGAGCTGGGTGGAGCAATCGCCCTATCTCTTCTTAGGTAAGCTCCTTCCTGTCTAATTCCTCTCCCCACCCTACTCATTTCTGGCTAACATCTGGGCTTTGGTTACAGTCAGAACTGGGACAAGTATCATTTTGGTTATTCACCAAGCATTGACTAAAAACAAAGGACTGTGTTTTTCTGACCTGTGCCTTTTTTAGTAAACGTAGTACTTGTAGGAATAGAATGGCATTAAACACAAGGAGGTTTTTGTAGTACCTGATATACTATAAATGATACATTATAAGCTATATATGTCATATCTATAACATACAAAGTACAAGATACTGTCTGTTTAAAGTAACATTTACTTGCATGGGCTCTGGCACCAGGGCCTGACTTTCTGGGTTCAAATCTCCTTTGTCATTTCTTACCTATGTGATCATGTAAAATGGGGATCCTGATAATATTTTTTAACCAAATAGATATAACTATTTGGTTAAATAACTTCATATTAAAACTCTTAGAACATTACCTAATTCAGTAGAGCTGCTATTAAATGGAACACTCAAATAACCTTTCCATTAGAATCAAAAGGCCAAAACAGATTTGAACAAAAAAATATATTTATTTTTTAAATTAGCAGCCTAAAGCTGGGTGTGGTGGCGCATGCTTATAATCTCAGTGCTTGGGAGGCTGAGACAGGAGGATTGCACAGGTTCAAAGCCAGCCTCAGCTACTTAGTGAGGCTCTCAGCAACTTAGTGAGACCCTAAGTATAAAGTATAAAATAGGTCTGGGAGTATATAGCCTGGAGGTAGAAAAGCCCCTGGGTCCCACCCCCAGTGCCACAAAAATAAATACATTAGCAGCCTGAAATGTTGTCGCTTGCATTTCCTTTAAGGCATCTCCTGTATACATCCTTTGAGACAAGTATTTGTCCTTAAGAGGGCACACTGAATGCCATCAAGATTGGGAGTTGGGCCGTGGTGACCCTGTAGTAGAAGTACTACTTCTTCTGTTGAGTTGGAGGCTTCTACATCCTCGTTGGCAAATTTGATCTCTGATTAGCATGTATCCCTTTCAGCATGACATTAGAACCCACGATGAACTTAGCTGCCTTTGTGTTACTAAAATAATAACCAATAAGTAAAATACTAAATGCAATGATTTTTTGTGACATTTAACATTTAGTCTTTGGGCTCGAGGTTCTTAAGATTTGAAGCTCTGGCTTTTCCAACTTGCATCTTTAGAGATGCTTTTGATTTTCCATTTATTTGAAAGTGCACATGACTCAAACAAGCCAACAGAATTCTCTATCTTGTTTTGTGATCCTGGTTAAGAGTAGTAAGTTAGCTCTGTTGGTACAATGCAAGAAATTTGGTGACTGAACACTGAGGTCAAGTATTAGTAAAATAAAGATTTTAACAGATGTGAGTATATGGAGATTTATAATATTGATAAAAATCAGCTGTCTCCTATGACATAACTCACACAAATGTATTCACTTAATGTTACAGAAAGTGATG
Source organism: Muscardinus avellanarius (assembly GCF_963383645.1). Classification (NCBI taxonomy): domain Eukaryota; kingdom Metazoa; phylum Chordata; class Mammalia; order Rodentia; family Gliridae; genus Muscardinus; species Muscardinus avellanarius. The sequence goes on along the minus strand of NC_137791.1, from coordinate 62,987,362 downwards.
TCAGACTCACACAAAATTGTTTTCAGTTAATGAACAAAGAAATGATGAAATATCATTTCTTGTATTGTGGAGTATCCTGAAAACTACTTCTTTATGTCCCCAAGAAACAGATTTTGCTCTGATGGTAATAAACATGTAAAATATAATTTTTCTAATATATGTTCTCTCTTTTTGTAAGGGAAAACTGTCAGTCACAATCAACTACTTTGATCTCAAAGGCCCCTTCCAGTTGTAAAATTCTGACTCTGATTTATTGAACACCCACATTGTATAAGGCACTTTACCAGTGTTTGCTTTTTTTTACAAAGTTGAGACAGGCTTTGAATCTCCCTGGGGATCTTCCTCCAACTAGCAATGTATGCTCTCTCCAATCACTGGAGTATTCTCCGAGCAATCAATTGTGCCTCCAATGACAAATTACCTTTCTGTTATAAAGTTGCTACTGAAATAAAGGTGAGTTCTTGATATACTCTCTGCCAAACTTTGTAATGTTCACAAATCTTGGGAAAGCCTTTTTGGCTGAATCCTTTTTTTTTTTTTTTTGGAACTACTTTAAAACTTTAAAAATTCTAAAAACCTTTAAACCTTCTAAAAATTCAAAGTGGTCTTGATATAAAACTGTGTGGTACAGAGAATAGCTTTCTGTCTACTTTAAGAAATATGAAATCACAGGGTTCAGTCCTCAGCAGTTGCTTAATGAATAGTATTTGAAGGAAGAAATTATAGTTTTATAGACCTGGGAGTGAGCTTGGGGCAGTAGGAGGAAAATACCAGAGTGGGTCAAGGGTGCCATTTAATATACTTCTAGCAAGAGGAGTGGTCACTGCTAATGGTCACTGAAAGATGCTCTTCCAATGGGGCACATTTTAAGGAATTAATGTGTACCTGAGTCCTGCATAAGGAGACTCAAAGTGTCAATGAGAATTTTTTTTTTTGTACTGGGGGTGGAACCCAGAGGCTTTCTACCTCTGGGCTATACTCCCAGACCAATTTTATATTTTATTTGGAAACAGGTTCTCACTAAGTTGCTGAGAGCCTCACTAAGTAGCTGAGGCTGGCTTCGAAACCGTGGGATCCTCCTGTCTCAGCCTCCCAAGCGCGGGGATTACAACCACCACGCCCAGCTTGTCAATGAGAATTTAAGTGCTGCTTTTGCTTTACAGATAAAATGAATGGGAGATTTTCATTCTAGCTTTGTAATTTTGCATATACATGCCATCCAATGACTTTTGAAAAGAATCATAAATCTTATTTTTAGAAATCATTTTAATTTCTCACTCATTCAAAATGCCTGTGACATTATGCTTCCTGTGATTCAAGGTGTGGTGACCATATGTGTATGATGTCTGTTCAACAGAGAATGAAATTCTAGAAATACTTAAATTTTTTTTCTATTGATCAACTGAGTTTAAAAAGGTGAATATGAGAATAGAAATTTTAGTAGCTTACCTAGGTGTCCACATTTCTGTTCTGTTAGTAATACTGCCACAAAGACTCAGTGTGTTGTTGCAGAGACAGGAGGATTTAATAGTTGAAATTCTGGCTCTGTCATTTTTAGCAAGACATAGGCCTGTTACCTAACCATCCTGAGACTCTGTTTCTGTGTTTGTAAAGTGGGAACAATATTTATACAGTGGTGTTGTTACACATAGTACCTATTGTGTAGCAGATTTTTAAAACCTTTTTATTTTGAACTGATATTAGATTTATATAAAAATTGCAAAGATTCCAACTTTCTTGTTTTGACATTATTTTATTTTTATACATTTATTTATTTTCAGAAAAAATCTATCCTAACATGAAATATGAACTCTAAATACCCAAAACAATCTTGAAAAAGAACACAGCTAGAAGATGTACAATTTCTGATTTCAAACCTTATAAAGCAATAATAATTGAAACAGGGTAGTACTGCTATGAAGGCAGATATATAAATCAGTGGAGTAAAATAAAAAGCCTAGAAATAAATTCTTCCATATATGGTCAAGTTATTTTTGACAAGGTTTCCAAGAACATTTGGTGAAGGAAATAATAATCTTTTCCCTAAATATTGTTGAAAAATAACAATTACATGAAAAGGCATAAAATTGGACCCTTACCTAACATCATATACAAATATTAACTCAAAATAGATAAAAGACCTAATGTCAATCTTAAGACTATAAACTATTAGAAGAAAACCTGGGTCATAAAACTTCACAACACTGAAATTGGCAGTGATTTCTTAGATATGATTCCAAAGGCACAGGCAACAAAAGAATAAACAAACAAGCTTCATAAAAAATAAAAAAATGTTGTACATCCAAAGACAATGCAAACAGAATTAAAAGTTAGTGATAGAATGGGATAAAATATTTCCAAATGCTATATCAATCACTTTGGAAAACAGTATGGAAGATCCTCAGAAGAAGGAAACAAACTTACCATATGACCCAGCAATACCACCTCTGGGTATTTACCAAAAAGAATGAAAACCAAGATACCAAACTAATGCATGAGCAATGCAAAAGCTAATGCATGAGCAACCGTGCTCATAGATGCACAGTCCACCATTGCCAAACCGTGGAACCAGCCAAGATGTCCTTCAACAGATGAGTGGATTACAAAACTCTGGGATGTGTACACAATGGAATTTGCCCAGCCATAAAGGAGAACAAAATTATGGCATTTTTAGTGAAATGTCACAAAAAATAAGAAATCAGATGCTTTCCCTAATGTGCAAAAACTAGGTAGAAATGGGTAACAGGAGGAACTCTAGATGAAGAAGAGATCCTATAGAGGAGCAATTAAAGTGACCCATCTGAGGGGATGGGAAAAGGAAGAGGGAAATTCTTTAAAGCAAATGATATACTTAAAAAATAAATAAAAATTGCAAAGAAATACAAAGTTATGTGATAGACTTTTAACACATTAACTTCCTTTTAATGTATTAGCAACCTTCATAGGTTGGTTGTATTCCTATTTCAAAAATAAAGCAAGAGTTTCAAATCCTTACTTTTTTATTGTAAACTCGCTATCACATTTACCTATCTTTTCCTTTTTAAATAATTTTATTTATTTTTTATTATTTGAGGGTGTACTGGGAATTGAACCTAGAGGTATTCTACCTCTAAGCTATATCCAAAACCCTTTTTATTATTTTTTATTTTGAAACAGGGTCTTGCTAAGTTGTTGAGAGTCTCATTAAGTTGCTGAGGCTAGCCTAGAATCTGTTATCTTCTTCCCTTAGAATCTCAAGTACTAGGATTACAGTTGTGCACCACTGTACCTGGCTAGTCATTTTATTTTTAGAGCAGTTTTAGGTACACTCTAAAACTGAGTGAAAAGTAAAGAGATTTCCCGTACACCGCCTGCCCCTACACATGAAAATCCTATCTCACTACTGACATCTAGCACCAGAGTGAGATATTTGTCACAGTCAGTGAACCTCAATTGACACATAATTATCACCTGAAGTCCATTGTTTACACGAGGTTCATTCTTGATGTTGCACATTCTATGGGTTTGACAAATGTATAATGACATTCACCTACTATATCAGTATCATATAAAAATTTCTTGTCCTAAAAATATCTCCTGTGCTCTGCCTGTTTACTCCTCTTCCCAAACCCTGTGAATCACTAACCTCTTTGCTAAATTTGTAGTTTTGCCTTTTCCAGAATGTAATATTATTACTGAAATAATACAATGTGTAGATTGTATTATTCTGTTCATCCCTTACACATGGTAATAAGATTCCCAGCAAATGCCTGGAATCACAGATAGGCCCCAACTCCAAATATACTGTTTTTTCTTTTTTACATATATCTATGATTAAGTTTAATTTGTAATAAAGCATAGTATGAGACTAACAACCATAACTAAAAGTAAATAGAATAATTGTGACACACTATACTAAAACTTATGTGAGCAGTCTCCCTCTCAGAAGCTCTTCTTGGACTGTACTCACTCTTCTTGTGATGATGTGAGGTAACAGGTACTGATATGGTGATTTACTGATATGGTGAGATGAAGTAAGTTGAATACAAGCCTCCTCGTGATGTGGTGCTGGGCTACTGTCCACCTTAGCTATTGATCCCAGGGAAGCATTTTGAGCAGTGTGTTGAAATCTTGTGTTGTCTCAATGATTTTACCATAACTCATGAATCATCCATTTGTCCAGGGAGTAATATGTGAGACCTACAATCCAGACACTTGACTTTTGAAAAATTTGAGCAAGTTACAAGTATACCAAAATATTCTGTATCTCTAAAATTCAATAAAATACATATCTTATAACAAGGAGAATTTAAGTTACAGTATTTTAGGAGACAAATTAAACTCTTCCTAGAGAATTATAACTACCAAATGATGAGTTATTTATATGATTATAACCATCAGAGCAATATATATATAACTCCATTCATATTAATGTAAACTTTTTATATCTAAGTCAGATTTTCTCTTGTTTGAAACAACCTGCAGGTGGTATCTTAGGCTCTTGGAATACATTAGTGAACCAATAAAATTCCCTGACCCTGTGGAGCTTAAATTCTAGCTTATGGAGACAAACATAATACATAACTATATTAAACAGTATGTTAAGGAAGTAACATGTGCTATTGATAAAAGAAGACATAAGGCAGGACTTCCCAGAAGATGGCGACTGAAGGAAGCAGCACATTCCAGTCCTGATGACATTTGATCTGTATAGCCATAAAAACAATGTATTGACAAGAGAAAAGAAATCAGTAAAAAATGGAACAAAGCAAAAATAATTGAAAGGTGGCAAAACAAAGCTAGAAGAAAAACCAGAGGACAGAAAAGTACCCTATGGTTATAACATATTGCCTAACCATACCAGGACTGCTGGCACCATGGCCTCCAGAGACACCCCAGCAAAAAAGCCAATGACTTGATGCGAAGTAAGTGGCTGCAGCTTATTGGAATGGTAAGTGGTCAGCTCTTCGTCTCATGCTTCACAGAGATTCTATGACTGGATGCCTGGCTAGAACCTGCGGCAGTGGTGGCCGAGCTCACTGTGTCCTCCAGAGATCCAGAGCAGTGCTCAGCAACACCATAAGCAATCCAGCCACCCCCACAGAAAACTGCCCAGCGTGGCTGTGGAACTCGTGCAAGGCCTGGATTAGCAGAGAGCTCCCAGGGCCAATCCACAGGGCATAGCTCCCTACTAGGCTTCCAGAGATTGCCACAGACCACCCAATTTTGGTGACCAGGGAGAAGTCAGACCAATCCAGCCCTTTTTGTAGAGAACATGGATATATATGTATATATATGGGTTGGTCCCAGTGGCACCTGCAACTTACATAGGTGGGGAGAGACATAGGCTCAGGGACTGTGGAAAGCATGGAGACATGAGCTTACATTAGATCCAGCCCTAGTGATACCGGCTGCCTGTGTAGACAGAGAGACTTGGGGACAGGCCGTGAGGAGAGCTCAGAGACCCAGGCTTGTAGTAGGAAAGGCATCAATGGCAGTTGGTGCCTGCACAACAGAGACACCAGACCAAGGGCCCACTCATTAAAGGAGACCTAAAGGTCGGGCTACAAACTGATATAATTGCAAAAGTAACAGAACAAATGAGAGTGCTTGGAACATGCTGAAGAACCTAATATAGAATGTGAATCTTAAACAGCTGAAAGAGTCCATGCACACTCAGGAGGACTGCAGAGACCAAGTCTGCTCAGTATTTATATACTTGTAGGGTTGTTTCATTTTATTATTGTTTTTTTTTTGTGTGTGTGTGTTTGTGGTTGTTGGTTTGCTCTCTTCTCCATGCTTTTATAAGCTTCTTCCCTCTTCCATATCTACTCTCTTCTCTCCATCCCTTCTTTCTTTCTTTTTACTTTTTGTCTTGTATTAAATACACCTAAACACTCTACATGGGTTACTAGAATCTTCCTAAATATTTACTATTTCTATCTCTACTGTATATTACCTTCCCACACTCTAACTCTCATTCTACTTGATGTTATGTGATACGATACCCTGTTATTGCATTTACTACATCAGCACCTTTATTGTCACTCAAACTTCACCACTGAATAAAACACAGGTTGCCCTTGTTATAGATGAACTGACACCTATAGACTGAGAGAAAGCTATCAAAATCAAGAAAATACAAATTTATTTTTTTATTTTATTTTTTTGTGTGTGGTACTAGAGGTAGAACCCAGAGGCTTTCTACCTCTGGGTTATACTCCCAGACCTATTTTATATTTTATTTGGAAACAGGGTCTCACTAATTTGCTGAGAGCCTCACTAAGTAGCTGAGACTGGCTTCGAACCTGCGATCCTCCTGTCTCAGCCTCCCAAGCACAGGGATTACAAGCATGCGCCACCAGGCCCGGCAGAAAATAAAAATTAAAAAAAAAAAAAAAGAAATCATGAGAAGGAAGAATAGCAAGGAAACAATGAGTTCCTCTAACTCCACAATAACAGTACCCACCAACACAGAATTGCAGAGATATCCAGTAGGACAAATCAGATTTTTAATAGTAGAAATAATAAAGGATTTCCAAAAAGAATTTAGAAGGAGATTGAAAAAAATAAGGGAATAAATAACAAAGAATCTGACATCCTGAATAGGAATCAGTAAGATGCTCTGAAGGAAGTGAAGGATGTAATCATTAAAGTTAAGGCATAAATATAAACTATAACTAGTAGACTAGACCACAAGGAAAATAGAACCTCACTCTTAGAAGATGACCACTTCAAAAATGAATGTATAGTATATAATTTAGAAAAAAAATTCAACAGCATGAATTGGACATTGAAGAGACATGGGCCAATTTTTATTTTTTGGTGGTACTGGGGTTCCTGGAAACCTTCTTCCTCCAGGCTACACTCCTTGACCTATTTTATATTTTTTTTTATTTGGAAACAGAAGCACATTACATTATTTGTATATTGTTGTGTGAAATATATATATCAAAATTTTTTAAAAATATTTTTGAGACAGTCTTGCTATATTGCCTAGGCTGGTCTTGCACCTATGGGCTCAAGAGATCCTCCTGCCTCAGCCTCCCAAGTAGTTGGGACTACAGGTTTATGCCATTATGTCTGGCTCAATATATTAAAATTTAATCTAACAACACATTATATAAAGATCATGGCACTTGTAGAAATTCTTTTATAAATTTTGTTGTACTTTTTTTTCATCTCACATATGTAGTTTATATTTCTAATGGTTCAGCTTGTGACTCCTTTATATAGTCTCTTCCATGTCTTCATCTATTATCTTCTAGTTCTTGGAACACATAAAATACAACTATACTTATGGATAAAGTCTTTTTCATTATACATATCACCTGTGCCTTTTGTTTTCATTGATTGATTTGTCTTCTCATTATATGTCATGTTCCACACTTTGCATAGAAATTAAAAATTTAATATAATTTTTAAATATATATATATATATATGGTACTGGGGTTCCTGGAAGCCCTTCTACCTCCGGGCTATACTCCCAGACCTAATTTTACATTTTTTATTTGGAAACAGGGTCTCCTAAACCAGCGCGTGGCTGGCTTTGAACCTGAGCGATCCTCCTGTTTCTACCTCCCAAGCGCGGGGATTACAAGCGTGCGCCACCACGCCCGGCCTTACTATATATTTTTAATTAATTAATTTTTTGGTACTGGGGATTGAGCCCTTGTATCAATTCTTAGTAAGTGGGCATTCTCATTCATTTCCCCACCTTTTTATTTTATATTAACCTGTCAGATATAATTAAAAATAGACATAGGAAAACAGCAGTCATGGTTTTACGTGGAGTGGACTAGTCCATGTCGTCCAACTCTATAAGTTGTGTTATGTAATCTACAGTTTAATTACTTTATAAGTGTTGACTGAAAATTAAAAGATTTGTAGAGTGATTTTCCTCTATATAAACAACACCACAAAAATCTCAAAGTTATTGAGCATAAATTCCTTGGCATAAATTTAGGTTTTAGCCTAAGAGTGGTCTTGAAAGCTGGTAAACTCTTATTAACAGTTTGTATTTTAATTCCATCTGTGAGAATGCAAAAAGCAAAATTAAAATAAAAAGGTGCCAGAGAAGTTGCTAAGCACTTTGGTGCAAGTGCTGGGAAATGTCAGCAGGAACCAATATGATCTGGATGAGTTTGACACATTTGATGTGTTTTGGAATATCTATAGAGAGTTTCTGAGAAATTTGTGGAAAATGCTTTGAAATAATCTACATTAGCATCTTCAGCATTTGTTCCTCAGCCAGGAGCAACCACTAAAATGGTAATAAAATTTTCTCCGGTGCCACTTGGAAAAATTTTGAAGGTCTCAGAAGGGCCATAGGGAAAAGAATTTTCCTGCCCAGACTGAAACTGGATTTATGAAAAGAAGTAACTCATGAACAGAAAACATTTATAATATCTACTGGCTTTCTTTCAAGAGAGTACAAATAAACAGATAATTCAAGGTGCATGGAACTACTTCTCTTTTGAGCCTTTACTCTTTTTTATTGTATAAAATTATCAAGTGTAATTTTAGAGCTTTGGAAAGATGAGTATTTTTTTTTATTAACTAACAAGGGGGGAATAAAAAGAAGAGTTACTATTGGCCTGAAGCCATTCCAGGTCTTTCTTGTTCTTTTTGTGAATAAATTAAATCTCCATTTTATTTTACAGCACATGAATAAACAACTTGGAACTCTACTGTTTTTTCAGTCTGCCCAGCGTTTTGTAGTGAAATTTGGGAAATGACTTGGTTTTTGTTTTTTTCTACATGCCTTTACCTACTAAAATGAATTTATAGGACAATCTGTTGATTCTTAGTAGTTGATAGTTTAAAAATGTTGGAATTTCAGGAAAAAGTGTGTTGTATAAATTTTAATACTATGTTATTTGACAAAATATTACCTTGAATATGCTGTTTTAGGAAATCATATTGAGAAAAAATACATTTTAGGAAAACAAGTTGTGTTAAGAAACTATTGTTTGCCAGGTGTGGTGGCGCATGCTTGTAATCCCTGCGCTTGGGAGGCGGAGACAGGAGGATCATGCAGGTTCAAAGCCAGCTTTACTGGCTTAGGAGACCGTTTTTTAAAAAAAAAAGTGGTCTGGGAGTGTAGCTCAGAGGTAGAAAAAAAAAAAAGAAAAAAAAGAAAAAGAAACTATTGTTTACTTGTAGCTGGATTGGTAAATGCTTACTAAGTAGTTTTATGGGCATGCTATTAGACTTGAACAATCTGATATTTCTGATCTAATGAGGTATTCAAAGAGTTGTATGGTAATTCTGCAAAACATGCTTTCTTTTTATAGTAGTTGCTAATACGGGTTCTAGAATTGGGTGGATTTGTTTTCATTCAGAATTTAGCATTTACTAGCTACAGTGTCTTGAGTGTGATACTTATATTAGGCCTGAGTTTGAGTTTGTTCAACTGTGAAATGAGAGTAAAAATAATACACCATAAAATTATTGTGAAGCACAAACAAGATAATATATGTAGCAAAATATAATATCTTCTACTTTATTTTCTTTAGTGTCTAGAAATCATAAGAAATAGGATATATACTGTTTTATTATTATTATTTTTTCTTTTGTTCTCCTTTCCTCCTCTGTCTTCCCTCTTACAAGTTGTGTTAAGGTCTGAATCAAATTTCATTTTTAAGGAATCATAAGCCAAATGCCTTCTTTCTTTCCTTTCTTTCTTTCTTTCTCTCTCTCTCTCTCTCTCTCTCTCTCTCTCTCTCTTTCTTTCTTTCTTTCTTCCTTTCTTTCTTTCTTGTGGGTCTGGGGATGGAACCCAGGGGTATTCACCCTCTGAGCTACACCCCCTGCCCTATTTTTTATTCTTTATTTTGAAACTGGGTCTCACTGAGTTGCAGAGGGGCTCACTAAGTAGCTGAGGCTGGCTGTGAACTGCGATCCTTCAGTCTCAGCCTCCCGAATGCTGGGATTACAAGCATGCGCCACCACGTCCGGCTGCCTCTTTTCTTTATAAGTAATGTAGCCTCAGGTATTACAATATAATAACAGAAAATACATGAATAAAGTCTTCAACCTATAGAACAACAACTATTGAAAATTGCTTTGTTCCAGCGAGAATCATGTTTTATAAAGAAAATTAAAATGAAGAAAGTAGCAAGTATCCGCTTAGAAAAATAAAAATGTTACAAACATCTCCAATACCTCTTATCTGTTGCTTTGAATTTAAATCAGTCATAGTAGATAAACCTCTAGGTGTTTTGACATACTAGGTGTTTTGACATACTAAAGCCTAAGTTAGCCAGTATTTTCTAAGACACCTTCTGTGGTATTTCTTTCTGATGGTCCATTCAGATTCTAAATCTAGTTTAGTTATCTAAGTTAGTTAAATTAGTTGCAATATAATTATAAAATTATCAAATGGCAGTAGAGGTCAGATGAGGGTGGATAAGTTAAGGGATATTTAGAGTTCTCCTCAGGAAGTTGATAATTTTTGGCAAAATGAATAAATAGCCATATAAATAAAAATTGTATAGAAGAGGTAATATCAGTTAACTTAGTTCACTGAGATTTTTTCATAAGCTAGTATTCTTCAGATGAAGAGCAGAGACTGGGCAGTACTGGCTGGTGGACATGCATCTGTTGATATTGGTGGTACAGAGCTCACAGTCAGCATTTAACATGAATTTATTTCAGTTAAAAAATAAAGAGGTATGTGTGCTCTCCCCTTAACTTGAGGAGAGGGGATGTGCTGATCTCTTGGCCCGATGGTATTACTAGTTGATAAAATGAAAAAAGAATCTGAAGAGAAGTCTAAAAGCCAGAAGGGTAAAGAAAGAGCAAGATTTTGAAGCTTTTCACAATGCCATAATAATAAAGGCAACTTCTAAATTCATTGCTTTAGAATACATGGAGATATTTTAAAAACACACTTGTTAGAAGTTATTATGGACTGACTTGTGTCCTTTAAAAATTCACATGTTGAAGTCCTAATCTTCCGTATCTGAGAATGTACTTATATTTGGACATGAGATCTTTTTTCCCACTGCACAGAAATACATTAATTTATTTTTAATTTTTTATTTTATTTTATTTATTTTTTCTTTTTTTAAATTTTTTATTGGTGCACTGTATTCATACATCATAGTGGGATACAAACTTTTGTAGACATACATGCACACATCACCCAGTCAGCCCCCACCCGATCCCCACCCCATTCTCTCCCCATCCCTCCTTCCCATGCTTGGCTTAGTGGTGGACATCTAGTATTATAGCAATTTATCCAAAATTAACAATGATAATCTCACAGAACAGTTTCATTTGTCTGATATCAAGCTTTTGATGACTTAAAGATAACATTTTAATATTTCTTTTTGCTTTCTTTCTTACCAGAGAATTTTTTTTCTATTTTTTTTAGGTAAAACTATCATATATTTATATATTTATTTTTCAGAAAAAAACTCTATCCTAATATGGAATATGGGTTCTAGATACCCCAAACAATCTTGAAAAAGAACAAAGCTAGAAGACATATATTTTCTGATTTCAAACCATATAAAGCTACAATAATTGAAACAGTGTAGTACTATTCTAAAGGCAGATATATAAACCATTGGAGTTAAATACAAGCCTAGAGCTAAATTCTTCCCTATATTGTCAAGTTATTTTGACAAGGTTTCCACGAACATTTGGTGATAGAAATAATAATATTTTAACTAAATATTGTTGAAAAATAATAATTACATGGAAAAGAATAAAATTGGACCCTTACCTAATCCCATATACAAATATTAACTCAAAATAGATAAAAGACCTAAATATAAATCTTAAGACTATAAACTTTTAGGAGAAAATCTGGGTCATAAAATCTCACAAAATTGAAATTGGCAGTGATTTCTTGGATATGATTTCAATGGCACAGGCAACAGAAGAGTATACAAACTCCCTAAAAAATAAAAAAATATTGTATATCCAAAGACAATGTAAACAGAGTTAACAGCTCCTAATAGAATGGGATAAAATATTTCCAAATGCTATATCTGAAGGTATATTAATATTCTAACTAGAAATCCTAAAAATTAACAACAATAAAGGCAAACAATACAATTTAGAGATAGGTAAAAGACTAACATAAGTAATGAATCTCCTCAGATAACCAATCTTAGTTGTCTGTTGGATGGAAATTCTTGTTTCTCTGGTTCTGGTATGTGTTACCTATTTCTTCTTTGTAGTTAATCTCTTTGAGTATTTTCTCTAGCACTGGTTTTGAAGACATAAATTCCTTCAGTTGCTGTTTGTCATGGAAGCTTCTTATTTTTCCTTCTAATTTGATAGAAAGTTTTGTTGGGTAGAAAATTTTTGGCTGGAAGTTGTTTTCTTTCAGAGTTTGGAATATGTTACTCCAAGCCCTTCTGGCTCTCATCACTTGGTTTGGGAAGTCTGGAGTGATTCTAATTGGTTTGCCTCTGAATGTCACTTGGCCCTTTGCTTTTGTTGCCTTTAAGATTCTCTGCTTGGCTTCCACATTGGTTATTTTGACAATTATGTGGCATGGGGATCCTCTTCTCCGATCCTGTCTAAAGGGAGTTCTATAAGATTCCTGGACCTGTGTATCAACCTCTTGCTCTATGTTTGGAAAATTTTCTGCTATTACTTCCTTGAAGAGATTGTTGATCCCTTTGGTTTCACTTTCTTTTCCCTCCTCTATTCCAATTATTCTTAGGTTAGCTCTCTTAAAATGGGCCCATATTTCTTCAATATCAGATTCCTGCTGTTGGATTTTTTTTCCTAGATTAGAAACTATGCGTTCATTTTTGGAATGATCATCTTCTAACAGCGAGATGTGTTGTATCACAGAGTCTCCGACCCAGAGAGTCGATAGAGGCTGCTTTAGACTGTGGGGGGGTGCCAGGTTGCACGTTCTCCTATGGTGTGATATCTCTGCCACCGCCCCTCCCCAACTGGGTCAAGTCCCAGGGAGTACAGTACTGGGATTTCTCCTCTGTGGCCCGCAATTTGACTCACTGTTCTTGAGTACGCAGATGTAGCTGTACTGGATTCGGTGAATTCTCTGCTGCTGCCGCCGGTGACAATATGGTGCTGCTGCTACGCCCTCGGCCGTGAGGCTGGCGTATTTCTTCTTGGTTTTGATTTCCACTCTGAATCCCTGCGGCATGTGCTGAGCTCAGCCACTGGGAGCTTTAGATTTTACCTGCGGCGAGAAATCCCGCCTGGCTGTTCCGCAGCGGCTCACCTCAGCTTGCTGTAGCCGTCCGGTGAATTTGCCGCTGCCGCTGGCAGTATGGCGCTGCTGCCGCGTCCTCGGGCGTGAGGCCAGTGTATCTCCTCTGTGGTTCTGAGCTCTGTTCTCAGTCCGCTTTCTCTCTGGAGCCTGGTGATTTTTTTGTTTCTCTGGTGATGGTGTTTTCTGGCTATGAAAGGCGCTGATTTTGTGGTAATGGAGATAGGTTGTTAGCGGGGCTCTTAAGCCCCACTTTTCTCGGTCGCCATCTTCCCGGAAGTCCATGTTTCTGTTTCTTGACTATTACTATTAGCACTTCAGTGAACATGAGGGTGCTGATGTCTCTCTCTCTCTCTCTCTTTTTTTTTTTTTTTTTGAGGGTCTGGGGATAGAACCCAGGGGCATTCTACCTCCGAGCTACACCCCCAGCCCTATTTTTTTTTATTCTTCATTGAAACAGGGTCTCACTGAGTTGTAAAGCGTCTCACTAGGTAGCTGAGGCTGTCTGTGAACAGCAATGCTCCTGTTTCAGCCTCCCAAATGCTGGGATTTCAAGTGTGCGCCACCACACTCAACTTTGCTGATTTCTCTTTGACATGCTGTTTTATTTACTTTAGATAGTAGTTGTTATAGTATGAGTATGGATAACATTTCTGAAAGGTTCATGTGTTAAAGCCTTGATCGCCAGTGTTATTGAGAGGTGTCCCGGAACTTTAGAAAGTGAAGCCTTAAACCCGGCGTGGTGGCGCACGCTTGTAATCCCCGGCTTGGGAGGCTGCGACAGGAGGATCACGCAGGTTTGAAGCCAGCCTCAGCTACTTCGTGAGGCTCTCAGCAACTTAGTGAGACTCTGTTTCCAAATAAAATATAAAATAAGTCTGTGAGTGTGGTCCAGAGGTAGAAGGCCCCTAGTTCTATCCTCAGCAGAACCAAAAAAAGAAGAAGAAGAAGAAGAAGAAGAAGAAGAAGAAGAAGAAGAAGAAGAAGAAGAAGAAGAAGAAGAAGAAGAAGTGAAACCTTAAGAGAAGTCCTTTGGTCATTATGAGTGTTCATTCAAGGGAAATTGTGGAACACTGACTTGTCTTCTCTCTCTCTGCTTCCTGGCTCATGATGTGAACAGTTTGGTCCAACATGTGCTTCCTGCCATCCCAGTCTGATTGCCTCACCAAAGGTCTAAAGCACTGGGGCTGCCTGATCTTGGCGTGGAACTTCCAAGGCCATGAGCAAAATCAGTATTTTCTCTTATTAGTTAATTGCCTCAGATATTTCTTTGTAATAATGTGAAGCTAATATATATCCCCAGTGGTGGGATTGCTAAATCATATGGTAGTTCTATTTTTAATTGTTCTGTGAAACCTCCACATCATTTTTCTTATGGCTGTAGTAATTTACATTTTCACCGTGAGCGTACAAGAGTTCTCTTTTCTTCACTTCCTTGCCAACACTTATCTTTTTTTTTTATAGTAGTCATTGTAACTGGAGTGAGGTGATACCTTGTTTGCATTTTATTGATAACTGATGATGGTGAGTGTTTTTAATTCCTATTGGCCTTTTGTATGTCTTTTGAGAAATGTCTGCTTAGGACTATTGCCCATCTTTTAAGCAGATTATTTACTCTCTGCTATGGAATTGATCAAGTTCCCTATGTATTGTGGATATTAACTTCTAGTTGGATAAATAATTCGCAATATATTTTTCTCTTCTGTAAGGTTGTCTCTTCACTCTGTTGAACATTTTCTTTCTATGCAGAAACTTTTTAATTTGATGTGATTCCTTAGTCTATTTTTGTTTTGTTTTCTGTATGTTTCTGGTGTTCTCCAAAAAATTATTTGCCTATCCCAATGTCCTAAAATATTTCCCCTGTTTTCTTCTAGTAGTTTCATATACTCAGGGTCTATTTATATTTTTGATGATTTTGAGTTGACTTTGGACTATTGTGAGAGATAAGAGTCTAGTTTCATTCTTTTGTTTGCTGTGGATATTTAATATTCCTGGCAATGTAAATTGAAGTGGCTGTCCTTTCTCCAAAATTTGTTTTAGTACCACTGCCAAAACTCAGTTGGCTTTAGAATCATCAGTTTGCTTCTAGGCTTTATTCTGTCCTCTGGTCTATGTTTCTGTTTTTTTCTGATAATATCATGCTGTTTACATTACTATAGCTTTGTAGTATGTTTTGATGTTATGTAGCATAATAGCTTCTGCTTTTATCTTTTCATTCAAGATTGCTTTGCCTTTTTTTGTTCCATGTACATTTTAGACCCCCCCCCCAATTCTATGAAGAATGCTGTTGGCATTTTGCTAGAGATTACATTAAATCTGTAGATTGCTTTTGGTAGTATGAGCATTTTAACAATATTGAGTCTTCCAATCCATAAACCAAGAATATCTCACAGAATGTCTTCCTATATCTTCTCATCCTCCTTTAATTTCTTTCATCAATGTGTTAATTATTTCAATTGGAAAGATCATTCACCTCTCTGGTAAAATTTATTTCTTGGCATTTTTAGAAGTTCTTTAAATGAGATTGCTTTCTTGATTTTCATTTCAGATAATTTGGAATATTGCTATGCTATTGATTATTTATTGATTTAGCTATTATTTTTTGGTGGAGGGGATTAAATTCAGGAATTCTACCTCCAAGCTATACTCATTGGCTCTTTATATTTCTTATTTTGAAACAGGAATTTTATTAGGTTACTGAGGGTCTTGCTAAGTTGCTAAGGCTGGCCTTGAGCTTGTGATCTTTCTGTCTCAATCTTCCAGGTGTGCACCACCATGCCAAGCTCACAATGCTACTGATTTTTATATGTTGATTTTGTATCCTGCAACTTTGCAGAATGTATTGGCTCTAAGAGTTTTTGGTAGAGTTTTGTGCAATTTTCTCTATATAAAATCCTATCATTTTCAAACAAGGGCAATTTGTCTTTTTTGCTTCAAATTTAGATATTCTTCCTTTCCCTTGCCCAATTGCTATGGCTCTTATTTCCAGAACTATA